>NC_142028.1:23625015-23957158 GCF_982192425.1 Myodes glareolus
TCAGGTTAGGCTTAAAAGTTGAATTTCAAATAAATTAAAAATGAAAAGTCTTTTTTATTTTTAATAGGTAATATTCTTTTTATTGAAATAGGCAGGGCCTGTTAAGAAAACTAAAAGTAGCTTTAGAGAGAGCTGGGGTCGTGACCCTAGCTTTTGAAGACTGAAGCATTTCTCCAGACTACAGCAAATTTTCAGTCTTTCTCTGAATTACTTCAAAACCATTGCGAACCAACATTTCTGTTGATCATGTTCACATTGCTGTTCCCTGAGGAACTCTTTGCCTGAGTGGGAGGTTTAAAAACAAAACAGAAACCACTGGATGACTCCCAAACCTTTGCATCCGTCATTTCTGATCTAGGCGGTGGCTGCTTGCTGCTTAGCACTTGCAGGCTCAGCGAAAAGGAGTCTAGGGGTCGGGAAGGCTGAAGATGCCCATAGGAGGGAACAGCGTGTGTCAGGAGAGAGAGCAGAGTGCGGGCCTGGGCAGGCGTGAGAGTCAGGAGTGTTCGTGGGCAAGGGCCTGTGAGCAGCGGCGTGGAGCTGGTGCCTGCGTTCCTGAAGTAGCTGGAACGAGCTGGGTGCTGGGTGCCCAGAGGGATTGGAGTGGAAGGAGGGTTTTGTGGCTGTTGGAGGGATGCTTTGGAGTGGGGTGTGGCCATAGATTTGTGTTTTCATGCTGAAAAGAAAAAGAAGAAAAAAAAAAGATAAGTTTCTCAGGCTGGCCTCGCACTCCTGATCCTCTGTGCAAAGGCAAACCTACTGCCTTCACTCCAGGGATCTGCATCCTCACAAGCCCCAAAGCCCTTTCTTCTGAGCTTTCCCTGCAGTTCACTCTGGGAACTCGCTACCCATAGCTCCCGGGCCTGGTTGCTCTGTTGCCCAGCCCACACGTGGATTCAGCTGTACTCTCTATTCCAGTGCCCTGTCGACCTCCACTTTCACAGCGAGAGATCAGTGTGGGAGAGGTGGTGAGTCTACTAAGGGAGGTGACCTCACTCAGGGATAATTGACAGGTCTCAAAACTCAATCCTTGGGAACCTGCCGGGGCCGCTAGCAACTAGGCGGCTTGACACTGTTTTCCACATTTGGGACTCAAGGAGAAGCAAGGTCAAGGTGGGAAGAGAACTCGATATGAAAATAAAACAGTGTGTGGGCACCGTTGGGTCTTCCCTAGTGGTCCTCTGTCACCAGAACACCTGCCCTCCTTCAACTGAAGACACCTCCTTCAAGGAACCTAGTTGCTCAGTGTGCATCTCACCGCAACTTTACATTTCTTTAAAAGGATTAGTTTCAGGATTTTCATCTATCTGTGTGCCGTGGACTGCTACAAGCAACATTATACAGTGCCGCGCACCACACCTGTCTGCGCCCTATGCGCTGCCATACATTCGTGAACCGGGCAAGGGACTGGAGATTGAAACGCACAAAGACTCACAGACAGAAACACGGGTCATCCTTGATGCCAGAATGCCCCAAGGATGTCCCCACTTATTGTGTACCAGAGCCACTTATATAGAGACCCTTAACTGATAGCCACGCCCCAGCCAAACCCACCAGAAACCACTCCCCTGCCATCAGGAACTCCTGAGGGTCTCGTGCTCAGAGCAGCAGCAAGCTGTCTCAGAGCAGAGGAAAACAAGCTGTTTACAAGAAATTCAGGATCTTGGGGTTCACAGTTTCCAACAATACAGTAATTGCTCAGACATCTTTTCGGAAGCGACTTGTCAGAGCCAGGGACCCTAGTAAAGGTTAAACCAAATGGCAAGGCTTTTTGGCATTATTGCTTTGTGAATAAGTGGCTGTCTTTTGCTGTAGACTTTTGCTATAGCTGACTCTCCCTGTTACATATTTGGGAATCAATTCCCTCAGTTCAGAACTGTATCCCACGCCTTTGGGCTATGTGTGAAAACAGTTTCCCACTGCCAGGCCTTTGCTCCTCTCTCCTAGGTAAACTCAGAGATCTGCCTTCCTGCAGCTATCTTTATCAGCAAGCATCTGGTCAGTGTTTAAGGAAAAAGCATTCCATTTAAGATGTCACAGATATTCAAGGACACAGAATTACTACTTGTCCAAGTTGCTGCTCTGATTTAACCCCACAACCAGAATGGCTGATAACAGCATACCCCAGAACTGATAATTTAGAGGCCTGGGTCTCCTCTTTGTTTCTATGACTTAGAGCAATAATACCTAGGCCAAAGAAACTGCAGCATCTGATGAGTATGCTAATCAGATCAGGAGCCATTAACTGTTTACATAGGTTTCCTGGCATCCTCTATGCATGCTGGGAGAAAAGAAGTGGTGTGCTGATTTAAACAGTCCATGCCCTATTCATAATTTTACTGAAAAAAAAAACCTTTTAGCTCTTTCTAACTACCTAAAAATAAATGTAGCATAGTGCACTAACCTTCCCCTCTAGAATTCCCTGATGATTTAATTCCTTTCTTAACTAACTTTCTCCATTAAGGAGGTCACCGAATGTGCACTAGTCACTCCCACCTTTGAGCTGACAGTCACAGATCTCTCTCTCTCTCTCTCTCTCTCTCTCTCTCTCTCTCTCTCTCTCTCTGTGTGTGTGTGTGTGTGTGTGTGTGTGTGTGAATTCTTATCTGATTTTATTGGGGCAAAAATAATTCCAGCCTTGAGATATTCTAGGGTTAGGGAATTGCTGGCTATAAGGGTATATATGGCTGGGAATATTTGTTGAAGAAGGAGGAGGAGAAGGAGGAGGAGGAGGAGGAGGAGGAGGAGGAGGAGGAGGAAGAGAAAGAAGAAGAAGAAGAAGAAGAAGAAGAAGAAGAAGAAGAAGAAGAAGAAGAAGAAGAAGACAAATCAATAAATGTGGATAGACCAGAATCTCTTCTGAGTAGACTTCTTAACCCTCAGATTCTAACCCCCAGGCTTTAGCCCTCTTAGCTTATTGTGGTGTCTTTAATTGAACCATGAGAGGGGGTTCTTAAAAGCTAAACTCTTAGGGACCCTGTTAATGGACTGGGTGTGGCCTAGATTTGGCCATCTGCTATGGAGGGCAACTGGGCACCTGCATGGCATCCTATTAATGGCTTAGACTTTTGTTTGACAACTGGGGAGGCCCATGCCCTACCTCATATATGTCCAAATATACAAGGAAATTTTATGGCTGATTCAACAGTTTTTAAGAATTTAATAACCAAATAAAAATGGGTGAGGAACTTCAATGGGCACTATAGCAAAAAAAAAGGAGACCGGGTGGCCAAAAGGTGTTTTAAAGAGGGAATACTGAACACACAATCATGAAGTTAGTGTGACTCTAAGAAGACGGTGTGCCGCCTCACTCCTCCCCACCTTTCAGCTCCTACAGTCAGTCTTCCAACTCTATTCCACAGGATTCTCTTGGCATTGGAAGCCAAGAGATGTCTTATTGACATAGATGTCTTGTTTGAGGCCGAGTGCTCAGCACTTACTTATACTCAGTACTTTGACCATCCAAGATTTGCTCTGTCTCATGATGCAGTCCTGTGCTGCCTCTCAGGCCTGCCCAAAGGCCTCTCTTGAATGGCCTTTTTTTTTTTTTTTGGCCTACACTAAGCAGTTCAGGTTGAGCTGATAACGCTGTGGAAGCATCAGCAGGGACAGCACGGAGCAGGGGCGACAGCACAGACCACAGAATGGCAGAGGCAGGGAAGCTGAGGGTAGCAGGCCCTGCTGTGAGCTCAGCAAGTCAACTGCTGTTTGACAGCTGAAGATGCAGCTGATCAATTTTCAAGCAGCCAGGGCAGGAGGGGGAAAGGGAGGAGGAGAAAGAGGGCGAAGCAGGCAGAGGCTGAGGCTGAATAAGGCCAAGAGGCTGCGAGAAGCAAGTGAAGAGCAACCACAGGTCCTTGTTGCGAGAAGATTCCCAGAAAGCTAGACGTCTTCACAAACAAGGGTCTCAATTTAGGGGCCAAGAGCTGGGACACAGGCTTCTGCTAAGTGCTAAGGGTCCAGAGTCCTGGGGACAGAACCCTTGAGGGCTGAGGGTCACGATCATTGAGGACTGCACAAGGACCGGACACTTGAGGGCGCCAGTGGCTGCTTAATTCCCAGACAGCTGCTGTGGCTCACTTCTGCAATCTGAGGACAACAGTGAAGCAAAGCAGCAAGCATTTCTTGCCTACCCAGGTGGAGGGAAGGAACACTCAGCCATTTCCACACACACCATGTAATTACAAGCGTGACCTTCTGGAGATTTTACATAGACACCGCTCTGACATTCCTTTACCACAAACCGCACCAGAACCAAGGGGAAACAAATATGAAAGCTGACGGAGAATTCATTTCAGAATAAATATTTTAGGATAAATAACATAAATATATAGCAACCTGATCATAGTAGGTTAAGTTATGGACAAATTTGACTTTGATAAAAGAGTTTCTGCAATAGACTAATTTAAAAGAATGAGCATAAAAACAGGGAGTAAATGAGCCGGCAGCAGTTAGCAGAGACAGGGAAGACAATGGGAACTAAGTGGGATGCAATGTGATAATAGGATATAGCCACCTGTCAGCCAGGTTAAAGCCATAAAAAGGTAATTGTTAAATAACTAGGGAATCTGACATATAGAAAAGTGATATTTCTGAAGAACAAACAGCACAGAAGCTAAACATTCATACCGAAAAACCTTACCAAAAATATTCTGAGCAGTCAAGGAAGAAACACATCCCAATGAAATGCCCTTTTTCTGTATAACTCTCAGAGGTAATGGGTGATAGGAGGCTTCAGATGTTATTTGCATTTGCCATTCCTATGAATTCATGATAAATATTCAGTGATAAGTAACATATGTTTTCTTATGTCATTTTTTATCTTGTGGTATTTCCATAACCAAAGAGCCCTAGTCATCCGTTTAAGACTTCCCATGCTTCGGGTAAATTGTCTGACTTTTACTCTATTTCTAACAACAAAACCATCCATCTACACAGCATCACGTGAGCAGCCTTCCCCCAGGCCTTGTTTTCTAATTCTGGAGATCCAGCTTTGTATGTTGTACACTGTCTTACATGATGTGTAGTCCACACTTGAGTTTTCCCATGGAACCCTCCCAACAAATAGATGTGGCCTGCAGCTCAAGTAAATGTGTAGTGACTGTTGACTGAACAATTGAACTGCAGTGACCACCTAATAGAAGGACCATATTGTTTATAAAAGGGGAATTTGGAGAAGAGTGACTCCCAGGGCTGTCCCCCATTTTATCCTCCATCTACAATCTTTGTTTTTGATAACAGAATTATAGAGCCATCTGTTACAGAAATAAACAATATCAATGTCCACAGACTCCAGGAGGAAGCTAATAGGCTAGTTACAACACAGATTGTTAATGTGTCTACTGAGCAAAATTATAAAAGCCTACTTCTCAGAGGCCACGATCCACAGCCAACCACTGGGCCAAGCTCTAGAAGACAGGAGTTTGGTTGGAAGGGCCACCCCAGCCCCTGGCACCCCTATACCCAAAGAGTCTGAAATGTTTGGGTTAAGGCTTCATCTCAGCCCCTGGCATCCACATATTCAAAAAAGTCTGGAATGTTTAGGTGGAAACCTCCATCCCAAGCCCTCTCCTTTGGGAGTTGCCTCAGTCCAGACTCCACCTCTGAGAAAGCCCGCCAAATGATGGACCTTCCCCAGAGATGCTCAAGACCACTGTCGCAGGGTATTTAAACTGCCCCCCAGAGAACAAACATGTGGTTTTCCCATCTTCCTTCCCCAGCCACCCAGGAGCATTAGTATCCATTAAACCTGGACTTTTTTTTTTTTTAATTCAGTTTGATTTGGTCTGATTCAGATTATTGCATTGGCGGAGAGGTTTATCAGTCAGCAAAAAAAACTTTTCAAGAGGGAGGAGGGATTATATGAGCAAAGGGGAGGATCAAGATCACGACAGGGAAACCCACAGAGACAGCTGACCCAAGCTCGTGGGAGTTCATGGCCTCTGGACTGACAGCTGTGGAGTCTGCATGGGAACTGGGCCTTCTGTATGTGGGTGACAGTCTGGCTTAGTCTGTCTGTGGGACCCCTAGTAGTGGGACCAGGATCTATCCCTGGTGCATGAGCTGGCTTTTTAGAACTCATTTCCTATTGGCGGGAGCGGGGGGGGGGGCGGGGGGATGCCTTGCTCACCCTTGATACAGCAGCGGAAGTGGCTTGATTCTGACTCAACTTGATATGCCAGGCACATGGGAGGCCTTACTCTTCCTGAGGAGTGAATGGGGTGGGGGGAGGTACAAGGAGGAGGAGAGGGAGGGGGAACTGTGGTTGGTATGTAAAATGAATTTTAAAAAAACCTACTTCTTTGCAGACCTTTGTGGCTGTTATTTCCTGTGCACAAAGACAACTAACTGGCCTGCTTTTGTTTGCAGTGGAAAATTCTGAACCTCGAATATAAAAGGCTTTTACCCAATGTCCCACTTCATCGTGACTTTGAAAGTTTCTGTGCAGTGGTTTCATTTATGGCAGGAGAAGCCAGGAAGAGCACTTCCTGTTGAGAAGACTTTGCACTTAAAGTCTGATGCTAATCAGCGGTTCCACTGGGCATTGAGAAGTCGCGATCTCTATTTGCCCTGTCAATAACCATCCGTTCAGCTGTAATATGCACTCATATACATAGACAAAATCACTGACAGATAGAGCTGGCTCAGAGGGCGACTCCACTTGCAGCCGTTTGATCACGAAAACCCACAGGCTGGAAGAAAAGAACCAAACTCATGAGTTAGCACTTCATAGTATGTGCACACCCACATACAAACACACTAAATACTTTTTTTAGAGTGTTAACAATGTAAAGAGTTATTTGGAGATAAATGTCACCACTGGACTTGTTCAAATATACTGGGTATGTTATTAACTGCGTCCCTCCCATTCGTATGTTGGGGTTCTAATCCTTGATGACTCAGAACAGAATGGTGTTAGAGACAAGTTATAGGTTCACGAGTTGAGATGAAGCTTTTAGTTATACCCTAACCTACTATAACAGACGACGAAAAGATTAGGGTATAGACACAGGGGAGGGGGAACAATAGAGAAACAAGATCACTTTGAAGTCGTGAGGAGGGCTCAGTTGAAATCAACTTTTAGGGCATTCTGGTTGTAGACTTTGGCTTCCCAAACTTTGAGAATATAAATTCCTGGTGTTTAAGCTGCCCAGACAGTGGTACTCTTTATGCAAATTCTAGACAATCCAATATGGGAAGCAGTTCACATCTGTTCCTCAGTGCAAATGAAAGTATAGTACAAACAGCAAATGTGTCACGTGTTCACTTCAGTATATACCCATGTCATCATGGACAGGAATGGGCAGGGCAGATACTCCCGCTGTAGTGAAAATGTTTTCAGTCTGACATTACTGAGTATGATGTTAGTCAATGACTTTTAGATGTAAACATGTTAAGAACACTGATTTGTGTGTATGTGTGTGTGTGTGTGTGTGCAAGTATGACACACATAAGTGTCTTAGAGTGCTCGTGGAGGCCAGAGCACAGAGGAGAGCTGTGGAAGCCATCCCTCACCATCATATGGGTCCTAGATGACTGGACTCAGACCATTCATTGTGCTTGGTGGTAGAAGCCTCCCCCTAAAGAACCATCTCCCTAGTCTGTGACTAACTTCAGGGATGGACTTCCCCACTACTTGATAAACATCTCAGCATGAAGAGGTGTGTAATCTTGTCAAAGCAGCTTCTGCATTCCCGGAGATGATCGGATGCCTTTTGTCTTCCTGTTTGGTTCTATTTAAATTGCTAGGTAGTTTTGTTCATTCATCATTTCCCTGTCCTCCATAAGTGCTTTCTCTGTGGTTCTGTCAGCTGACTGATTATGTTTAGTACAATTTTTTTTAAAAAAAATTATTGTCAAGCAGCTCACATATCTGTGACACTTTAGTCTGTGGAGCATCCTTTTCTTCATTTGATGGGACCATCTTTCCCTGTTCCTTCATTTGATGGGACCATCTTTCCCTGTTCCTTCATTTATGGGACCATCTTTCCCTATTTCTTCATTTGATGGGGCCATTTTTCCCTGTTTCTTTTATCTGTGTGGAATATTTTCTGCCTTTGTTTTTTGCTTTGGTTTGGTTTTCTTAAGACAATGTCTGTCTACGTAGTTCTGGCTGCTCTGGATCTTGCTATGTAGATCAGAATGTCCTCAAACTAACAGAGTTCTGCCTGCCTCTGCCTCTGAATCTGCCCCTTCTGTCCTGGGATTAAAGGCATGCACCATTGTGTCCAGTTCTCACTGTGGCTTCAGCATTTGAAAACCAAGTCATCTCTTCCGGGTTTACAGAAGCTCACCACTCAAGGGAACACTTCTTCAAGCAGTCCAGTTTGAATTAACGGCGCTCCTCAAATCTTTTCCTCATCTCTTGCTCCCCTTAGTATTCGCATGGGAACTGCACTTGGAGCATGTTCTGTGAGCTCCAAAACTGTAACTTAGCAGGGGCAGAGTCACTCTTCCCATTGTGGCCATGTTGAAGAAATCTCCCTTTTCTGGTCCCCCATGCAGTATTAATTTGGCTTCTCAAGGGTGGGTGGCTGAATCTGGCTTCTTGGGCTACATACTGAAAACTAAAGTTCTTTAACAAAATCGGCAACTCTCCTTCCCATCAACAATCCAAATAACAGACAGAACCAGCCCTGGACATATCCCAGACAAGCTGGAACACTCGATGTGTGCTCTTTGATTTCACTGATAGGAAGGAATCCCTGTAGGGGGTCTCTCCTCCTCGATTCTCTGGAGAATGGGGTATATAGAATTGCACCAATCATCTACTCTTTTGTATTTCTAGGTCTTGGTTGACTCACTCAGAACAATTTTTTTTCTAGTTCCATCCATTTGCCTGCAAATTTCATGGTGTCATTTTTTCATAACAGCTGAATAATAACTCCACTGTGTAAATACACCTCATTTTCTTTATCCATTCTTCAGTTGAGACACATCTAGGTTGTTTCCAATTTCTGTCTATTATGAATAAAGCTACAATGAACAAAGCTGAGCCCTTCAGTGTCCTTGTGGGATGATGGAGCATCTTTTGAGTATATACCCAAGAGTGGTATAGGCTGGGTCTTGAAGTAGATTAATTTCCAATTTCCTGAAGAACCGGCATATTGATTTCCATAGTGACTGTATGCCTCCCGAAGACTGGGATTAAAGACATGCACCATCACCATCTGGCAAGTACACCATTTTTAATTAGAATGTTTGGTTTGTTGATATCTAGTTTTTTTAGTTCTTTGTATGTATTTTTTTTAAATGTTGGTTGGGCATGGTGGTGCACACTTTTTAAAAATTTATTTATATTTTATGTATGAATGCTCTCCTTATATACCTGCATGCCAGAATATGGAATCAGACCCTGTTATAGGTGGTTGTGAGCCACCATGTGGTTGCTGGGAATTGAACTCTGGACCTCTGGAAGAGCAACCACTGAGCCATCTCTCCAGCTCTCTTTGTATATTTTTGATTAGCCTTCAATTGAAGGTAGAATTGTTGAAAATCTTTTCCCATTCTAGAGTCTACTGTTTTGTTCTATTACAGAAACTTTTCAATTTTCAATTAATAAATGAGGTCCCATTTATTAATTGTCAATCTTATTGCCTAAACTATCAGTGCTCTGTTTAGAAAATTGTCTTCTGTGCCAGTGCATTCAGAGCTACTCCCTATTTTCCTTTCTGTCAGGTTCAGTGTATCTGGTTTTGTGTGATGTCTTTGATCCACTTGGACTTGAATTTTGTGCAAGGTGATATATATGGATCTATGTGCATTCTTCTACATGCATTCTTCTGCATCCAGTTAGACCAGCATCATTTGTTTTGAAGATGCTTTCTTTTTTTTTTTCATTATGTATTTCTGGCTTCTTTGTCAAAAATCAGGTGTCCATACGGACCGTTTCCTCCTACTGAATTGCCTCTCCAGCCAACTAGGGTCTGTGCCGAGTCTTATTGCATCTTGTTAGGTTAATAACACTGAGGGGCCTGCTCTTTTCTAAAGGGAAATGGAGGAGCTGTGGGTCTGAGGGAGAGAAGAGGAGGGACTTGTGAAGAGGAGAGGGAAGGGAGGCTGTAGTCAGGATGTGTTCCTTGAGAAAAGAATAAAGAAAAAAGAATGAGATTGAATTATATATAATAAACTATGTGCATATACATGTGTGAAAATTATATACGTGTGTGTGTGTGTGCGTGTGTGTGTGTGTTATGCCCAAATCCGCTAAATCCACCCCCCCCAACCAGCAAGGATACCGAGTCCTGTATGTAAAAGCAAAGAGCCTTTATTTTATGCAAGTTTGCAAAGTCGGCCACTCTGCATGCCCAACGTATTGGAATAAACAGAGAACCCAGAGCTCAGCTAGAATTGGGTTTTTATAGTAGTAAAAATAGGGGTGAGGGGTTTCTGAGGTTCAGGACCCCTGATTGGCTGACATTTGTCTAGGGTGCCCTGGTGAGTGTGTGCTGGCAGGTGATTCTATTTACAGCGGTTGGAATGTTAGGCATTTCCTTTGGATGGTGTGGTCTTGAGTGGTGCTCAGGTAATCTCAGTTTGTGGTCCTTCCTGAAATCAGGCACTGCTTCAGGGTAAACTACTGAGGCTCAGGCCTCTATTAAATTTATCGATGGCTGAGTCCTACTCTGGCAGGTGATAATGGTTGGAAGTAAAGAACTTCCTTTGGGTGATCTGTTTATATTTAGCTTATCAAGGCTGGCTCCTACATGTGTATGTATTAGAAATGTTCATGAAGACCTAGTAAGTCAGATATTTATATTTTTACAATTTAGGAGACTGGCCGACTTCAATTACAACGCAGATCTAAGCCTGCTAACTATTTAAAAAGTACCTGTTTTTATGAAAGACGCTAGTAGGCATCATGAAAGAATGGTGGACAATTTGAAAATGATTTTGTACATTCCATAAAATAGCTTGTCTGGAGCATCTGGATTTTGCAGGAAAAAAAAGAAAATATGTTTGAAATGTTTACTTTGTTTTATAGAAACTGAAAGACCTGGATAAATCCAGATCCCCCTAGCAGGAAAAAATAGAACCAAAAATCTAAGCAGGGAGGGAAGAATCAGAAATCTAGGATTAGCTGGTTCAGTGTTTCAGGAACTAGCTGAAGATAAAGTTAGATTATAATCTTGAGAAACAGGGAGTTCCCCCCTTGTGATTATCATTGGTATTTTGGGGATACTGTGTTTCAGGAACTAGCTGATTATAATCTTGAGAATAACCTTGAGAAACAGGTTGTGATCATCACTGAACCTCCCTACCCCCTTTGGATTACTGGGCTGTGGTTTCTTCCCTTAAAAACCCCTTCTCCCAGTGACTTGGGGTTGAACTCTTCCCTGCGTGGATTATGAGTCTCGGCCCCAGTGCACTGGTTCCCGTCTTATCAATTAAACCTCATGTGATTGCAGCAAGGATGGTCTCTCTTGTGAGTTACTGTGGGGGTCGTGTTATCCCGAGACTTGAGTGAGAGTCTCCCCACACCGGGGGTCTTTCAAAACAAACAAATGGAGCTCATAAAATCATCTGTGAAAGCAGAAAAAAATTTCAAGAAAATATCTTTAAACTCTCATGAGAGATCTATGGCAGTTCACTTGTCGAGTTCCTAAGAAGATGATTCCACTAACAGACGTATTCTCAGAGGTTCTCTGAGTCGCAGGGCAGCCCTCCACTTCAGTAGCCTTTTGATTCCAAAAGTGTATTCAGATCTTTGTGGCATTTTTTCTTTACGGAAAAGGATAAAGAAATTTTTTAAAATTTATTTATTTATTTATTATTAAAAATTTCCACCTCCTCCCCGCCTTCTTTTTCCTTCCTTCTCCCCACCCCCCTCCCTCTCCAGTCCAATGAGCAGTCAGGGTTCCCTGCCCTGTGGAAAGTCCAAGGTCATCCCCCCTCCATCCAGGTCTATAAAGGTGTGCATCCAAACAAACCAGGCTCCTAAAAAGTCAGTCCATGCAGTAGAATCAAAACCCAGTGCCATTGTCCTTGGCTTCTTAGTCAGCCCTCATTAAAAGAGAAGAAAGAAAAGAAATGGTCTGGCATCTTGGCTTTTCAGTTAGTCTTCACACAAGGCGTACAGATGTTTACCCTGCTGACCCCTAAGGAACAAGGTTGGTGAGCCATTTGATCCATGTTTGCCATTTCTTTTGTGTTTTCTAGCTTGAATTTGCTGTGAATCACAACTGTTATACAGTAAAAGCACAGCTTACGGATCGCTAGACAAACCCACAAGTGTACAACTTATGGGGAACCCAGTTTGCGAAGCTTCGAACACCGATCTTTTGGATAGTCACCGTCAGTTCTGTAGAAATCCTGTGAAGCTATAACTCCCTTCCATAACAGCATTCATCCCAAAATATGTCAGCAGCGTATAAAACATTCTTTAAACCTGACTTTTCCTGTGCTGGCAGCTGTAAACCTTCTCCCACACCATGGGGCCCTAGTGTGAAAGCATTCACTCAGCCAAACCTTTATTCTCAGTCAAATCGACATAAAACTAGACCTTCACAATTATCCTTATTGACAGGATTTATTGACAAGAAAGGAGCTCTGAGCAGGAGGCACTGAGCAGAGAGACTGCACTTCTGTTCTCACCAATAAGCAGGTCTCCATGGCCCTAAATTCTCTAAAAGCAGACTCAGGAGAGTATAACCTACTGGCATTTTCTCCACCCTAACAAGCTATTAATATTCTGGATTTACCTTCACCTTTCATTAGATCCAAGGTTTTAGTCTACAAAATTAACTGTTTGTACCTTTACCCCTAAAATATACAGGAAAAAAAGCTTAGATCGTTAAACCAACCCCAGAGAAAGAAATTCCTTCTCACCTGGGTGCCAGCAGATAAAGCACCCATATGCTTAGCTCAAGGTGGAGGGCAAATTCAATCCTAATCCTCCCAGTATCTGCCTGGGAGCTTCACAGTCGTGTCATAAAACACCTACCTTGTTAGTCTTTTGTTCATCCTGTTAGCCCTAAGAAATGCATGCTTGGTATCATATCTGTGTCGTTATATAAACTGGAAACCTTGTGGATGAAAAGAACAGAGAGGAACATCAAGGAGGAGGAAAATCGAAAGGGAAACATCAAGAGAGCGTTAGAGAGAGCATAGAAAGAATAAATGGGACATGATAAAATGACTTATGTTGAAAGACCTGGATAACTCCGGATCCCCCTAGCGGAAAAAATAGAGCCAAACATCTAAGCAGGGAGGGAAGAATCAGAAATCTAGGATTAGCTGGTTCAGTGTTTCAGGAACTAGCTGGAGATAAAGTTAGATTGTAATCTTGAAAATAATCTTGAGAAACAGGGAGTTGCCCCCTTGTGATTATCATTGATATTTTTGGAATTTTCTATGATGCCCTCCCTACTCCTTTGGATTACCGGGCTGTGGTTTCTTCCCTTAAAAACCCCTTCTCCCAGCTACTCGGGGTCGAACTCTTCCCCTGCATGGGTTCTGAGTCTCGGCCCCAGTGCACTGGTTCTCGGCTCGTAGATTAAAACCTCATGTGATTGCACAAGGATGGTCTCTCGTGAGTTACTGGGGTGGGGGGTGTCGCATCATCCCGAGGCTTGAGTGAGAGTCTCCCCACATCGGGGGTCTTTCAATGTGAGCTAATTTATTTTGCTTACCTTCAGACCTTCGTAGTCAGGTTTTGCCTGCTGAAATCAGGATCCTTCTGAATCCTGAGAGGGTTAGTGGGGCTTAACCTCAGCATAAACCTTGATGTGAGATGAATGTTTTCCTCTCATAATGATCACTTTCTGCTTCATATTTTCAGCTTGTTCCACAAAATTATTATTTTATTACTCTTGTTTTCATGCCTCATTTCATTCAAGGGTAATGTTATTTATATTATTTTTTGTTCCATTTTCTACATGTCCATAATCCCATTATTAGCTTGAGTTAAATATCAAAGCAGCTTTGAGCTAAAAAACTTGTCTTTATTCCGGGTGGTGGCACAGGCCTTTAATCCAAGCATTCAAGACTGGGAGTGAACGAGCAGGGGAACAACCGAGCCCCTCTGAAGGGAATTGACAGCTAGGGCAGACTGAGGGGCCACTGATAGTGACACTGGGATGTGTCTCTACTGCATATACCGGCTTCATGGGGATCCTATTTCCTTTGGATGTAAACCTTGCTCGACCTAGGTGTAGTAGGGAGGGCCTTGGAGGCAATGCAAATAAAAAAATGGAGAAACATATAAGATAGTATCAGAAGAGAATTCCAGTGAGTACTGAAAATTCACCCATGTTTAATATCCGACTGCTTAAAATAACCCTGATCCCAAAAAGGTAGGAGTAAGATAAAAGACTGCATTAACATGATACAAGATAATGAATGTACCAATTGAAGGTTGTGGGCTACATTCAAGGTTAAGCATTCTGTTACTAGAACAAAGAAAGTCACATTTATAACCTAGACCAAAATAGTCTGTACTCAAACCGCTCTCTAGGTGGAATCCCAAGTTATCTCTATAAAGGGAACTGGAACTTAGTTGGGTCCTTAGACTCTTGTTTGAAGTAGGAACAATCTACTTCTCTATTCCTGAAGCACAAGGTCTGGCTATTAGCCACACTGTTGACAATAACCTTGAGAGAGCAGAACTCTCTGACCAACAGCTAGGTGGGACCTTTGTTTGAGGTAGAACAACCTTCAACAACCTTGAAGGAACTAGAGTCAAGTTCCAACTCTCTGACCTTTGGTCAATGTGGAAACAGGCTCACATTTTCAGGCCTCCACAGGTTTTATTTCTATATGTACAATGATGATTATAAGGATTTTTGCTGTGTAAAGATTATGCAGGTATTTAATGATGTTCCAGATTCTGTATCAGGCAAAATGATCGCAGTTAGCTGCATACTGCATGCTGCCCACAGACGCATGGAGCTCTTCTCACTTCTGGTCACTTCACACTTTACCAGTAACAGCTAAAGGAAACATCTCACCTTCAGATCTGTTGTTTTTCAGGGGGTCATTGTGGATTCCTGGTAGACACAGGCAGCTTCAGAACTTAGTTAGACCTCTGTATCCACAAAGCATAATTTGAATCTTCTGCTAAGAGCATCAGGCTTCTCCTTAATTATCTAATACAGCCCCACCATTGTTATTGGTTTCCGGGTTACTAGGTGGTGATAAAAACCTAAATAGTAGCAATGCTTATTCACACATTCCCCACCTAAAACTACTGTGTCTTGGCAAGGGAAGAGGATTATAGGCAGGGACAAGCATCACTCATGAGCAATCAAGTGAGTCCTCTATGTACTAAGGCCTGAGGGCCTTATATATGCTGAAATTTTTATGTACTGACAGCTGAGAATATTTTTTACAAATTCTTGATATTTGATTGTAAAAAATAATGACTCAAGATGTAAAACTCTGGAAAATCTTCTGTAATGGCTAAAATATTAGGTTTAGGCAAAGCACAGAGGACCAGGAACATAGTTCAGTGACAGAGTGCTTGCCTCAAATTCATGAGGTCATAAATTCAATTCCCAACACTTCAAAAAAAAAAAAAAGATGGAGCATGAGGCAGAAGCCCATGCCTGGCCTTGGGTAAAAGTGTAATCATCAGTGTTCTTGGGGAATAAGTGTGTGCCCCGTACAATGTGTGCAACTCCTGTCTCCTGGAACTCACAGTTAGCAGAAAGCTGCTGCTGTCTTGTAATTGTGAGGGCCCTGTGTTAATCCATATTGAACCACAGCAAGTGACTTCAAAAAATCTTTGCTTTTCTATGACAATGTCTGACTTGGCATATGCAGTTTCACTCTAAGGCTCTAGGCCTGGAAATCCTTGGAGGAATTAGCACATCCCACAGACCCATGTCCTCCACTCTGTGTAGCTCTGACAGATGAAGTTCTTTTACTGGTGAATGATGTCGCAACCACACGGACCTTCAGGCATGCGGCTCCCTCCTCACTGCTCTTCCTGCTGTGTCAGTCACGTGTGTTTCCCACAGTCTTGTCCTCATTTCTGTATTTCACAGCTTCCTTCACTGAATGGATGCTTCCAGAGGATTCTAGAGCTTCAATTCATGTCAACTATAACTGTAATGGTTTAAATTAAAATGCTGTGGGTCACCAAGTGGCAGCAGTGGGCAGCTGGCCATGAGACCACGCCAAAGGTCCCTGAGTGATGGCAGGCAGCAGGCAGTGGGTCCCAAGACCATGGTGAGCCACTAAGGCAGCCAGGTCTCAGGCAGGAAGCTGTGTGGCAGTTGAGAGACCTAAATGGATAGGCACACCATTCATAGTGAAATTGGATATTTATTTAGTGGGTTATAGAAGGGAAGGGGAGAAGGAGATAGAGCAGAGAGAGAGGTGGGTGGGTGTGGGGAGCCACAGCAGCAGCTACCTCTTTGGGGGAGAGAGGAAAGGAAAAAACTCTGGCTGCAGGCAGGAAGGAAGATCTGTGGTGGATGTTTGGAGGGAGTGGACAGGGCTTGTCTCTTAAAGGGACAAGACAGACCATTATATTTCCATTTCTTTTTTATAATAAAAAAGTGGGAGGTTAGGCACAACAGGTTAAAGGAATTGGGACAGTGGATTCTCAAGACTATTTCCTGCTTATTTGTGGTTGTCATCTTGAGGAGGAAACCTTAAAAATCTGGGTGCTAGTTACATTCTGGTGTAGGTAGTCTCTTTGCTCCTGTCTGGTGTGGTATGCAAATGTCTGATGTCTCTTACACCTGTTCAAAGTATTGGCAGAACAGAGGACAAAGTTAAGTTTAGGGGAAAAAAATTTAGGAACATGGAATTGAGAGGGGTGTATCTGACCTATTTAAGGTGGATCGTTCAGTTTGGCTCCCTGGAACTCACAAGTGTTCTTTGGGTTGGTGGAAACAGACGTTTTAGACATATGTATTGTATAAACAGTAATATATTTATGTCAGAATGAATCTTATAGATGTTTTTTGCACAATGTGTGTATTTTTAAGACTATGGAAAGCAGCATGAGAGAGAAATTTGATAACTTGTATTTGTCCCCACACCTTTATAACTTGTAGGTACACACCTTAATAACTTGTATTTATGTTTTACTGAAATTTGTTTGGTGAGGTTGTCCTTTCAAACTGACAAAACCTCTCAGCTGCCAAATTGCATCAAAAATCCTTGAGAAGGATATAATTTTACTTGAGGAGTTATTGATTAAAAAATGACAAAGAACTTACTTGGTTGGCCCCTAGAACTACTCCTCAGGGTTCTTAATGGTCGCTGAAGGTCATATTTGACTTTTGCTGTTTAGTGCAGGGTCTGACAGTCTCCAGAAGATCCTGTGGGCTCAAAAATCTATAGGAAGACAAGCTTACCTTGACCTGAGCAGCTAGGCTGTCAATTCCAGCAATTCTGTCCACTGTCTGGAGATCTTCAGTTTAGATGAAAGGCAGTTTTCCTAGTGGTCAACACTTGGCAGTTGAAACAAAGTGTGGATGAACATTGTTTTGTGCCCCTTTGTCTTCTGTCTTCTTTGGAGAAAATAAACTGCTGCCGCTAGGAGCCAACCTGTCTCTTTTTTGGAATTAAAAGACTTTTAATAATTAAATATTTAAATGCCATATTCCCCAGATCTCTGAACAGTTGAGGGCTGTTTATCAGGTACAGTTGTAGTATAGAATCTGCCTGGAGAGCTGGGTTCAAGTTTGACTGTACTGGCTCTCAACTTAACAGGTAAAGCAGGGTTAGATTAAATATAAAGTATTTTTGCAAGAGACTTAAAAGTACATACCAGTTTAAAACATGAGACTTATTGTTTTTGTAGTTTGAAATAAGATACAATGAACAGACAATTACAACATTTAACAGTAAACACAGGTGCATTTAAGTTACGGGTATAAACACACACATACACACACAGAGTGAACAGGAATTGGGTGGAGTGGATGCTCTTGGTGGGCCCTACCAAAGGCATGCCACTGTGCAAAACATATATGCAACTGAGTCAGCAAGAGGAATTTAGAGACAAAAATATAAGTAAACTGGGATCAGGCAGGGAATACCTCAGTAAAGATGGCGGTGTGAAACGGCAGTGAACACGGCAGGGCTTGTCGAAGAGCGTCCTCTCTCTGTGGGTGAGGTGTTAAAGTCTGACTGGCTCTAGTCTGGGAGACTCAGAAGCCAGTGAAGCTTGAGGCCGCTCCAAGTGGCTTCTCAGGGCAGGGACCACTGATGAGTGGTCCAAAAGAAAAGAAAAAAGGAGAAAGAAAAATCTGAGGGACCCTGGGCCCCCAGTCAAATGCCCTGCACAGCATGTACAGTGCTAGCACAGGAGGACTGACCCCAGGATGACCGGTCATGTTTTTAACTACAGAAAGCAGAGAAGGGCTCAACTGTACTGGTAAAAGATGTGTTTGGAGGCTGGAAGGGGAAAACTCACCACCGAAGTTGTTGGCGTGCATAGAGGTCCAAGCTCAGGCAGATGGAGCACGTGGTTGATGTGGAAAAAATACCCAGTTCCAGATCCCGACCCTGGGAGAGGGACAGGAGGACCTACTGAGTCCAATGGTACAATGTAAGGGTTTAAGTAAAAATGCTGCAGGTCCCCAAGTGGCAGCAGGGAGCAGGCAGCAGGGAGCGAGACCACAGCAGGCCACGAAGGCAGCCAGGTTCCAGGTTAAGAAGCCATGTGGCTGGTGAGAAACCGAGACAGATAGGCACGCCATGCAGAGTGAAGTTGGATATTTATTTAGTGGGTTATGGAAGTGAAAGGGAGAAGGGGAAAGCAGAGAGAGAGGGAGAGAGAGAGAGACAGAGAGACAGAGAGACAGAGAGGGAGAAGGGGAGAAGTGGGGAGAAGGGAGAGACAGAAAGGGAAGGGATCAGACTGGAAGCAGAAGGAAGGTCTGCCTGGACAGGGGAGGAAGTGGGCGGGGCCTGTCCCTTAAAGGGACAGGACAGACCATTACAATAACTATGAACTTTCACATGTTCATATTTATTTTTACAACACAGCACAATATATTGTATATCTTAATTGCTGATAATTTAGGGAAAATGGCCACGTAAATTTGAATTGAGGAAGAATATTACATTTGACTCACCCTGAGCTTCCCCTTAGAGAACTATTCAAAACAGACGGTTACAGGAATCAGAACAAGAAGTCTCCTTTGAGTTTTCATCAGAAAAGGAGATCACATACTATACCTTCTTAACACAATAGCATGTGATGAGAGCAGATACAGAGACCTACAGTCAAAGGTTAGGTAGAGTTCCAGGAACCCCACAGGAAATGGAAAGCAAGGATTGTAGGAGCCAGAGGGTAGAGGAAACCAGGAGGACATGCCCCACAGAATCAACTAACAGGGCTCACAGGGGCTCACAAAGACTGAAGTGCATGGTTCTGCACTAGGCCCTGTGCATACAAGCTTAGGGTTTTCGTGGGGCTCTGAACAGTGGGAGTTGGGGTCTCCAGATACCCCAACTCTTTTGCCTGCTTGTGGGACTCCTTTCCTCCAGTTTGGTTGCCTCATCAAGGTTTGATATGAGGATTTATATCTACTCATAATACTTGATGCTATCCTGCATTCACTGATATCCCTAAGAGCATGCTCTTTTCTGAAGGGAAATGAAGAGAGGGAAAGGGGAGGCAGGCAGAGACTGAGAAGAGAGGATGAAGAAAAGACTGTAGTCAGGATCTATTGTATGAGAGAAGAATAAAGAAAAATTTTCAAAGACAACAGTGTGTAAGCTGTGTGAGCAGAACAGACACCCAGATCAAGACTATGAAGAAACCCTCAGAGGCAACTGTGAGTGGGTGTGGACACACATATTAGAACATTCACGGGGCACTTCCCTTTGATCATTTCACTTACAGAAATAGGAGTTTGTCGCTGTTGACGAGTTCAGTGTCACATCTCCCATTCGCAATGGACACACCAAGGGTCTGCTCCAAGGTAGAAGACCCCACTCCGGGGCCTCCGTGTGCATCTCCTCCATCTCGTCCCCCAGGTCAGTAGCTTTATTTCTCCTTCTGGCATTTGAATATCTTCCAGAGTTACGGTTTCCTCTTACAGTTTTGTTGTTGCTTTGAGGGTGAGCAGCTGTCTGTCCGTGCTGAAGAGAGTAGATGCTCACAGCTTTAGAGATAAGAAGCTGATGCACTCCCTTCTAGTCAGTTAGTTAATGTGAGACATGGCAGCCCTTCTTTCCAGCTTCAGTCACAGACCCTGAAGAAGGGATGCTTTACATCTACAAGGAAAGGGATGCTTCTAGCAGAGAGACTCTGTAAAACATCTTGCCTGGTCCAGACTTCTCTACAGAACACAAACACAAAGACTCAGCTCCATGGCATCCTAGCACTGAGCACTGGAGTAAGCAGCACCCTATCTCCCCGAAGATTTAAAATCTGAGGGAAAGAATTGGGAACTAATGTGTAAGACTAAAGTGAGACAAATAAGAAGGATATGATGACTTAGGGGTGGATGAAAAGAGACAGACAGTGAGGCAGAAATTAAGTCTAAAATGGCCATGGTATAGTATGAGATTCTGTGATGTAACTGAGCTTCCTTATAGAATACCACAATGCGTTAAATTTAATCTGTCGATGTTGTGCCAAGAATGTGAATCACAACTTTTTAAGGAGGCTTGTCAGAAACTATTAAATTAACAGATTTTTTTAAATCAGAAAATGTCTTTGAGTCACCAAATAAGCTTCATTATAATCTGTACAAGGGGTCTGGGAAAAGTGGGGGATTTTGGTAACTAGAGGTAAGATTTGTCGGAGCCTGTTATTTGTGGTAGGCATAAGAAAGACTTTGTTTTCCCTGTTTATACCTGTAAAAGTGGAAGGGACTTAAACAGCTTAAGGGTTGGGGTTTGATTTCCCACTAAGTCCAATCAACTCCACCATGTGTCCATGAGGTAAAGGCCATGTCCTGGAGTATAGGTGACCTCTTAGGGACTGTATCGTTGAAGGAAACTGACTCTCTGACTCATAGCAGCTATCAGCTGTCAGTAGCTTCACAAATGGTGTAAGCTAATTTGGACAACTGCACTTTTATGTTCAGAAGACGATGTTTCCTTGTAGTTATCCAGCACTTCTGGTTCTACAGTCAGTCTGCCCCTCTTCTGTGATAATGTCTGAGCCTTGGTTGGGGATGAGATGGGATACACATGTCCCATTTAGGGTAGAGGACTTTGTAGTCTCTTATTCTTTATGTGTTGACCACTTGTGGGTGGTACACACATAGAATCCTATGTGCTGCCTCTTCTTTGGTCCACAAGGGTGGAAGGAGCAGAAGTGAGGAACAGGGTTTGGATGACTGTCAGTAAATTAGAGATAGACCTCCAGGTGATGACTTTGATGAACTGGCTTAGCTTCATTCCAGATTATAGGAAATGTAAAGGATTGAGGAGCTTGGGAACAAACCCTAATTTGTATTAAGCAGCATGCTCCTATCATAAAGCTTCATATGTGGCAGCAGAGTCCTATAGCAATGTTCCTAGTATAAGTCTCAGCTACCTCAAGTGCAACAGGAGAAAGGCTTCTAGCAGGAAACTGTGCCAAGGGTCATGCCGAAGATAAATCAGGCTTAGCGACAGTTTTCATAGAAGAACAGTCCTCCCAGTCAAAAGACATCCTCTAGCTAGGGGAAGGTAGAGAGCAGGAAATCTCACTGGAGGGACAGTGAGTCCTCCATGTTCCCAAGTTTAGAGGAAGCTTCCAGGCTATGGTAGACTGCAACATCTGACCAGCAGAGCCACTCAACAGATTCCCATCACTCAGGATGTGGAGGCAGCAAAATGAGGAGCTCAAGATCATCTTTAGCCACACAGAGAGTTAGAGGTCAGCCTGAACCAATGGACAATTCTCTCTCAGAAACAGAACAGAGCACAGCAAAAGCAATTATCAATGTACTATATTTAAGGAAAGTGCACTGTGAAGGCTACATCCACAAAGTGCTGTATGTTTTAGTTTGCATATGTGTGCATGTGCTTGTGTGTGTGTAGTGTGGTATTATCCACACTTCCAGTTCATCTATCCATTAGGGGGCTTTAGAACTCAGCCAATAGGAAGAACTACCTCAATTGAAATACTGAAAATATGGTGTCGACTCATGAGATGCCCCTCTTGGATGCCATAACTTTAATCCAAGTAGGAAAAGAACTTTGCAGAGTGAAGCAGACCCCATGTTAAGGAATAGAATTACATGCCATTAGCAGGAAAAGGCACAATTACCATAATAGTGAGCATCAAAAATGTCATTTGAGTAAAGAGTGTGCTCCTTAGAGACACGCTGACTGCATTCCTGCAACAGAACATGCTGTTTGATTTACAGTGCCCAGTGGTTTTCAACACATCTTTACTTCTACCAAGACTGAGTCACCCAACGAGCCTTTGTGCAGAGTACATGTATGAGCATTCATTTTCAGTCCTATTTTATCAGAGCAAACAGCTGTTCATAATGCAGAATTCAGCTCATGGAATCCTGCTTTATTTATTTATTTTTTAATTGATTTTATCGAGCTATACTTTTTTCTCTCTCCTCTTCTCCCTTCCTGCCCACTCCCCTTCAACTCTCTCTCATGGTCCCCATGCTCCCAATTTACTCAGGAGATCTTGTCTTTTTATACATCCTATTTAGATTAGATCCATGTATGTCTCTCTTAGGGTCCTCATTGTTGTCTACATTCTCTGGGATTGTGATTTGTAGGCTGAATTTCTTTGCTTTATGGTTAAAAGCCACTTATGACTGAGTACATATGATTATTGTCATTCTGGGTCTGGGTTACCTCACTCAATATGATGTGTTCTAACTCCAGCCATTTACCTGCAAATAACATTTATTTGCAAATGACATTTCAAAATGTCATTTTTTTGATGTGTAGTACTCCATTGTGTAAATGTACTACATTTTCCTTATCCATTCTTTGGTCAAGGGGCATTTAGGTTGTTTCCAGGTTCTGATTATGACAAACAATGCTGCTATGAACATTGTTGAGCACATTTCCTTGTGGTACATTTGAGCATTCTTTGGATATATATACCCAAAAATGGTATTGCTGAGTCTTAAGGATGGTTGTTTCCTAATTTTCTGAGAAATCGCCACACTGATATCCAAAGAGGCTGAACCAGTTTACACTCCCACCAGCAATGCAGAAGTGTTCCCTTTACCCCACAACCTCTCGAGCATAAGTTGTCATCAGTGTTTTTTATCTTGACCATTCTTATAGGTGTAAGATGGAATCTCAGAGTTGTTTTGATTTGCATTTCTCTGATGGCTAAGGATGCTGAGCATTTCTTTTAGTATATTTCAGCTGCTTTATAATACTCTGTTGAGAATTCTCTGTTTAGGTCTATATTATATTTTTATTGAATTATTTGTTTTTTTTTTTTGATGATCCATTTCTTGAGTTCCTTGTATATTTTGGAGATCAGTCTGATGTGGGGTTGGTGAAGATCTTTTCCCATTCTGTAGGCTGCTGTTTTTGTCTTGTTAATTGTGTCCTTTGCTTTACAGAAACTTTTCAGTTTCAGGAGGTCCCATTTATTAATAGTTTTTATCAATGTCTATGCTACTCTGGTTATATTTAGCAAGTGGTCTCCTGTGCCATTGCGGTTAAGTGTACTTTCCACTTTCTCTTCTATGAGGTTCAGTGTAGCTGGCTTTATGTTGAGGTCACTGATTCATTTGAACTTTAGTTTGTGCATGGTGATAGATATGGATCTATTTTCATTCTTCTACATATTGATATTCAGCTATGCTAGCGCCATTTGTTAAATAAATTTTCTTTTTTGCCATTTTATGTTTTTGGTTCTTTGTCAAAAATCAGTTCTTTGTAGGTGTGTGGATTAATATCCCGGTCTTCCATTTGGTTCCATTCTATTGTAATAGGCCGCTTGTTGGTTCCCAGCCACTTAGCCCTCAAATAATCACACAAAAACTATATTAATTAAATCACTGCCTGGCCCATTAGCTCTAGCTTCTTATCGGCTAACTCTTATATCTTTATTTTACCCATTTCTATTAATCTGTATATCACCAAGAGGTCATGGCCTACCAGCAAAGTTTCAGCATGTCTATTTCTGCTGGTGGCTCCATGGCGGCTCCCTTACTCTGCCTTCTTCCTCCCATGCTATAGGCCAAGCCACTTCTTTATTCATTAAACAATAATATCAACACATACACAGAAGAACCTTCTGCACCATTTTCCCTTCTTCATATAAACAAAAGAGAAGGCTTTAACTTTAACATAGTAAAATTACATATAACAAAACAGTTATCAAGCAAGAATTACAGTTACAATATTTATATTTACTTTATCTTTTCTCATAACTATGTATAACTGTAACTATCTATTCTTCAACTCCATCAAAGACTCTAGAAGAATACAATATTACCTAAGTGAAAGGGAAGAACATTGTAAGCAACTTCCAAATCTCAAGAATTGACAGACATGTCACTGCCTGGACAGTCGCCCAAAGTTCTTCTGTACCACTGGGGCATCCATCTTCAGTCCACAGGTCCATAGTATCCAGCAAACTTTTCCATGAAGCAGGAAATTTGAACGACAGTTCCACCTATACCGGCAGTTTGTCTGTCACAGTTTTCTGTATCCTGCAGAATGTTTGGCCAACCCTTTCATGTAGCAGGAACCCTGAAGGATTGTCTCACCTTTAGGCAAGTTCAGCAGTCATTTCTCTGTGGGTCCTACATCTCTAGTTAAGCATTCCAGGCAAGAGCAGTTTCTTGCCCAAATGGCTAACTAACTCCATAAGGAGCCTCTTCAAAGCTTATCTTTCTCTCAAAGTAATTGGTCCTTCCAGGAGCAAACGTATCTCATTGTCATTAAAAGTCCTAAGTGATCAAAGCATTTTAAATGCCATATTTTGTAAGTTTCTGAAAGATTTGACGAATACATATCTAACAGAAATATATCTCTATAATCTAGAAATCTAATATGATTACAAGTTTGACTATTATCTATTAACCTATATTTCTTTTTTTTTAAAGTAATTTTATTAAATTATAAAAGTTTCCATTTCCGTCCCAACCTATATTTCTTATTTATATATTAATTTTTAAATGAGCTACACAATCACAATATCTTAATCAAGAGCATATATATATATATGTATATATATATAACAAAATTGTTCTTAAATTTGTATCAATAAACCAAGATCCATGCCAGTGCAAATCTCTACAGCATATCTATGTCATATTGCCCTTTAAATGTAAAAAAATCATTTGTAGACAATATTTAGGAATATGGGAATAGTTTCTCCAAACTGCTTCCTGTTGTTTATTGGACAAAGTATTTTCTTTGTGGGGGTGTTTACAGCAACCTTTCAGGGGGTCTTCTTCCATCAAACCACACCAGTCTGGAAGCAATCCACAGGTTCTCATCCTCTATGGAAACAAAAGAAGAACCTCTTTTTCAAAGCAACATATCCTTAGACCCAAATTTGAAAGTCATGATACCTTTAGAACACATGCTGTTTTAGCTTAGCAGCCCATACAATAAAATGTCTCTCTGTACTTAGCTCATTCACAGTCAAAAGATTCAAAGATAACACAATAATATACATAATCCAGACTCTCTGTGAATTTTCCATTTTTATGTGGCTTATTTTTCTTTACTCCTTTTAATCCATGACTATCTCTACTCTGTCTCTTTAAGGACCTTACCCTTTTTTTTAAAGCATTAACTTTATTTTATGACTCTCTATACTCTTTTTCTTCTCTCTTTTAAGCCTATGTACATTTATCCAACACTGTGACTCATTTAGAGTTCTTTTCCATCTGGATTTGTCTTTATTGCATCTCTGTAATTCTTTTCTGACCAGAAGTGCTTCTTAAAATTCTAAGTGCTTAAGAATCTAAGTTGCAACATTACTAGGGTAAATACAGTACTCCTTTTTGCCATGCCCATTCCAAAATGTCAGAGTTCCTCACTGCTTCTGAGAGACACACACACTACCCTACTTCTAGGCACACTGCTAGTCCACATTACCATTAAAACAGGCTGCAGCAGTCTGCTCACAAACCCCACTCAAATGCTCTATAGTCAGACCTCCTGCCTGAAAGATTTATATTTGCATTGGCAGCACCACCATTTCAAAAAAGAGGTGTAAGCATGTTTCTGAAGCTATATCAATGTCTCTAGACTTAACAGATCTTCCATGCAAAGACAGTGGAGGCTTTACATTATGGAAGCTCATAGTCTGAGAGACTAATGGAACATGTGAGCCAATAACTGCATATGTAAAGTGAGTGTCCTAGGATCGTAAATGCTGGACACAGATTCCTCAAGGGAGGAGCAATGTACTGTGCTGAAGACTCAGGATGGACAAAGAAGGACAATAAAAGGAATTTTTCTTTGTTCACTTGACCTAGGTGTCGGGGGCTGTGGAATATGAGTCACAGAACACAGGCTCAGGTTAAGTTCTCTCCTCTGCTTTGATTGTAGAGATTCATAAAGAACTCCACAAAGGAAAAAGGCAATTCATTTTGTATTGGACTTAATTACTCAATGTCAGAGAAGCACTGGAGATGGATAAATGGCTCCACTTTAAGTTCTGATGTGTGAGTATTGGAAGAGCTCACTCGAATATTCATTTCAGGTCATCTCTAGGCACTCATAATGATACCAAAGATTAAAGATGTTCAGGAAAGTCTGAAAATATGACTTCAAAGGTGGCTGAAAATTTCCATGTATGAAAAGATATTAGCCTTTTTTAAAGGTCAACTGTGTGCATGTATGTATGTATGTGTGTGTGTATGTGTATGTGTGTATGTATGTATACAATGAACTTCTAAGGCTGGGGGCTAAACTAACTCCTTAGGAAAGAGAATGCATTTTTACATGTCTATTTAGATCCTGTAGGCAGAAGGAATTTTTCTTTTTTCACTCTTATATTTTTTTATATTTTCCAAAGAATTTATTGAGTGGTCCCTTTCATGCTGTGGTGAAATGAGCCATACTGTGTGGTGAGGCCAGTTGCTCAGGTCACAGCCAGCAGAGGAAGAGTGAGTGGGGAAGGGAAGGCAGTGTCAGCAGGGAACTCTGTCAGCTGAGAGAAATGACCTCATTGTCACAGGCTGTGTGTAGCTTAGCTGGAGTTGTGAAAGCTACAATTATTTGAGGAGCTGAGATGGAAACAGATAACCAAGATAAACCAGAAAGGAACGTCATTTTGGGTAACAGTTCAGAGGGCCTCAAGTCCTTGATCTTATTCCATTGCTGCTGGCCCTGTGGCAATGCAGAAATGCTGTTGGTGCACAGCAAAGTCGTTCACTTCAAGGGGGGCAGGATTGCAAGTCTCTGGGTGAGATAAGCAGAGATTTGCTCTTCAAAACCTGCCCCCACATCATGATTGACATCTTTCTGGGAGGCCTCATTTTGTCTGGTAGGAACTCAGCAATGGGTTAATTCCTTGATGGAGTTAGTGCTCCCATGATCACCTCTTAACACTGTGACAGCTATTCCTCACATGATTTCTTGGGGTACTGAATATCAAAAGTATATTTGTGTGTGTTGTGGCTCACAAAGAAGCCATTATCTCTTTGATGTCTTGTCACTTTCTTATTGTTGAGATCACCATGGTAACTGTGCAGTGAGAGACCTGACATTTCAGAGCTAAACAGTAAATTTTAGCATAATTCATGAATTTTTGTATAACATGAACAGAATATTTATTCCCTTCATAAGAATTCAGTCAAATACACTGCTTTCTAAGAGGTTTTCAGAAGTGATATTAAGAGTTGTTTATTAATCTTGCTTGAATAAACAAACAAATCTTACAAGAAAATGTACTTCGTGTTATTCAGAATACATGAGATTGAAATTTAAAATGCTGATTTAGATTTACTTAAAATGTAATGAAAATTTATTAAATATAGAAATTGATAAACATAAAAGTTGTCATAGAGTAGCGAAATGTATGTAAAGTATATAGATTAAATTCAGCTGATCTGTAGTTTTACTCTGAGGACAAAATGTCTCTGTGCTTAGACAATAAAGGGATTGAGAAGCCTGGAAGCTGCTGTGCTCAGTGGGAAGTGTCAGTCAAGGAAGCCCCGCCTTTCTTTAACTCTCTGTCCCTGGTTTCAGGTAAGGGAAAGGGAGAGAGTAACAGTCTCTCCTACAGGGTTATTTGGGGAATAATAAGGAATGTCAGAGAACTCTCCAGGAGTCCAGCAAGAGAAGGCCTGGAAGGCCTTAAAGGGTTTATAAAGAAAGTCCTTTACTACACAGATCAGCCACAGGGAAATAATGCTGAGAACTGAAGACAGATCCTGAGGAGGGAAGAAATACAAGGGAAATCATGGCTGGATTGCAGGCTGACCACTAGGATGGCGTCAGAGTCAAATCTCAAGCTCAGGGGGCTCCACTAAGAACTAAGCAAAGGAAGGACACCTGTGAGGAGCCCAGCCACTGTCAGATGCCACCTTCTTTTAAGACCCATCAGTGTGCTTAGAACTCACCTCTGCCTTACAGTAACCCCTGATACTGTGTGTTAGCGCTTAAGTTCTAGTTGTGTTCCCATCAGCATGGGGCCATGGGAACCATGCATGTTTGAAACCCATGTGTTAATCAATACTTGCCAACATACGGAGGAGAATGAAAGGAATCATGACAACAAGTCACATGAGCTGAGCCTCTTTTCTTCCCTGCATCTAGTTCTATGATCTAGACCTTGTGAGTTCACTCTGTATACTGGATGCATTCATTGAGCACCTACTGTGTGTAACAGTTGTCACCCATTCTGTATACTGTAATAATGTCTCAAACCTTAGCTAGTTAACCTCATATGTGTGTATGTATGTGTGTATACATATTCATATATGTTTGTGTATATAGGTATATATATGTGGGTATACATTATATATAAACTCATGCTTTTTGTTATTAATATCTTTGGACTGTATTATTCTTTTTGATCTCTGGTCCCTTTAAGGGGCAAGCCACGCCCACTCCCAGCGACTTCTGACCTCTCATCGCCATCTTTTCTCTCTTTCTGTTCCCTCTCTTGGCGTGTGCACACGTGTTTTCTGTCTCTTCTCTCTCTCCTTTTCTCTGTTTTCTGTCTTTCTTTCTCTCCCTCTCCTTTTCCTTCTCCCTTTCTTTCTGTGCCCCCTCCATAACCCCGAATAAATATTTTAATCTCATTTTACATGTCCATGTCTCTGTCTCCTGCCTGCCTGCCCACAGCCAGCTCTGCCGCTCTGGCAGACTTTGCCTGGCTCGCGGCTGCTCTGCAAGTCTGTTGCCCGGGTATCTTGGACAGGCCGCGCGGCTGGGCACACCAGCATTTATTTTTTAAGGAATATTAGACTGATTTATTCATTTTTGTTTATGTAAACAAGTGTTTGCCTGGCTTGCATGTGTGCATGTGTACCATGTGAATGCCTCTGTCCATGGAAGCCAGAAGAGGGTACCAAATTTTTTGGTACTGGAGATACAGACACTGTGAGCTGCCATGTGGGTGCTGGGAATTGAACTCAAGTTCTTTGCAAGAGCAGCCAGGACTCTTAACCACTGAACCATCTCTCTAGCCCCAAACCCTGTATATTAAATAAAACTGACACTCAAAAACTATTCTCTTCACTTGATGTGTGAGTCGTGGAATGAGGAGATCATATGACGTGTTAGTAGAGGAACGAGGAGGTCACATGGCATGTTAGTAGTGAAATGAGGAGATCACATGGCATGTTAGTAGTGGAACGAGGAGGTCACATGGCATGTTAGTAGAGGAACGAGGAGGTTTCCATCCCTTCAAACCATCTGTGTTTCAGGCATCATTATGAACAATGTTGCTGGAAGGGTTCTTTGCCAATGAAGAAACAGCAGGTTTTAGAATTAGCTCTGTCTTCAATGTTTATACATTATGTTTGTGTTTACTACACTTAACACCTGTGCATTCTACTGTTTTCTTTAAATTCCACAGGAGAGCAATGACAAGACATTTATGATAAAATCCTAAACATATGAGTGGCTGTTCTCTTCCTCCTTAGATTACAAATCTCTGGTGTCACTAAAATAAACAGCTGTGTCACCATCTCAAAGGATAAAGTCTTTTCTGAGAACTGTGCTTCAGACAAGTGGATCTGCCAGAAGGAACCAAAACGTCTCGGAAACCAGGAGTAACAACTCCTGACTGTGAATCCACCTCAATTACTTTACCATCTGCACCAGATCTTTGCACTCACTCTGTCCAGGCCCAAACAGTGCACAGTTGGTGACACAAAGCATGAACTCTAAAACCACTGTGACTCCTACAGATGCCCGTGTTCTGTTTCTTTATTCTGAAAAGAGGAGAGAGAGACTGATGTGCTATTTCAGAGACGTGCTCTGTGGACAGAAGCCCAGACAGCTGAGGAGCACTGGGTTCTAATCCTGGAGACTGTGACCCTCACTCTCTGTGTCTGAGGTCATCTGCAAACAGCACAGATGACCATTTGCAAAATCATTTTTAAAATGCTCTTAATACAGGGACTGATGGCTCATACCTGTGTGAATAGCACTGGGAAGGCTGAGCCAGGAGGGTCACAAGTTCAAGGCCAGCCTGGGTGTGGTGGATTGAATGATAAATGTCCTCCATAGCCTTTGACATTTTATCACTTGGTCCCAGTTGGTGGCCCTCTTTGGGAAGTCTTAGCTGTGTAACCTTGCTGAAGAAAGTGTCCCTGGAGGTGGCCTTTGAGAGTAAAAGCCTCACAGGTAACTTGGTTTGCCTCATGCTTTTGGTTCAGGATGTGAGCTCTCAGCTTCCTGTTCCAGGCACCATGCTTTCTGCCAGCTTCCTGCCCTTATGTACTTCTGGAACCAACAATAAACTCTTACTTCCGTAGGTTTCCTTGGTCATGGTGATTTATCATAACAGCAGATTCGTCACTAATACCCTGGGGAAGACAGTGAGCTAGTCAGAACCGACAAGGCAGACACTGCTCTTGGAATTAGAGTGAACATATTTGCCTGTGAGGCCGGCAAGCATACGGAACAATTAATCACCCTGGAACCTACTTCATTTGAGTCATGCACATACCTCTCTTCTGGTAATGCACTTGACACCCTCGGTTCCTCTCCTGTACATGCTGTGTCCACACACACACCGCGCTCTAAAAAACGCACCTAGCAATCTGTAAGCACCCAAGATCACCACACCCATAGAACAGCACTGCAAGCCCACTTTAATCAAAAAAAAAATGTTATTCACCCCGCAAAGGCAATCAGACATTGACAGTTTCTAATCAAACATACTATTAATTATCTGGGAACATGGGTCAGTCTGGTCTAGGGGTGCACGCTCAATAAGACAAACTGTGTTTGAAGCGAATCAGTAGAGAGAGAATCTCCTCTTTACCATGGTAATCCTAGCACAACTGAGCAAGCATGTTATTAACAACATACACGTGTAGTTGGAGTTTTCTTTGGGCTGCCAACCAGCTCCTAAACAAAGACATGAAACATTGTTAATTATGAATTCTCTGTCTTAGCTTGGGCACGACTTACTAGCTCCTTTAACTTAACCTGTTTCTCTTCATTAACATCTTGCCTTGGGCCTTTTGTCTTTCTATTATTCTGTATGTCCTACTTTTCTGCTTCCTCTGTGTCCGGCTGATTGGCGGCTGGCATCTCCCTGGCATCTCTTTTCTCCCTCACCCCTGTATCCTAAATTCTTCTTGATACTTAGTCTTCCTACTAGGAAGTTTATCCTATACCTCCACCCTTGCTATTGGCCATTCAGCTTTTTATTAGACTGGCCAGGTGTCTTAGGCAGGCGAGGTAAAACAACACATCTTAAAATAATTAAACAAATATTCTGCTACAAATGTGCTCTGGGAATAGTTGTCGGCCAATATAGAGAACCACCCAAATTAAGCTCCTAGTAACCAAACTCTTTCTTCTCTTGTACTCCCTAAAAGGAAGCTCCAAGCAACAGTTGAAAGACCCCCGATATGGGGAGACTCTCACTCAAGTCTCGGGATAACACGACCCCTCTAGTAACTCACAAGAGACCATCCTTGCTGCAATCACATGAAGTTTAATCAACGGGAAGATGGGAACCAGTGCACTGGGGCCGAGACTCATAACCCACGCAGGGAAGAGTTCAACCCCGAGTCACTGGGAGAAGGGGTTTTTAAGGGGAGAAACCACAGCCCAGTAATCCGAAAGGGGTAGGGAGGTCCAGTGATGATCACAAGGGGGCAACTCCCTGTTCCTCAAGGTTATTCAAGATTATAATCAGCTAGTTCCTGAAACACAGTATCCCCCCACCCCCCTAAATACCAATGATAATCACAAGGGGGGAAACTCCCTGTTTCTCAAGATTATTCTCAAGATTACAATCTAACTTTATCTTCAGCTAGTTCCTGAAACACTGAACTGGCTAATCCTAGATTTCTGATTCTTCCCTCCTTGCTTAGATGTTTGGCTCTATGTTTTCCTGCTAGGGGGATCTGGATTTATTCAGGTCTTTCACAGTCAGTGCCCTAAGGTACTCACTCCTGTGGCTGGATGTCCTCTTTACTGTGTATTCTAATCTGTACCACAGCCTTGCTTTAGGTAAAGCCACGTTCCTACTCCTTGAAAGAGGAACCAAAAACCTGCAAACACTCCTCTGTGGCCTGGCTACTGGCAACATATTTTATTTACATATATGGTTGTTGATAATGGATGTTATCCTCTTCCTAAATTGGGTAGCAACAGTGACTTTCCCAAGAGAACTATTTTTCAAATAATAAAGCAAAGTGTGGAATGATTTGTCCGCATTTGGGAATAATCCACAGATAGAGCTAAACCCCAAATTTGAATGCACTGTTGTGCATTACCCCAACACCACCTTGAGGACGGCCCTTTCTCACATGCCTGGGAAAATGAAATCAGAGCATGCTGTGCATGTGTGCTTTGCCCTTCATCCTAAATTCCCAGCAAATGACACTGGAAAGCCGGTAACCTGTAACCGCTGTCTTCATTGGGATTTCATTATTGCAGTGGAACACTGTGATCAACAAGCTAGTTAAGGAATGGGTTTATTTGACTCCCACTCCTATACCACTCCTATACGGTATAGGAAAGACAGGACAGGAACTCAAACAGGACATGTACATTGAGGTAGAAGCTGATGCAGAGACCATGGAGGGTGCTGCTTACTGGATTGCTTCCCATGGCTTGCTGAGCCTGCTTTCTTATAGAACCCAGGACCACCAGCCCAGGGACAGCACCACTCACAAGGGCTGGGCCCTCCTGCTAAATTGCTAACCTACAGGCATGCCTACAGCCTGATCTTGAAGCTTTATTATTTGTTTTTTTTGTTTTTGTCATTTTTGAGACAGGGGTTTTTTTTTCTGTAGATTTGGAACCTGTCCTGGAATTTACTCTGCAGACCAGGCTGGCCTCATACTCTTGGAGATCCACTTGTCCCTGCCTCCTGAGTGCTGAGATTAAAGGTATGCACCATCACCGCCCTGCCTTGAAGCAATTTCTTAATTGGTGTTCTCTCTCCTCAAATGACTTCAGTGTGTGTCAACTTGACATAAAACTATTCAACAAAACAGCTAAACATTTCAATCAAATTCCAAGACTGACTGTTATTCCTGTGCATTTGATTGGCTTTGTTCAGATGCTTAGAGTCAGACATTTCTATTCATCAGCAATGCTTTTCATGAGTAACACATGAGAAATCCCCACTGGGATTTGCTACTGACTTGCTTCAATTTGTCACTTGGGAGACTAAGGAGCCCTACAGGATGATAGAGATTGATAGTTAATTCATAGACTCTATTTGTCTTAACAGGGTGAAGTGGGTTCATACATAGAATGTGTAGAACATATACAGCAACAATATCTTATCTTTTCACTTATGTATCCTGAAATTTCCTCTTCATCTACTGGAAATTCTGAATAATTTTAGAAACTGAAAACCAAGTGTTTAAACTCCTGAGCCTATGGAGAATAGTCGCATCTCAGACAAAGCACCACAGTACATAGATGTTGGGTCCAGGGGGGGACGCGCAAAGATGAGAGCACCACCAAGTCTAATAAACCAAAAGCAAACTTTATTCCAGAAACCAGATCCCAGGAAAACCAAAAGCAACTCGAAAGAAAAAAAAAATAAAAAGCAAAAAGTAAAACACCGCGGGGCGCAAAAACTTATCAGCTAGCTGAGACCACAGGCAGAGTTCAGGCTTCTGACACTGTGGCAAACAGCTGGTTTTTGAACCTACTTTTTATAGCAGGGGCACCAGACATTATCCTTGATCAAAAGAATTTTACAACCTTGCCCCTGACCCTTGGGTTGGTCAGCGGAGACCCTAAAGAGGGGAGTGAGTGCTAGTGTCCATGAGTAATTAGGCAGCCATCATGAAATATGTTTTAGGAGAGACTACAACGAAAGTCACTAATTGCAAGAAAACATATATCTTTAGCAATTTGTCAGAAAGGGGGCTGCTTATAACACTAGAAGGTTAATAAATTAGGATTCTTGGACTGAGAACTTAGAAGAAAAGTCTTTCACATTATTTTTAGGTAAATTTTTAGATATTGACTGCCATACTTTATAACCTTCATTATCAGAGCTCATTAAACCTTCTTTTATTTATCCACTGTCTCCTGGTATCCCCGAGTACAAACTGAGGTCATGCCTCTCCTCTGGTAGTGCCAGTTTCCCATGACAGAGACAGTGTCTGACTCAGAGGTCACATATCTCTGTCTCCTAAGGGTTAAACTCAGTTCACACCTACTGTTTGTTAAGGACAGTCAAGACACTACCCTCAGTTTACAGGGAGATGCTCTGGCCTTGTAATAAAACAGTCAGTTGTAAATAGCTAACGTGATGGAGATTTCCCAGGCATCCGAGAAAGTAATCCCTGTGAAGATTGATCTGTGATCTGCTGAGAAAGTTGTTGATAGTTTACTTAGGTTTACAGCTTTATGTGTCCTTCTTCCTACATCCTAAACTTCTACCTTCTAATCTTTAGTGTCTATATTTTTATTTCTATATTTTTATTCTTGTCTTCAGACCCTTCAATAGAGAGCTGCATTATATACAGAATAACAAAATAGATAAAAGATAAAATTCGGGTGTTTGAATACTTGATCTCCAGCTTGTGGCATGGTTTGTGTTGGTTTAGGAGATGCAGCTTTGGAGGAAGCCTGTCACTGGGGGTGGCCTTTATCCATGCATCATTCCCAGTTTGCTCTCTCTGCTTGCTGTTTATGGTTCAAGATGTGAGGTCTCAGCTTCTGCTCCAACCACCATGCCTGCCTACTGCCTTCCTTTCCCCTTCCATGACGGTGAAGAACTCCTAACCCACTGGAACTGTAAACCCAAACAACCCTTTCTTTGCCTTAGTCACCGTGCTGGATAGTTTTATGTCAAGTGGACACAGACTAAATGATGAACTCTGATGTGGAAGCACAAGCCAAGAAACCCTTCCCTAGCTTGCTTTGGTCATTGTGTTTCATCACAGCAAGAGTAACCCTAACTAAGATAAATTGGTACCAGGATTGAAGGCTATTTCCGTGACAGATCTGACCACATTGTTATAGAGAGGATTATGGAAGGACTTTAGAACTTTGTGCAAGAAAAGCCATTGAGTGTTCCATGCTGGGTGAGATGTTCTGTAGGAGCTTGGAAGAATAGACTATTCAGAACAATGCAAAAGACGGAGGCTTTTCTTGTGATGTCTCAAAGGGACGTTTAAAATCTCTAACTGGGACATTTGTTATTTGAATTTAGATTCTGGCATCCTGGTTAGCTGAGGCTGAAGAATCAGCTGTGATTTACAGGACCACAGAGCTACTAAAGTAGAATCTTTGCTTTGCTGGGATGCTATATGCTGGTCAGCTGGAGCTGAGAATTTAGCAGTGAGTAAGAAGAGACTGGAATCGCTGAGATGAGATCTCCTGGGAAGTGTTTCCTGAGAGCATACAGAAGCTGTGTTTCAGACATGACCAAGGCTGTGCCTCGAGCTGGCAGCTGACCTTAGTAGTGTAAGTGTCACCAAGGTGGTACTGGTTTTGAAGGCACAAAGAGGTCATGGAAAGTAGTCGAGTCTTGGCACTCAGAGAGCCCAGGAGAGGCCACTGGTAAAGCTGCAGCATCAGTCACATTTCAAAGCCTAGGATTGAAGGCAGGGGTCATGCAGAGAAGCTGAAGCTTGGCACCGTGAAGAGAGCCTATGAGAAGATCCTGGCGAAAGTGTAGCCCAGTTGCACTAGAAGACCCAGGCATTTTGGAGATGCCAGTGCATTGGGCTGACTGCCAAGGTCACCTGAGGTGTGGAATGTAGGCCTGAGCCTGGGAGACAAGCTGTGTGTGCTGTAGAGGACCGAGCCAGAGAAGTGCTCCAAACCCTACAGGGGAGACCAGATGGTTGTGAGAAAACCCAAGACATTCAAAAATTTGTTACTTATACTGTTGGGAGTTGGGTTTTCCTATGATCTGATTCTCAGTACATCTTGGTTCTTTCTTCTTGAAGTAAGAAAGTGTTTAACTTAATTTTGATGTTATAGGATCCCACAATTTAGAGGCTTTGAATTTAAAATGTGACTTTAAGGAAATCTTCTCTTCTTCTTCACTTGATATGAGAGTGTCTGACTTGTCATTTGTCATCCTGCTCTAAGGCTCTAGGCCTGGAAATCCTTGGAGGAGTCAGCACATCCCACAGACCCGTGTCCTCCACTCTGTGTAGCTCTGACAGACGAAGTCCTTCCACTGGTGAATGATGTCACATCCATACGGACCTTCAGGACAAGGCTGAGCAGCGCATGCGGCTCCTTCCTCACTGCTCTTCCTGTGGTGTCAGTCACGCGTGTTTCCCACAGTCTTGTCCTCACTTCCATATCTCACAGCTTCCTTCACAGCATGGATGCTACCAGAGGATTCAAGAACTTCAATTCATGTCGACTATAACTATGAAGTTCACATGTTAATATTTATTTTTACAGCACAGCATAATGTACTGTGTATCTTAATTGCTGATAACTTGTGGAAAATGGTCACTTAAATTTCAATTGAGGAAGAATGTTACATTTCACTCACCCTGAGCTTCCCCTTAGGTAAGAGCTCAAAATAGATGGTTACCGGAATCAAAACAAGAAGTCTCCTTGGAGTTTGGTTAAAAAGAGAGAGAAAGCGAGACCACATGCTATACCTTCTTAACACAGTAGCATGTGATGGGAACAGACACAGAGACCCACAGTCAAAGGTTGGGGGAGTACAGGAACCCCACAGGAGATGGGGAGGAAGTATTGTAGGGGCAGAGGGTCAAGGAGAGCAGGAGAACAAGGCCCACAGAGTCAACTAGCAGGGCTCAAGGGGCTTCACAGAGACTGAATCAGGGAGCTTGGATGGGTCTGCACTAGGCCCTCTGGACATATGCTGTTGTGTTCAGCTTTAGGGTTTCTGTGGGACTCAAAACAGTGGGAGTTGAGGGCACATCTAACTCTTTTGCCTCCTGCTGGGCTGCCTCATTGAAGTTTGCTCTGGGGATTATGACTGCGCTTAATACATGTTGTTATCCTGCATTCATTGATATCACTGAGAATGAGCTCTTTTCTGAAGGAAAATGAAGATAGGGAGAGAGGAGGCAGGGGCAGGGAAAGACTGGGAAGAGGGGAGGAAGGGAACTCCTCAGTCAGGATCCATTGTATGAGAGAAGAATACAGAAAAATTTAAAAAGACAACAGTGTGTAAGCAGAACAGACACCCAGGTCAAAACCATGGAGACACCCTCAGAGGCAAGTGTGAGTGGGTGTGGACACACATATCAGAGCATTCACAGGGGACTTCCCTTTGATCATTTCACTTACAGAAATAGGAGTTTGTCGCTGTTGTGAGTTCAGTGTCACATCTCCCATTCGCAATGGACACACCAAGGGTCTGCTCCAAGGTAGAAGACCCCACACCGGGGCCTCCGTGTGCATCTCCTCCATCTCGTCCCCCAGGTCAGTAGCTTTATTTCTCCTTCTGGCATTTGAATATCTTCCAGAGTTATGGTTTCCTCTTACAGTTTTGTTGTTGCTTTGAGGGTGAGCAGCTGTCTGTCCGTGCTGAAGAGAGTAGATGCTCACAGCTTTAGAGATAAGAAGCTCATTCACTCCCTTCTAGTCAGTTAGTTAATGTGAGACATGGCAGCCCGTCTTTTCAGCTTCAGTCACAGACCCTGAAGAAGGGATGCTTTACATCTACAAGGAAAGGGATGCTTCTAGCAGAGAGACTCTGTAAAGCATCTTGCCTGGTCCAAACTTCTCTACATAACACAAACACAAAGACTAAGTTCCATGGCATCCTAGCACTGAGCACGGATGGAATTGGCACCCTGTCTCCCAGAAGATTTAAAATCTGAGGGAAAGAAATGGAAACTAATGTGGAAGACTGATGTGAGACATATATGAAGGATATGATGATTTTGGGGAATGGGTGGTAAGAGACAGACAGTGAGGCAGAAATTAAGTCTAAAATGGCCATGGTATAGTATGAGATTCTGTGATGTAACTGAGCTTCCTTATAGAATACCACAATGTGTTAAATTTAATCTTTCTATATTGTGCCAAGAATGTGAATCACAACTTTTTAAGGATGCTTGTCAGGAACTATTAAATTAGCAGACTTTTTAATCAGAAAAAATCTTTGAGTCACCAAATGAGCTTTGTTATAATCTGTTCAAAAGTTCTTGGAAAAGTGGAGGATTTCAATAACTAGAGGGAAGATTTTACAGAGCCAGTTATTTGTGGTAGGCACAAGAAAGACTTTGTTTCCCCTGTCTATACCTGTAAAAGTGGAAGGGACTTAAACAGCTTAAGGGTTGGGGTTTGGTTTCCCACTGAGTCCAGAAACCCTGCCAGCGTATGCATGGGTGAAGTTCATGTCCTGGAGCATAGGTTGCTTCTTAGAGACTGTATCCTGGAAGAAAACTGACTCCCCCACTCCTAGCTGCCATCAGCTGTCAATATGTTCCCAGTCTGGGGTGGAACCTCATGCCCAACTCCCCCACAATCTTTTGTCAGACTTGAGCTTTTGAAGGTCTTGTGCAGGCCATCACAAATGGTACAAGTTCATCTCTGCAACTGCCCTGCTATGCCCAGAAGACAGTGTTTCCTTGTAGTTATCCAGCACGCCTGGTTCTACAGTCAGTCTGCCCCCTTCTGTGATAATGCCTGAGCCTTGGATGGGGATGGGATGGGATGCAGACGTTCCACTTAAGGTGGAGGACTTCGTAGTCTCTTACTCTCTACATGCTGACCACTTGTGTCTGGTGCACACCTAGAATCCTGTTGTTCTGCTTCTTCCTTGGGTGGCTGGCTGCACTGGTCCATGGGGGTGGAAGGAGCAGAAGTGGAGAATGAGATTTGAATTGCTGTCAGTAAGAGAGAGATTGCCCTTGAGGAGATGACTTTGATGAATCAGCTCAACTTTATTCCAGAGTATAGGAAATATGTAGGACTGGGAGTCTGGGGACAAACCCTAACTTGTTTTAAGCAGCAAGCTTCTATCATAAAGCTTCATATGTGGCAGCAGAGTCCTATAGCAATGTTCCTAGTATAAGTCTCAGTTTCCTTAAGTGCAATAGGAGAAAGGTTTCTGGCAGGAAAACTGTGGCAAGAGTCATGCTGAAGATAAATCAGGATCCCTGGCTTGGAGACAGCTTTCTTTTTCTTTTCTTTTTTTTTTTTTTTTTTTTTTGAGTGAAAGCTCATGATTTTATTGTCTTCATAACAAGGTCAGCTTCGAACTGGATCACTTGGCCCTTTCTCTTCTTATCACCTCCCAGTTCAAGATGCTTGCATCTCTTAATAGCCAGCATCCTCTTAGATCTGCAGTTGGGCTCCACACATTCCAGTCTCAGCACAATCTTCTTTGTAGTTTTCGCCTTTTTGCGGAAAATAGGCTTAGTCTGCCCACCATAGCCACTCTGTTTCCTGTCATAACGCCGCTTTCCCTGGGCATACAAAGAATCTTTGCCCTTCTTGTATTGTGTCACTTTGTGGGGTTGGTGCTTGCCGCATTTCTTGCAGAATGTCCGGCGAGTCTTAGGAACGTTCACCATGTTGGCGGCTGCGATTTCAGCACAGAAAGAAAGGGAGACAGCTTTCATAGAAGGACAGTCCTCCCAGCCAAGAGACGTCCTCCAGATAGCAGAAGGTAGAGAGCAGGAAATCTCACTGGAGGGACAGTGAGTCCTCCATGTTCCCAAGTTTAGAGGAAGCTGCCAGGCAATGGTAGACTGCAACATCTGACCAGCAGGCCCACCCAATAGATTCCCATCACTCGAGATGTGGAGGCAGCAGAATGAGGAGCTCAAGGTCATCTTTAGCCACACAGAGAGTTAGAGGTCAGCCTGGACCAATGGACAACTCTCTCTCAGAAACAGAACAGAGCACAGCAAAAGCAATTATCAATGTACTATATTTGAGGAAAGGGCACTGTGAAGGCTACATCTGTAAAGTGCTGTATGTTTTAGTTTGCATGTGTGTGCATGTGCTTGTGTGTGTAGTGAGATGCCCCTTCTTGGATGCCATAACTTTAATCCAAGTTGGAGAAGACCTTGTAGACCTCAGTGATGCAGACGCCATGTTCAGGAATAGACTCTCAAGCCACAGGATCAACAGTCACAATTACCACAAAAGTGAACATCGAACATATCTTTTGGACAAAAAAAGGTCTACTTAGAGACGTGTTGACTCCATTCCCGCAACAGAACATGCTGTTTGATTTATAGTGCTCAGTGGTTTTCAACAGATCTTCACATCTACCAAGACTGAGTCACCCACTGAGCCTTTGTACAGAGCACATGCATGACCATTCATTTTCAGTCCTACTTATCAGAGCAAATAGCTGAACATAATGAAGAATTCAGCTCCTGGTATTCTACTTTACATTGGCAGAGAAACACTCACATCCGCAGCCCACCATCTACTTGAATCCAATTCTCTGTGTTAATCCAAACCACCTTTAACTTTCATCCCAGATGTACTCAACTGACTTAAGCAGTAACCAGGTGTTTAACTTCACAGACACCTGCCGGTGCCCACGTTCCCACAGGTTGGCTCTGAAACTCAGTTGTGCTGGGCTCATCCTTCTTCTCTTGACCGTGATTGGACTGAGTGTTTTAGGTAAGTGAGGGGAGAGCTTTTGCTTCAGAATTGTTCCTCTAGATATCAGGTCGTCTTCACGGGGTTTGTCCCCTTGAGCTGGGGGAAGGTCAACCACAAGAGTAGTTACAGGACAGTGTCCCATGTGCAGTGCAGAAGCTTCCCATTTCTGTGCTTCTGAGCTGTGAGGGGCTATTACAGATGAAGGGCTCTCCAGCAGACCCATGCACGGCAAATATGGCACTTGCAGGTTTTGCCGTTTTCCCTTTCCTCTCACTTAACTTCTAGATTACCCTCGTAAACTAGTCCCCAAGTCCAGTCCATTCCTCTATTTGGCCATGGAATACTCTTGAGGTTGAGCACCAAGATACAATTTTCAAAACATCAATGTCCAGCAATCAAAGTTAATTATTTGGCTACAATGTTTTAGTCAGGACTTACAACTCATCCTACAACAGACTTCTCCTTTTCTCCTCAACAACCCAGTCCTGCAAAAACACCTGCTGCTGCCTATGCCAGATAAAGAGGCAGCCCCTCCCCACGCCCTTCAGGTTAATAAATCTCGTTTCTGTTGAAAATTCGGTGGCTGTGTGTGTTCTTAGCTGACTCCAAATGCCCAACAACACATATCCACCCAGAACCTAAAAAACAAAAACAAAACAAAACAAGTCATAATTGTGACATAAACAACAAGGTAGAAAACTAAAAGGCTCAAGTGTTTAGTTTATCAAGTGGCTTCTGAACTCCAGTGGTGGTAAGCTGCCTTCCTTGGAGACAGTGTGATGATACTCATTGTGACAATGGGAATTCAGACATGATTTTGCTAATTTAGGAGTTTCTTTAAGGTCATTAGATGATATGTGTTCTGAAATCACATGTTCTGTGTTTTTCTTTTTTGTTTACACATTCTGTCTCCAAACTGGCTCCTCTGTGGTTGATATTTTACTCTCAGTCCATATGTTCATCTTTGCTGAAGTTACTCGATTTCCTGAATTGGGAAGAAAAACACCATTCCACAGTCACTTCAGTATTTAATCCTCTCCATTTGTTTTCTTATTTACTAGTGCGAGTCTTAATACAAAAGTCATCAATAGAAAAATGCAGAGTGTATATTCCAAGGATCGCGGCAAGCTCTACAGGTAATCATTGACCAAGGTTTCTGTCCCAAAGAAATACACCTAGATCTATATTAATCATAAAATAGTTGGCCTATTAGCTCAGGCTTTTTATTAATTAATTCTAACACCTTAACCCATAATTCTTGTCTGTGTTAGGCATGTGGTTTGGTACATTTCATCAGCAAGGCAGTCTCATCTGTGTCTTCTATGTCTGGGTGATGACTGCAAACTGAATCTTTCCTCTTCCCAGAATTCTCTTGTTCTCATTGCCCCACCTCTACTTCCTGCCTGGCTACTGGCCAATCAGCACTTTATTAAACAAGTACAAGAAACAAATCTTTACAGGGTAAAACCATTGTTCAGCAGGTAATTTTTACAGCTTGATTTTCCCAAGAATAACAGTTGACACTTGCTGTTTATCAGGGCTTACATCAGTGGAGGCTTCAAACTCTCACCCATGAAGCCTGCACCATGGTTTTACATTAGAGGAAATTCCAGTATAGAAACTTATCAAGGTCTCATGACTGGTAGTTGATACCGCTTGGAACTTCTTTGAAACAATGCAACCTTGACACCTGAGATATTACTTTGCCCTGCTGCCTCCAATGCTATCACATCATACTAGACCAATAACTTTTAAAATATCCTAATAGAATATTTCTTTTAACAAATGTGTTAATGTTAGCTTTGTCTAGTTGATTGATAGAAAGTAAAATGAATTCCTTGTTGTTTGTATATCTTTTTGTCATAACAATAATCTCATTCCAGCACATGTTACTGTGTGTGTAAAAGTGTGTGTTAGCAAAGCAACTACAGTGTGTAACTGGCTGTGGAGCAGCAGGGACAGGGTAGAAATTTACCATGTCTGCTCCTCATTTCAGAGAGTCCAGTTCACCTAATGTGCCCCAATGACTGGCTGCCACACCGAAGTAAGTGCATACAATTTTCTCAAGAGACTGGTGTTTGGAAGGAAGGTCTATCTGACTGTGCTAGAAAAGGAGCCACTTTGCTGCTCATTCAGGACCAAGAAGAACTGGTAAGTTCTGCTATAAAATAGAGATGTTAGCACATCTCTGAAGCTGACCACCATCTCTAGACTTAACAGATCTTCCATGCAAAGCAGAGGAGACTTTACATTATGGAAGCTCATAGTCTGAGAGACTAATGGGACATGTGAGCCAAGAACTGCATATGTAAGGTGAGTGTCCTAGGGTCATAAATGCTGGGCACAGATTCCTCAAGGGAGGAAGAATGAACTGTGCTGAGGACACAGGTGGCACTTGACCTTGGTGTCGGGAGTCTGTGGAGTACGAGTCACAGCACACAGGCTCAGGTTAAGTTCTCTCTTCTGCTTTGATTTTAGAGATTCGTAAAGGACTCGATAAAGGAAAAAAGCTATTCATTTTGGATTGGACTAAATTACTCAATGTCAGAGAAGCACTGGAGATGGATAAACGGCTCCACTTTAAGTTCTGATGTGTGAGTATTAGAGGAGCTCACTCAAATATTCATTTCAGGTCATCTTACTGTAGGACTCTAATAATGATACCAGTTCAGAACAGTCTGAAAATATGATTTCAAAGGTATTGGCAGAGGTTTCTATCCTGCCCAGTCCCTGCATTGTTAAGTCCCAAAGAAATCATACAAAGGTCTACATTAATTATGAACTGATTGGCCTAGTATCTCAGGCTTCTTATTAACTCTTTCTTACATCTTATATTAGCCCATTATTCTTGTCTATGTTAGTTACATGGCTTGATACCTGGTGAGGGAATCACATTTAGCTTGCTCTGTGTCTGGCTGACAACTGCAGACTGACCTTTCTGCTTCTCAGAATTCTCCTGTTCTCGCTGCCCACCTCCACTTCCTGCCTGACTACTGACCAATCCGCATTTATTTAAAAATAATACAAGTGATAGGATACAGACCATTGTCCCACAGTACAAAGGTGGCTAAAAATTTCCATGTATGAAAAGATCATAGGTGTGTGTGTGTGTGTGTGCATGTATGTGTGTATGTATGTATGTATGTATGTATACAATGGACTTCTAAGACTGGAGACTAAACTAACTCCTTAGGAAAGAGAATGCATTCTTGCATGCCTCCTTAGAACCTGAAGGCACAAGGAACTTTGCTTTTTTCACTCTCATATTTTTTATATTTTCCAAAGAATTTCTTGAGTGGTCCCTTCCATGCTGTGGTGAAATGAGCCATAGTGTGCAGTGAGGCCGGTTGCTCAGGTCACAGCCAGCAGAGGAAGAGTGAGTGGGGAAGGGAAGGCAGTGTCCGCAGGGAACTCTGTCAGCTGAGAGAAATGACCTCATTGTCACAGGCTGCGTGTAGCTTAGCTGGAGTGGTGAAAGCTACAATTATTTGAGGAGCTGTGATGACAACAGACCTTAATCAAGATAAACAAGAAAGGAAAATCATTTTGGTTCACAGTTCAAGGGGCCTCAAGTCCATCTTCGTCTTCTTCCATTGATGCTGGCCCTGTGGCAGTGCAGAAATGTTGTAAGTGCACAGCAGAGTTGCTCACCTCGAGGTGGGCAGGATGGAGAGGAGAAGGCAAGCCCCATGGGTGGGATGGGAAGCAGAGATTTGCCCTTCAAAAGCTGCTTCCCACCATGACCTAGGTCTTTCTGGGAGATCTCATTTTGTCTGGTAGGAACTCAGCAATGGGCTAATTCCTTGATGGAGTTAGTGCTCCCATGATCCAGTCACCTGTGAACACTGTAACAGCTATCCTTCACATGATCTCTTGGGATACTGAATATCAAAAGTATATTTGTGTGTGTTATGGCTCACAAAGAAGCCATTAGCTCTTTGGTGTCTTGTCACTTTCTTATTGTTGAGATCACCATGGTAACTGTGCAGTGAGAGACCTGACATTTCTGAGCGAAAACTGTATATTTTAACTTAATTCATGAATTTTTGTATAACAAGAACAGAACACTCATTCCCTTTATTTACATATTTACAAAATATGTAGGAATCAGTCAAATTCCTATACACTGCTTTCTATGAGGTTTTCAGAAGGGAAATTGAGCGTTGTTTATTAATCTTGCTCAAATAAACAAACAAATCTTACAAGAAAATGTACAGAACACATGAGATTGAAATGTAAAATGCTGATTTAGATTTACTTAAAATGTAACAAAAACTTATTAAGTATAGAAACTGATAAACATAAAAAGTTGTCATAGAGAAATATATGTAAAGTATATAGATTTAATTCAGCTGCTCGGTAGTTTTACTCTGATTTACAGAGTAATGTCTCTGTAATTAGACTAAAGGGATTGAGAAGCCTGGAGGCTGCTGTGCTCAGTAGGAAGTGTCAGTCAAGGAAGCCCCGCCTTTCTTTAACTCTCTGTCCCTGGCTTCAGGTAAGGGAGGAGAGTGTAACAGTTTCCCCCACAGGGTTTTTTGGAGATTAATAAGGAATGACAGAGAACTCTCCAGGAGTCCAGTAGGAGAAAGCCCGGGAGGCCTTAAAGGGATTGTGAAAGGAAGTCCTTGACTACACAGATCAGCCACAGGGAAATGATGCTGAGAACTGAAGACAGATCCTGAGGATGGAAGAAATACAAGGGAAATCGTGGCTGGATTGCAGGCTGACCACTAGGATGGCATCAGGTTCACATCTCAAGCTCAGGGGCTCCACTAAGAACTAAACAAAGGAAGGACACCCATGAGGAGCCTGGCCACTGTCAGATGCCATCTTCTTTTAAGACCCATCAGTGTGCTTAGAACTCACCTCTGCCTTGCAGTAAACCCTGATACTGTGTGTTAGTGCTTAAATTCTAGTTGTGTTCCCCCCAGCAAGGGACCATGGGAGCCATGCACATTTGAAACCCATGTGTTAATCAAATACTGGCCCACCTAAGGAAGCAGAATGAAAGGAATTGTGACTATGAGTCTCACGAACTGAGCATCTTTCCCTCCCTGCATCCAATTCTGTGATCTAGACCCTGTGAGCTCACTCTGTATACTGGATACATTCACTGAGCACCTACTGTATGTAACTGTTGTCACCCATCACGTATATCATAATCCTTTCCCAATCCTTAGTGAGTTAACCTCATATGTATGTATATGTGCATATATACACATACATATGTGTATATATGTGTGTGTGTATTTACATGTACATATAGCTCCGTGCTCTTTGCTAATAATCTATTTGAATTGATTTATTCGGTTTTGTTTATGTAAACAAGTGTTTGCCTGGCTTGTGTGTTTGTGCGTGGACCACATGAATTCCTGTGTCCATGGAAGCCAGAAGAGGGTACCAGATTTCTTGGTACTGAAGTTAGAGATACTGTGAGCTGCCATGTGGATGCTGGGAACTGAACTCAAGTTCTTTGCAAGAGCACTCAGGACTCTTAACCACTGAGCCAAATCTCCAGCTCCAAACCCTGTATATTAAATAAAACTGACACTCAAAAAAAATTCTCTTCGTTTGATGTGTTAGCTATGCAATGAGGAGATCACATGATGTGTTAGTAATGGATGGAGGAGTTCACATGACATATTAGTAGTGGAATGATGAGGTCACATGACGTGTTAGTAGTGGAATGAGGAGATCACATGACATGTTAGTAGGAATGAGGAGATCACATGATATGTTAGTAGTGGAATGAGGAGGTCATATGACATGTTAGTAGTGAAATGAGGAGGTCACATCACATGCTAGTAGGGGAATGAAGAGGTCTCTATCCTTCAAACTGTCTCTGATTTATACATCATTATGAACATTATTGCTGGAAGGTTTCTTTGCCAGTAAAGAAGCAGCAGGTTTTAGAACCAGCTCTGCCTTCAATGTTTATAACATTCTGTTTGTGCTTAGTACACTTAACAACTGTGCATTCTCCTGGTTCCTTTAAATTCCATAGGAGAAGCAATGACAAGATATTCATGAGAAAATCCTAAACACTAATAGTGGCTGTTCTCTTCCTCCTCAGACTGAACATCACGGGCGATTTTAAACGAAACAGCTGTGTCGCCGTCTCAAAGGACAAAGTGGTTTCTGAGAACTGTGCTTCAGACCGCAAGTGGATCTGCCAGAAGGATCCAAAATGAGTCCCTGAAACCAGGTGTGATGACTTCTAACTGGGGATCCCATCTCAATCACTCTATCATACAGATCTCTGCTCTCCCTCTGGCTAGACTGTCGACCCAAATATTGCGCAGCTGGTGACACAAAGCATGGACTCTAAAACCACTGTGACTCCTACAGATGCCCGCGTTCTGTTTCTTTATTCTGAAAAGAGGAGAGAGAGACTGATGTGCCCTTTCAGAGACGTGCTCTGTGGACAGAAGCCCAGACAGCTGAGGAGCACTGGGTTCTAATCCTGGAGACTGTGTTCCTCACTCTCTGTGTCTGAGGTCATCGGCAAACAGTACAGAAGACCATTTGCAAAATCATTGATAAAAGCTCTAATGTGAGTACTGATGGCACATGCTTGTGGTAACAGCTCAGTGAAGGCTGAGCCAGGAGGATCACAAGTTCAAGGCCAGCCTAGGTGTGGTGGATTAAATGAGGAATGTCCTCCATAGCCTTTGACATTTTATCACTTGGTCTCCAGTTGGTGGCACTGTTTGAGAAGGTTTAGGACTGCAGCCTTGCAGGAGAAAGTGTGTCCCTGAAGGTGGCCTTTGAAGTAAAAGCCTCACATGTAACTTGGTCTGCCTCATGCTTTTGGTTCAGGATGTGAGCTCTCAGCTTCCTATTCCAGGCACCAAAATGGTTTATGTCTTCTTCCTGCCCTTATGTACTTCTGGAAACAACAATAAACTCTTTCTACTGTAGGTCACCTTGGTCATGGTGATTTATCATAACAGCAGATTCGTCACTAATACCCTGGGGAAGACAGTGAGCTAGTCAGAACCGACAAGGCAGACACTGCTCTTGGAATTAGAGTGAACATATTTGCCTGTGAGGCCGGCAACCATAGGGAACAATTAATCACCCTGGAACCTACTTCATTTGAGTCATGCACATACCTCTCCTGGTAAAACACTTGACACCCTCAGTTCCTCTCCTGTACAGTCTATGTCCACACACACCACTCTCTAAACAACGCATCTAGCAATCTGCTAGCACCCAAGACCACCGCATCCATAGAACAGCACTGAGAGCCCATTTTAACCAATGGAAAAAGTTATTCACCCTGCAAAGGCAATCAGACATTGACAGTTTCTAATCAAACATACTATTAATTATCTGGGAACGTGAGTCAGTCTGGTCTAGGGGTGCATGCTCAATAAGGCAAACTGTGTTCTCAAGCGAATCAGTAGAGAGACTCCTGTTTACCAAGGTAATCCTAGCACAGCTGAGGACACATGTTATTGACAACATACACATGTAGTTGGAATTTTCTTTGGACTGCCAACCAACTCCTAAACAAAATCATGAAACATTGTTAATTATGAATTCTCTGTCTTAGCTTGGACATGTCCCACTACCTCCTTTAACTTAACCTGTTTCTCTTCATCAACATCTTGCCTTGGGGCCTTTTGTCTTTCTATTATTCTGTATGTCCTACTTTTCTGCTTCCTCTGTGTCTGGCTGATTGGCGGCTGGCATCTCCCTGGCATCTCTTTTCTCCCTCACCCCTGTATCCTAAATTCTTCTTGATACTTAGTCTTCCTTCTAGGAAGTTTATCCCATACCTCCACCCTTGCTATTGGCCATTCAGCTTTTATTTGACTAATCAGATATCTTAGACAGGCAAGGTAAAACAACTACACATCTTAACATAATTAAACAAATATTCTGCTACAAATGTGTTATGGGAAGAGTTGTCAGCCAATATAGAGAGCCACCCAAATTAAGCTCCTAGTAACCAAACTCTTTCTTCTCTTGTACCCCCTAAAAGGAAGCTCCAAGCAACAGTCAGTGCCCTAAAGTACTCACTCCTGTGGCGGGAAGTCCTCTTTACTGTGTATTCTAATCTGTACAATGGTCTTGCTTTAGTAAAGCTCCCCAGCCACATTCCTACTCCTTGAAAGAGGAACCAAAAACCTGCAAACACTACTCCATGGCCTGGCTAGTGGTAACATATTTCATTTACATATTTGGTTGTTGATAATGGGTATTACCTTGTTCCTAAACTGGGTAGCAACAGTGACTTTCCTGAGAAAACTATTTTTCAAATAATAAAGCAAAGTGTGGAATGATTTGTCAACATTTGGGGATGATCCACAGATAGAGCTGAACCCCAAGTTTGCACTACACTGCTGTGCACTACCCCAGCACCACTTGAGGCCCTTTCTCACATGCCTGGAAAAATGAAATCAGAGCATGTTGTGCATGTGTGCTTTGCCCTTCATCCTAAATTCCCAGCAAATGACACTGGAAAGCCGGTAACCTGTAACCACTGTCTTCATTGGAATTTCTATTATTGCAGTGGAACACCATGATCAACAAGCTAGTTAAGGAATGGGTTTATTTGACTCCCACTCCTATATCATTGTTCGTCAACAAAGGAAGTCAGGACAGAAACTCAAACAGGGCAAACACATTGAGGTAGGAGCTGATGCAGAGGCCATGGAGGGTGCTGCTTACTGGATTGCTTCCCATGGCTTGCTCAGCCTGCTTTCTTATAGAATCCAGGACCACCAGCCCAGAGATAGCAACACTCACAAGGGCTGGGCCCTCCTGATAAATCACTAATTAAGAAAATAACCTACACACATGCTTATGGCCTGATCTTGAAGCTTTATTTTTGTTTTATTTTGTTTTGTTTTGTTTGTTTTGGTCTTTTTGGGACAGGGTTTTTCTGTAGATTTGGAGCCTGTCCTAGAATTTACTCTGCAGACCAGGCTGACCTCAAACTCATAGCGATCCACCTGTCCCTGACTCCTGAGTGCTGAGATTAAAGGTATGCACCATCACTGCCCTGCCTTGAAGCAATTTCTTAATTGGTGTTCTCTCTCCTCAAATGACTTCAGTGTGTGTCAACTTGACATAAAACTGTCCAACAAAACAGCTAAACATTTCTGAGCAACCAATCAATTTCCAAGGGTGACTGTCATTTCTCTGCATTTGACTGAGTTTGTTCAGATCCTTAGAATCAGGCATCTCTATTCATCAGCAGTGGTTTTCATGAGTAACATAGGAGAAATCCCCACTGGGATTTGCTACTGACTTCAATTTGTCACTTGGGACACTAAGGAGCCCTACAGGATGATATAGACTGATAGTTAATTCATAGAATCTATTTGTCTTTACAGGATGAAGTAGTTTCATACATAGAATGTTTAGAACAGAAATGTGGAGGGCCGCAACCACATTCTCCATTACTTTAAGGAGGCAGAGGTAGTTGACCTCTGTGACTTCAGGGTGTGGCAGTACACACCTTTAATCCCAACACAAGGGAGGCAGAGGTAGATTAACCTCTGACTTCAAGGGGCAGAGGCAGATAGACCTCTGTGACCTCAAGGTGTGGTAGTACACGCCTTTAATCCCTATGCCTGGGAGGCAGAGACAGATCTCTGTGAGTTCAAGGTGTTGTAGCACAGGTCTTTAATAACTTTCCACTGCTACTGTCCCTGCCTACTCCCGAGGCGTCATCTGGGTTGATGGGCAGCGGACCAATCCAAGAGTGACACGTCCGAAGCGAGGACTGTTTCCTATATAAGGGACGGGTTCCCCTCATTCTGGGTCTCCGCTTTGTAAGCTTATGCTCTCTCTCTCTCTCTCTCAAGACGCATTAAAGCTTTTCTGCAGAAGGATCCTAAGTGTGCCGCATCGTTCTTGCTGGCGAGACGGTAGCGCGGGACACATAAACAGTGATAATATCTTTTCACTTACGTTACCTGAAATTTTCTCTTCATCTACTGAAAAATATGAATAATTTTAGAAACTGACAACCAGGTGTTCAAATACCTGAGCCTATGGAGAATAGTCGCATCTCATTCAAACCATCACAGTACATAGAGAGCTGCATTAAATACAGTATAACAAAATAGATATAAGATGAAATTCAGGTGTTTGAATACTTGATCTCCATCTTGTGGCATGGTTTGTGTAGGTTTAGGAGATGCAGCTTTGGAGGAAGCATGTCACTGGGGGTGGCCTTTGGCAATTAAAAGCCAAGAATTATTACTAGTTTGCTCTCTCTGTTTGCTGCTTGCTGTTCAAGATGTGAGGTCTCAGCTTCTGCTCCAATCACCATGCTTGCCTACTGCCATCCTTTCCCCCTCCATGACAGTGAAGGACTCCTATGGAGGAGACCAAGATGATTGTGAGCAAATCTGAGACCTTCAATAATTTGTTATTTACACTGTTGGGAGTTTGGTTTTCCTCTGATGGTCACTGTGCCCTGGTTCTTCCCTCTCAAAGTAAGAAAGTGCTTGACCTAATTTTAATGTTATAGGATCCCATAATTTAGAGGCTTTGAAGTTTAAAATTTCCTGGATGCCTAGACCATTTCTGGGCCATTTCTCCATGACCTCTGCGTCAGCCCCTGCAGTGTTTGAGTTTCTATCCTGACTTCTTTGATGATGAACAGTGATGTGGAAGTATAAACCAGAGAAACCCTTTCCTCCCCACCTTGCTTTGGTCATGATGTCTCCTCACAGCAATGGTTACCCTAACTAAGGTCAATGTGTTGTTTCCTAACAGCATAGAACAGTACTAGAAGGGACAGATGGTGTATGTATTTTTTTTACACTACCCATGCCCTGGTTAGCACATAACTAGGCTACTTTTGAACTAGTTATATATTTTCCTAATTTAGAATCCATGGCAGTGAACTGTTAAACAGATAAAAATAGCCCAAATGAATACTAAAAAGAAAACCTCTGAAAATTGTAGTTCCTATGATCAGAGCAAATAAATCAGTAGCAAATGATTCAAAATCACTTCAAATGTAATTAACGAAATTGTCTAATCTGGACAACAAAATTATAAGTCAATACAAATGACATTGCCCTCTGATGCCCATGATCGTGAAGCCTGGCTACATGCCAATCATCTCAGCGTCCAGTGACTCTGTGTGTCACATAGGATTAGCTGGGTATCTGTACTCGTCAAGTCTCAACCTGCCCACGCATCTGTGGAACCCTGATTGGTTGTCTGAGACCAGGTTGCTCTAGGCTGAGCTCCACCACACATGGGACGTGAGCCCAGGGACCATGTGGCTGACACACTCATGTGTCTCCAGTTCACAGACAGCTTGTTTGTGGGGGTCATTGGATAGATGTCATCTCAGAACTCCTGCCCATCACACTCTGCTAGGTAAATCGAGTCAGAAGATACCCTAGGTGCGAGTGTGGGCAACCTGCTGTCTTGTCTTTAGGGAAGAAGAATCAAAGTCACTTTACAGTCAGCGTGGATCCACTGGAGCTTGAGGGCACTACTAGTGGCCATATCCTCAAAAAAAGAGAAATTCTCTCCCTGGACATCTGTCCACTGCCACTAACTGCTTGGTAGAGGGTGGTAATCTTCTACCCCAGCTGTGAGGTAACCAGAGATGCTGGGAGTTCATGAGTGAAGTAGCCACGCCGTGCATGGAGGGCAGCTTTCACCCTGTCACTGACTCCACACTCAGCCTTATTCTCAGCACTCTGGTCAGCAAGGCGTCTGTCTGCTGGGCTGTTCACTGCACAAGAGCTTCCCTGACCCTGGCCAAGAGTAGCCCAGGTCTATGAGCATAAACATGTTTAGGAGGCATTCGACAGCACGACCGCTAGAAAAGTAACAATAGCTGGGGCAGGACAAAGAAGAAGGGCTGGGTTTTCTACATTTCTGAGTGCTGAATTCACAGCTGCAACTTTGAAAGTGTAGCATAAAGCAGTAGGCTCCTGAAGGGGCCCTAAGCAAGGTGATTGTTGCGTAGTTCACAGTGTGGATTCCCTTAAAGGGCTAGCCTACTTTCTTTTCCAATAACACACATAAAACATTTCGGTCTTGCCAGTTCAAAGTCTGCCCTAGCACTGTGGTCTCCTTCTTCTGAATCTGTTACTTTACACTGCCTCCCCATTAGGACCCACCAGTGCCATTCAAGGCAGGATACTCGGGAGCAGGAGAAATAATTGGCCCCAAACAGCTGTGTTCTCTGACAAAAAAAAAAAAGGAAAAGGAAAAGAAAAATGAAAGAAAAGAAAAATGTCACAGAAATGCAGACATTTGATCTTTTCATTGAAATTTTTATCGAGTATATAAAACATAAAATCAAGGCTGGGGAGATGGCTTAGCAGTTAACAAAACTTGAACTTCCAAACAAACCCAGTGTCCATGTGGGGTGGCTCACAGGTTCCTATTTCTCCAATTCCAAGGGATCTGATGCTCTCTCCCGGCCTCTGTGGGCACTGCGCACATGTGGCATGCACGTGGGTGAGTAGACACACACACACACACACACACACACACACACACACACACACACACACACCAAATCTTTTAAAAGACATAAAATTGTACATATTTATAGGATGTGGTGTTTAGATGCTGTACACATTGTATAATGTTTGAAGCAGGATACTTGCGGCTTCCCTGAGACATTTATCATTTCTTTATAATGAAAGCATTTAATCATTCTTTCAGCTTTTTCCTTCCCTTTTACGTACTGTACCATTATCTACAGTCACCCCCACTCTGCACCAGCACATGGAACCTTTATACTCCTGCCCAATGGCAGCTTAGTTCTTACCAATCCACCTCTGTGCTCTGGGAATAATTTCTGTCCCACAAATAGAGACACTGCACAGAAACATTCATATAATTGCATATACGTCTAAAAATTTCGATCTTATTTACGTGTGTGTGTGTGTGTGTGTGTGTGTGTGTGTGTGTAAGTGTAATCAAACAGGAAATGATGACTCTTCCAATCAAAAGAAAGGCCCCAAATCTTCAAGACCATTCTCCTCAATTTGCCTCTCCAAGCCATGTGTCTTGGTTCACAAAATGAACCATCATGAGAGCTGGGATCTCATCATGAGAGCCCACATCTCTCTCACGGTCAATAGTTGCTTCTTAGACTTCCAGCTGATTTGCACATTAACTACTCATTTGTGAACTTTCTCGGAGCCCCCTGCCTTCTGCGGCACCCTCCCACATTTCTCTTCCTAGATCAGGCAAGTGAGGATTTTACACTAGGAAGTATTTGCTTCTAAAGCAGTTTGGGTTACAGAAGTGTTTTCACAAAAATCCAAAAGTGAGTCTATTGCCACCTTGTGTCCATAATATGCAGTTGCAACGTTGAAAGCATAACACTTTGGGGGCATTTTCACTTTTACTCAACTGATGGACAATGTTCAGTGAACACTGGTATCTTCCCTATACAGGTCCATAATAGTCATAGTTTTTCCAATTGTCCTTAACCTCCCTCTTGACTCCTTTTTTTCTGAATGATTTGCAGTTGTTCATAAGGAAGAAACTAAGACATGAAAAGACCAAGCTCATATTCTAAGATACTTCTTATATCTGGATTTTGCAAATTTTACTAAACTATTGTTAATATGTTTTGGAACCCCCTCCCTTCTCGAACCAGAGTCCAGTCCCTGTTTAGAGTTTAGAGTTGGCTGTTGACACTTTGGTCTGTTTTTAAAAAGCCATCCATCCTTCCCTCCCACTCTGGCATTCATTGATTGACAAGTCCAAGCCAAGTTTCCTGCAGAATTCCTGGCATTTTGGATATATGTGGCTGTCTCTTCCTCATTCACTGTCAGTGTTAAAAGCTGGGTCCCAAATTCTTGGACAGTTTCCCCAGAGAAGAGTCCACCTCCAGGTCTTGAATGAGATTAGACTTTTACTTCAGTAAATGGGGGTGGGATGGAGTATGGGAGATGCCAGGTGTGCTGATACACAGCTCGAGGAGGCTCTGCCCAGTGCCCCTGGGAAACTTGTTTTGGGATCTCCACAGGAGAAGAGACTCTGGGTGTTCTGTGTCTGGACAACAGTCCCAGGTGAGGTTCAGGGTGATGCACACCCTTTTCCACGGGTGTGTACGTCAGGAAAGCCTCCCAGCCAGAGGAACCACCTGCGTGTGACACCAGTGGAAAGTGAGGAAAACACGTGGCGGAACCAGGTGAGCCTCCATGCTATAGTAGATGGCCATAAAGTAAGGGATGCTTCAATCTGGCGCATTTGGGGGGAATTTGCTCAGTAGTACATAGAACTTAATAATACAATAAATGATTGAAACAAATTTATCTTCATTGTCCCTTCAGTTCCAAGCTCTGTTCATGAGGCTGATGGCCCTGGTGATGTTTCAGAATCATAGATTACTTTTCATGAACATAAATAAATAAATAATGAGAATTTCTGTCTAAAGGGACCCTTTCCCAATCCTTCAAACTATTACAACACTTAATGTTTCCAGCAACTGTTTCAATCATTGAAGTCTCGTCTTTCAATAAGTAAGTGAGTGCTATTGATCTCCAATGCCAGCACCAAGTCATTTCTTATTTCACTATTTATGCTTGCTGTAGGGACAAGGAAGAATCTGGGAAAACTGTTCCTTCCTTTATCTAAAAAGTCTCTTTTTACATATCATGTATATACAGCACACGCAAAAAGGAGATTCTCTGAACTGAGATCCCAATTCAGCCACTCAAATTGTCTGATCCTCAATAAGTCGTGGAGTGTCTTAGACATAAGAATATCCAGCACAGTGATGATCTCTTCAAAAATGATCTGGCGCTGTCCCATGTATTCATATAGGCAATGCTACCAGTATCATTTATTATAAATATTCTGCTAGAAAAAAATGTAAAGTATATTTTAAATACTCCATGGTGTCTGTGCTGCTGATGGCAGTAATGACAAAGGCCTTCATTCAAAAGGTGGTGGTGGCTTTTGTTTTCATGGTGTCTCTGTAGGAAAGATAAATTCCCACGTTCAAGTCATGAAGGGATATGCTTGGATAATTGTTGCAGAAAAGTTGTTTCTACATGTTTAGAGATAAGACTGTATCAATGATGTGGGACTCCCTTCTGTATGTCATGAATACCACTGGTTAATAAAGAAACTGCTTTGAACCTATAGCAGGGCAGAATTTAGCTAGGCAAGGAAAACTAAACTGAATGCTGGGATGAAGAAAGCAGAGTCAGGGAGAAGCCATGGAGCTACCACCGGAGACAGAAGCACTGAAACTTTGCTGGTAAACCACAACCTCGTGGTAATGCACAGATTAACGGAGATAGGTTAAATTAAGATGTAAGAGTTAGCCAGTAAGAAGCTAGAGCTAATGGGCCAAGCAGTGATCTAAATAATATAGTTTCTGTGTGATTATTTTGTGGCTGAGCAGCCAGGAACCAACAAACAGATTCATACAACATATCAATAGTATTGCTCTAGTATTGATCAATATAGTACTTATCAATCTAGTACTGATACTAGATACTGCCATATCTAATCAAACCTGTTTACCATAGGGAGGTGCCCCTAAACAGACAGTGGTGTTTTTCTTTCTCACCAATTTTTGCAATAACTCCCTTTTAGGACATAGAAGATCTACATTTTCTGAAGGTATTTTGGTGTTGAGCTTTGTTTTCTGCTGAATACCAGAAGCTGTTTTCATAAAGTGTAAATTTGTTGAAGTTATTTAGAATATTTCCAGTGGAAAGCCACTAACCAGTGAGCAAGCAACAAAACAAAACAAACACAGCACTATCTGTACAAAGGATGCCCTTTCCCTTTTAGCCTGGAGATGTGGGGGAGGATATTTACATCAGTCACATAGGCTGACTAGAATTCAGAGAAGGTCATGTTTCTGGATTAAATCTGTATCTGTAATTGAATAGCCTTCTTGACACTTTAAATATGTTTTGTTTTTAAATCTATACTGTTATTAAATAAAATGAAATTAATATATTTGAAGGCATCTACAAAGGACCTATGTAAAGACTAGATAATTTTTCAATAAAGGTTAAATACTGGGAGCTTAAGCAGGGTCACACATTCAGTAGGTAAGGGAGGCAGATTGTAGTGTGTGGAGAGAGAAATGGTGTAAGAATCATTTATTTTTTTATTGATTTTATTGAGCTATACATTTTTCTCTCTTCTCTTCTGTCTTCCTCTCCCCTTCCCTTCAACCCTCTCCCATGGTCCCCATGCTCCCAATTTACTCAGTAGATCTTATCTTTTTCTATTTTCCATGTAGATTAGATCCATGTATGTCTCTCTTAGGGTCCTCATTGTTCTCTAAGTTCTCTGAGATTGTGAATTGTAGGCTGGTTTTCTTTGCTTTATATTTAAAAACCACTTATGAATTAGTACATATGATAATTGTCTTTCTGGGTCTGGGTTACCTCACTCAAAATTATGTTTTCTAGCTCCATCCATTTGCCTGCAAATTTAAAGATGTCATTACTTTTTTCTGCTGTGTATATTCCATTGTGTAAATGTACCACATTTTCCTTATTCATTCTTCAGTTGAGAGGCATTTAGGTTGTTTCCATGTTCTGGCTACGACAAACAATGCTTCTATAAACATAGTTGAGCACATGTCCTTGTGGCATGATTGAGCATCCTTTGGATATATACCCCAAACTGGTATTGCTGGGTCTTGAGGAAAGTTGTTTCCTAATTTTCTGAGAAATCACCACACTGATATCAAAAGGGTTGTACCAGCTTGCACTCCCACCAGCAATGCAGGAGTGTTCCCTGTGTGCCCCACAATCTCTCCAGCATAAGTTGTCATCAGTATCTTGAACATTCTCACGGGCATAAGATGGAATCTTATGCTTTTAAAGTGTTTTCAGCCATTTTAGATGTGTCTGTTGAGAATTCTCTGTTTAGGTCTGTACTCCATTTTTTATTGGATTATTTGTCCTTTTGATGACCAGTTTCTTGAGTTCTTTGTATATTTTGGAGATCAGACCTCTGTCTGATGTGGAGTTGGTGAAGATCTTTTCCCGTTCTTTAAGCTGCCATTTTGCCTTGTTGACCATGTCCTTTGCTTTACAGAAGCTTTTCATTTTCAGGAGGTCCCATTTAATAATTGTTTCTCTCAGTGTGTGTGCTACTGGGGTTATATTTAGGAAGTGGTCTCCTGTGCCAAAGCGTTCAAGTGTACTTCCCTCTTTCTCCTCTATGATGTTCAGTGTAGGTGGCTTTATGTTGAGGTCTTTGATCCCTTTTGACTTCAGTTTTGTGTATGGTGATAGATATGGACATATCTATTCATTCTTCTACATTTTGACACCCAGTTATGCCAGCACCACTTGTTAAATATGTTTTCTTTTTCCATTTGATATTTTTTTGCCTCTTTGTTAAAAATCAGGTGTTTGAAGGTGTATGGATTGATGTCCGGATCTTCCATTTGGTTCCATTGGTTCTCCTGTCTGTTCTTATGCCAATACCAGGCTGTTTTCAGTGCTGTAGCTCTGTAGTAGAGTTTAAAGACAGGGATTGTGCTGCCTCTAGAATTTCTTTTATTGTACAGAATTGATTTGGCTTTCCTAGGTCTTTTCCATATGAAGTTGAGTACTGTTCTTTTAAGGTCTGTAAAGACTTTTGCTGGGATTTTGATGGGCATTGCATGAATCTGTACATTGCTTCTGGTAAGATTGTCATTTTTACTATGTTAATTCTACCTACCCAAGAGAGTGGGAGATTTTCCCACTTTCTGGTGCCTTCTTCAATTTATTTCTTCAAAGATTTAAAGTTCTTGTCATACAAGTCTTCCACTTGTTTGGTTAGAGTTACTCTGAGATATTTTATGCTATTTGTGGCTATTGTGAAGGGCGATGTTATTCTGATTTCTTTCTCAGACCTTTTATCATCTGTGTACAGGAGGGCTATTGATTTTTTTGAGTTAATCGTGTATCCTGCTATATTACTGAAAGTGTTTATGAGTTGTACAAGCTCCTTCGTAGAATTTTTGGGGTTGTTTATGTAAACTATCATATCAGTAAATAGTGAAAGTTTGACTTCTTCTTTTCCGATTTGTATCCCCTTGATCTCCTTTTGTTGTCTTATTGCTCTAGCTAGGACCTCAAGAATTATAGTGAATAGATATGGAGAGAGTGGACAACCTTTTCTTGTGTCTGATTTCAGTGGGATCGCTGGGAGTTTCTTTCCATTTAGTTTGATGTTGGCTGTTGGCTTGCTGTATTTGCCTTTATTATATTTAGGTATGCTCCTTGTTTCTCTGCTCTCTCCAAGACCTTTATCATGAATAAATGTTGTATTTTGTCGAAGGCTTTTTCAGCATCTAATGAGATGATTGTGTGGTTTTTATTTTTCAGTTTGTTTATATGGTGGATTATGTTGACAGATTTTCATATGTTCAACCATCCCTGCATCTCTAGAATGAAGCAGACTTGATCATGATAGATAACGGTTCTGATGTGTCCTTATAATCGATTTGCCAATATTTTATTTAGTATCTTTGCATCAATGTTCATGAGTAAGATTGGTCTGTAATTCTCTTTCTAAGCCATGTCTTTATATGGTTTGGGTATCAGGGTAATTGTAGCCTTATAAAAAGAGTTTGGCAATGTTCCTTCTGTTTCTATTGTGTGGAACAATTTGAAGAGTATTGATATTAGTTCTTCTTTGAAAATCTTGTAGAATTCTGAGCTTAAACCATCTGGTCCTGGGCTTTTTTTGGTTGGAAGATTTTTTGATGACTGTTTCTGTTTCTTCAGCAGTTATAAGTCTGTTTAGTTTGCTTATCTGGGCTAAGCTATTCAGGTGACCGGGACAAACAAGTGGACCCTCTTTGCGACAATTGGAAAAATTTTTCCAACCCTTTACTCTGAGGCAATGTCTGTCTTTGAGGTTGAGGTGTGTTTCTTTTATGCAGGAAAAGGATGGATTCTGTTTTTGTATCCAATCTATAAAAAAGCCTGTGTCTTTTTATAGGTGAGTTGAGTACATTTACATTAAGGGATATTAATGACCAGTGATTGCCATCTCCTGTTAATTTAGTTTTCGTTGTTGGTGATGTCATTTTGTGTGTTTTCCCTTATTTGGGATTTGCTGCTATGAGATCATCAATTGTCTGTGCTTTTGTTGACGTAGCCAACTTCCTTGGGTTTGAGTTTTCCTTCTAGTACTTTATGAAGAGTTGGTTTGTGGCTAGATATTGGTTAAATCTGATCTCGTCATGGAATATCTTGTTTTGTCCTTCTATGGTGATTGAAAGTTTTACTGGGAAAAAGTAATCTGGACTGGCATCCGTGGTCTCTTAATGTCTGCATAACACTTGACCATAACCTTCTGGCTTTCATTGTCTCCACTGAGAAGTCAGGTGTAATTTTGATAGGTCTGCCTTTATATGTTACTTGGCCTTTTTCCTTTGCAACTCTTAATATTCTTTCTTTATTCTGTATGATTAGTGTTTTGATTATTATGTGGCAAGGGGACCTTCTTTTGATCCAGTCTATTTGATGTTCTGTAAGCTTCTTGTATCTTTATAGGGATATCTTTCTTTAGGTTAGGAAAGTTTTATTCTATTATTTTGTTGAATATATTTTTTGCACTTTGGAGTTGAACTTCTCCTTCTTCTATACCTGTCATTCTTAGGTTTGGTCTTTTCATGGTATCTCATATTTCCTGGATATTTTGTGTTAAGCTTTTGTTAGATTTAATGTTTTCTTTGACTGATGAGTCTATTGTATCTTCAGTGCTTGAGATTCTGTCTTCCATCTCTTGTATTCTGCTGTTCATGCTTGCATTTGTGGTTCCTGATCATTTTCTCATGATTTCTGTTTCTATAATTCTCTCAGCTTCTGTTTTCTTTATTGTCTCTATTTTAGTTTTCAAGTCTTGAAAGTTTCTTTCATGTTTGATTGCTTTTTCTTGGTTTTCTTTAAGGGTCCTGAAGAGCGGATGATTCCAAGGGCTCTGTTCACATGGCTTTAGAGTAGTACACAATTTCCATTTAAATATTTAAAGGGATCACAAGTCAGTAAACAAAGGGAAGCTAGACACAGTTTAGATCATAAAAGGCTAACAAAGACTTTAGCCTAATACTCACTAGTATTTTCTAATCCCAAAATAAGAAATTCCTTATTTTTACTAAAAGAAAATGCCTGGTCTTTGAAAGATCTGAGTGACACGTAGATTTTGGTTTGGGTGGGATGGGGTTGTTGTAGGGGTTTGGTTTTGTTTTTCAGTCTCCACATCCCACCCCTCCCAAGCTTTTGAGTGGTGAAAGGGGGGGAAGCATGGAGGCAACGCCTCTGCGCTTGGGTTGGGTTGGACTAACCAAACATTGTTGTAATCGTTTGCACAGTGACCGATCAATTAGGCAGAGTCCAGGGCACAGCAAAATATTTATGATCCTTCTTCTTCCTGGAACAATGCTCACCACTGCCTGGCAGCCAGCAAACAACTGCTCTTCTAAGCAAACTGACCTTTTCTTTGGCTAGAAATATCAGTTACTCTAACCATAGACGAGGCTGTCTAAACATGTATGGAACCATAGAGGCAGAACATTGTGCAGTGGCCACGCTCTACAGCAGCAAAGAGACCACCGTGTCCAAGGTTGGCTTAGGCATAAAATCTCTACCAATTCGTCAGTCTCAATATTTATTGAGTTCTTGTAGCGGGCCAAGCATCATCCTAAATATTTTGTCTGTAACAATTTATTCAATCTTTATTTAAAACCCATATTGTGGGTATTGTTGCTTTTCTTATTTGACAGATAAAGACCGATTCTTCAAGAGGTTTCAACTTGCCCAATGACACTTACCCCTAAAATGAGCAGCAAATATTTCTTTAAATTGTATACTATAGCAGCCTATCATCTTTTCTAGTGAATAAATACTAACAATTTTTAATTTGCAATGAGTAATACGCCCCCCCTTGAGACAGTTATAAAACTCCAACTTCTTACTTGAATTTTTCAAGATGACCTCTCCACTGCCAGTACAGAAGGCCTCAATATGGTGAACTAAGAAAGCCACGGAAAGGAAACATTCAGGCAGTCAGAGTCAGAGTTAGAGTCGCCTCTTGTGAAGTTATAATCTGGAAATAGAATTCCCCAAACAGCACTGGAAAATATATAACAGAGGCTGTTGCTGTTTAAGATACAGGTAGATCATTGCATGACTGGAAAACTCAAAATACTTTCAAATACTTCAATGCAATATAGCAGGGAGATATGGAGAGAATATTCAGAATTTGGGCAGACAAGAGGAGCCAAAGCAAAATGCAATCCCTATGTCCCTTGCCTCTGTGCCCCTAGAGTTCGTGTCTTCTGTGTCAGAATTCATGGACCAGGCAGACTAACTCATGAAGGATAACTCAGACTAACTTGCATGAAAGATAAAAATCTGGTCATTCATAGTTTTAAGATCTATGGAAATGAGATGCCCACAGAGGCACGGCTTTCTGGATGGGAAAGACCTACCCGTGGGCCAGAGTGGGAGGCATAGGAAGACCTCCCGGGGTCTCTACCCGTGGGCCAGAGTGGGAGGCATAGGAAGACTTCCCGGGGTCTCTACCCGTGGGCCAGAGTGGGAGGCATAGGAAGACTTCCCGGGGTCTCTGGTGAAAGCTATCACCCAACAGTGGGTAGGGGTGCCAGGTGGTGGGGACTAAGATGCTCTTTCGTCAAAGGACCTGTTAGTGAGACCAAGACGAAAGATATGCAATTGAAATCCATTTCCTAAATGGTGCCTTGGTTTTTGTTTTTGTTTCCAAACTTTCTTAAGTTAGCATTTCACTTTTCACTCCCAGGGGTTAAAAGGTTTCTTAAACACACGTGCACTTCTTTATAACCCCTAGGCCAACCACCACGGAGCAGAGCGGGCAGAGAATGAACAGTGGGACATAAACAAAAAGTGTCCCTGGCTCACGGGCCCACATTCTTTGAGAACCACTTTTCAAAAAATAACATTGATGTTTACTTATTACTTCAATTAATATACACTTATTGCCATCTTGTTATGTGTGAGGCATTGTGTTCTTCCCCAGCACAATGTCCTGGTGATGAACGATATTGGTTCTGTCCTTGGAGGAAGCACAGTACAGTAATTACCAAATGATTGTATTCCAGTATAAATCTCCAGTGTTTCCTAAAGCAAAATACGTATCTTATAAATAAGCATTGCTGATAAGATACTGAAAGGAGTTTGAAGTGCCCCACCGATCCAAGATAGATCCAAGCTCGGAGTCTCTGTCATGCAGTGGGCCAAGTGTCCTTTCAGTTGCGCAGCGTCCAAAAGTGATGTGTGGAGAGCTGATGAAGTCTTGAGGAAATGTGTACAGTTGACATGGACCCGGCCGTGCAAGGACCCCAGTGCCTCAGACCTATGGGCATGGAACATGTGCCAGTGTTAACAGTGTGTACAGAAACTGAACTACTGCTCCCTTCTCTAGGAATTTTACAGTCTGAGACGGCTCCCCTGCAGAAACCCCCCACAAAGATGAGTTCAGCTTACTCTTCCATCAGTTGTAAACAATAAACCTATTTCCTCCACTCAAATGTACAAAATAAGCATACTGAGTTTCCAGGCTGTTGTAATTCCATCTCCATCAAAGCACATGGCCAACCTGATCTCAGCCTTTTAGTACATACATACATACATACGTGTGTGTGTGTGTGTGTGTGTGTGTGTGTGTGTGTGTGGTGTCTGTCTGTCTGTCTGTCTGTCTGTCTGGTCTGTCTACTCTTACTTCATTCCCTTATCATCCCAGTCAGGTCAGTCCCTAAAGCCATGCAGAGCAAGGCAGTAATGCCTGCAAGTGTTTCTTGGACCCCAGGGAGAAAGGAACTCCACAGTCAATTGAGCAGGTGCCGTTCCGAAGAGTGAAAAGCATGGCAATCATATGTAGTAACACAAAGAAAAGCCAAATAAAATAAAGTACGAGATTTGGGTTGTTTTAAATAAATCATTTCATGTAAAAATCATTTTTAATTTTTCCATACTTATGGGATTTTTCCAAATAGTCAAATTCTTAAATTGCTTCTTTAATTTTAAAAAAAGATTATTTAATTTTAACATGTGTGAGTGTTTACCTCCATCTACACTACATGTGTGCCTGGTGCCTTGAAAGGCTGGGAGGGATCATTGGATCCCTGGAACTACAGTGACAGACAATTGTAAACCACCATGCGGATGCTGGGACTTGAACCTAGGCCCTCTGGAAGAGCTGTCAGTGCTCTCAACTAGTGAGCCCTCTCTCCAGCTCCTGTTTCTTGAATCTTAAAGAACAAAATACCTAAAATGTACTGAAATTTGTGCTGTCTAAACAAGTTTGGAAATTTTTAGAGCTTGAATTAGAAATTCTCTTTGTCTGGAAGCAGAGTCAAGAGCTGGAAGCTCTAGTAGTTTAGCTAATCAAGGTGAACACTTCAGTGACCTTAGCTGTCTATCCAGTCCTTTAGTCTGTGCACATACTCCCTGAGGCTCTTGGCAGATTCTGGTTTCCGAGCTGCAAAGAGGCCTGAGGCCTGAGGCAGCAAGCTTCTCACACAGCCCGGACTGCAGGTCTGGGAACTATAATTTCAATAAAAAATTTACAGCCCATCCAACTAGTAAAAATTAAATAATACTGTATAAATAATACTGTAGGGACACGTGGTCTGACTAATAGTCCTCAATACTGATCTATGGAATTAAATCAAATAACTGATTCATTGATAGGCACATTGAAATGTGGACAATTCGGTGAAAAGGGAGAGTTTTACAACTTCAGAGATTGATTGATTGATTGATGTATTGTGGTGCTGGAAATGGGATTCAGGCCTTCTACATGCTGGACAAGCACTCTGACTCTGAGCTACAACCTTAGCCTTTGGCTTTTTTGACACAGGGTCTTGCTATGTAAATCAGGCTGACCTGAGACTGACAGTCACCCTGCCTCAGCTTCATGTGCTGGCGTTGCACGGAAGAGTCACCAAAGTGGGCTAGAAATTTTAAAATCATCTATTATAGCACAAATAAATGGAATGAACATAAGAGACTTTAAAAGGTAACTATTCTTGCACTGAGAAAGCTTAACTAGTAGATAATAAATAGAAACATGGAACACTATATTAAGAAACATTGACTTTGTGTGTGTGTGTGTGTGTGTGTGTGTGTGTGTGTGTGTGTGTTTTGAGGTGGGATACTGGGGCTCAAACTCTGGACCCTGGATATGCAAGACAAACCCGGCAAATTCTGCCTCAATTCTGGTTCAACAGTACATCACTGTGTAACAGAGATTGGCCTCAAACTCTGCACCTTCTGGCTTTGTCTTCCACTGAGGATGAAATAGTGTCGCACATGCTAGATAAGCATTCTACCACTTGGCTACAGCCCTAGCCCTTGGCTGGACTACAGGTGTGTAACCATGCCCGGCCTTTATCGATGTTTCAATTACAGAAAATACAGAAATAAAAATCAATGCTAGCAGAACATTTAAAGCGTCAAGAAGAGAAAATAAGTGTGTTTATTATTAAATAAAAATAAATGAAATAAATTGACCCAGAAACTATGCCTCTTCTCTCCTGAACAGGCTATATGTTTTGGCCTCAATCTCCCTCTAGCTGAAAGAAAATATTATTGGGGCTGGGGATGCTCAGCAGTTAAGAATACTGGTTGCTCTTCCAGAGGACCCAGGTTAATTCCTGGCATTCACGTGGTGGCTCACAACTGTCTGTAACTACAGTTTCAGGGGACTGGTCACCCTTACACAGCAAAGCACCAAAGCACATAAAAATAAATAAATATTTTAAAGAAAAAAGAAAATTTTCTTTCTTCACAAGAAGATGGACAGCAGCCTTGGCTCCATGAACCTCTTAAAGGACAGTCTCTGGGCTTCTGATGCTCACCTTTACAACCTGGCTATGTTATTAAGACAAAGAGCCCCTCTACCCAGTCAAAGACCCCAGACTTGTCTGTGTGTTGATAGTTGCTGTGCTTTTGAAGCGTCTTTTGAGCTATCTCATGAAACCACTCTTGACCATGAGGGATTGTTAGAGGCCTCGGGTCTGTTCTCCATGACAAACAAGAGTTTCCAAGGCATCAATCCAAGAAATAAGCAAATATTTGTACAGTGAAGATACTGGAAGGAGGGAGCGGCTGCACAAATAGAAGACCCGGGACAGCGAAGGTGTGACTCAACCAGCCAAGCCAAGAACAGCATTTCCATGTTCTATTCAAGTTCTTAGAGAGCTTAGATGTGGCGGCTTGACACTGGCCAGACTCCCTCACGTGTCTGAACGCTCTTGCCCACGTTCTGGGGTGCATTAGAACTCATTGGTCACTTAAAGAACTGGCATGCTCTTTGCTTCAAATTATATTGGAAGCTATTAGAAGTTGATACTCTGATTTTTAAAAAGGGGCAAATTTTGAAGAGTATGAAGAGTATGAAAACCACAAGGTGTTCATTTACTGAGAAGATAAACTAAATTTTCCTTTTAGGTATTCTACAGAAATTATATCACTTCATTAGTCTCACCTTAAAAGAAAATTAGTGTAATTAATTCATTGTCATTTTTGGACACTAAATAACCCCACAGTTTTTTATATCTAAAACCCTACTGCTAGAAATACTTTATTTTGACTTCCATATATTTTCAATATTTACTTATTTTATGTTAAAATGCACTTATCTATCAAATAGCTGACATGTTGGTCATTGTGATCAGGTCAATTTACAAACAACTGAATGAGAACCTTTAGAGGGCTGTAGAATGGAATTATGAGGTTCTAGGTCAGACACTGCTATTTCCCATTAAATCAGAATTAGCCGGATATTTCTTTCAGCATGTAAGGGCATTTCTTTTTTAGAGAGATAGTTGTGAAATTATCTCTAAGATAATTTCATGATATAATAATATGACATAAAAGCTGGGAAATCAACAAAAGATGCCTAACTTCAAATTTAAAGAAAAGCCAGGGAGATGGCTGAACGGGTAAAGTGCTTGCCATTGGGGCACAGGGAGAGGAGACGGGGCTTCTCTGCAGCAAGTGTGAGCTTCTGTTTCATGCTGAGTAAGGAAAAGATTTCAACTGGTGGCTAAACAAAGTCAACACTGCCTGCCTGTTGGAGGGGAAGGCCATTTGTTGGTTCCCGGCTGCTCAGCCCCAAAATAATAACACAGAAACTATATTATTTAAATCACTGCTTGGCCCATTAGCTCTAGCTTCTTATTGGCTAACTCTTACATCTTAATTTAACCCATCTCCATTAATCTGTGTAACGCCATGAGGCTGTGGCTTACAGCATCTGTGTCCGGCGGGGCTACATAGTTTGTTTCTTGCTCTGCCTCCTTCCTCCCAGCATTCAGTTTAATTTTCTCTGCCTAACTAAGTTCTACCTTGCTAAAGGTCAAGCCAGTTTCTTTATTAACCAATGGTATTCACGGCATACAGAGGGGAATCCCACATCACCTGCCCCTCCCTCCACGTGTGTGGGCCACATCCAATCAACTGGAGACACGACAGAGCAAAAAGGTCAAGTTCTGCCTGACTTTTGAGCCTCATGAGACATCAGGTTGTGTCAGCCTTGCACTTGGACCAAAGCATTGCTCTCTTTGGTGCTGGAATCAGAACTGGAAACCACGCCATCAGCTGCCATGCTCCTCAGGTCACTGAGCTTGAAATGGGACCCTGCACCAGTTCCCCTGGGGCTCCAGCTCCCCAATTGTCCCCAGTTGCAGATCTTGACACTAACCTTCTTAGTCTTCGTTTCAAATAAGTAACAAAGCAAACAAACAAATAACAGAAAAGGCGTTGCTGTCCCTCTCATGCCTAAAACCCTTTGATGGAGTCATGTTGCTATTAGAATAAAGAAAGTGTCCCACCATTTGGCTTCTCTGTTTGCCCACTGCATCCTGCTCAGTCTGCATGCTAGCCACTTCAGCTATTTGGATTCCTTGCACTTGAGAGACTTGCTAATGAAAATCTGTGCATTCATCCACTTTCACTATCTTTTTCCCCTGCAGCTGTCCCTGCCGGTATCAACTCACACCCATCCTGCTCCATGCCTGGCATTTTAAAACGCCTCGTGTTAGGTTGGAAAACCTCAGAGTGGGAATATTTGTCCTGTTAATTAATGATTGAACATTCACTACCTTTGACAACGAATGACAGATTACTATACAGGAATTATCTTGCTGGTTTTATCCTTGCCCAGTAAATTATCTGATGGTCTTTCAAAGCAATATGTATGTAACAGGTATTGACAAGAAGCCAAAGACAAGAGGAATGAGTGACTTGGTGTTATCAGTACTTCATGATCAACAACGAAAGGATTGTAGAATCAATGAGAATGATTACAAATCATGTCATATCTTACACCGCACACTGTCCCAACAGTCTGTCTGAACATATTTGGTATTTACTGTTACAGGAAGAGTGTCAGAATCAGGTAGATCAGGCTGAGCGAGAGAGTGTCCCCCTACACACACTGTCACTGTGCCGCAGTGATATGATACAAAGTGACAGAAAGTGTGTGTGTTCCACACAAGCCACAGTTCAACATAACCTTCCAAATATCACCGCAGAAATCACAGTGAACTTAGTACCCAGGCTGGACTGGTGCTCAAGCCAATTTGTGATTACCCAAACCTTAGTGGATAGGCCAGATCCACTCAGCTAAGAACATTTCAATTTATTTTAGTTTTTCTTTATGTAGCAGGACAAGGAAAACATATACAGAAAATAGGACACAACTTCTCAGTGCTTCTCCTGTCCTTCAAAGTATTAAAACGTAGTCACATAATCAGGGAATTGATAAGGAAAGAATCTAATTCAGGGGAGCTCACTTTCATCTGATGTAGAGAGAGAAAGCCACACCTTCTCCCTTAAAGGGACATACAGGCTTCAATGAGTTCAGCTTGTTTGTAGCCTAGCAGCTTCATTATAGTATTTGCCTTATTTCTACCTAATCTCAACTCCTGAAATTCCTATCTCTAAGCATTTTTGAGCCAACAAATAAGTCTGTGTTGAGTGGGTGATGTCAACCGAAGGCAAGCGCTTTGCTGAATCTGTGTTTCTGCCAATCGAAGGACGGTGGTTTGGGAGAAGAGCTGCACACTATAAATGATTCACTATGTTTTTTACGGTTCACACACATCATTTCTCCAGTTTATGTATCTCCTGCTCCAAGCTCCTGGAATTTTCTCTAGTGTAAATCTGAAGTTAGAGATTCAAAATGTCTCCACCGATGTATTGTTGGTCATCTTTAACAAGATTCCATGCCACATCTGTCCATCTGCCTGGGTGGAGCGATGTTTGGGATTAGTGGATCCTTGGGTGGATTAAAAACTCGAACTTTGTTTATGACTGAAAGCGGTTGGCTCTGGTGCAGCGGGGTGGATGGACCGTCCTGACTGCCTCAGAAGCTTCTGTTTCTCCCCTAATTTCCTCTGTCAATCACTCGTCCACAGTTGCCCATCATATGGAGATTTCTCGTCAGCAATGACAAAGTGATGCAGGAGCTAAGTGTCTGGGAACAAAGGGGCCCCTCGACTTGTGAAACAGCTTTTTGTTCAAGGAGGAAAAGACAAGTTTCCTTCCAAAGGATTGCCACACCAGGAACTGAATCGTTCTGTTTAGTTTGAAGCATAATTAGCAGCCTATAGGTTACTCGTCTTGAGTAATACTTTAGTTGTGTTGACTTTACCGTTTCATGAAGGGGAACTTGAAATTCAAGACGTTCTCAGGAATGCCAGGATAAACTTAACATCTGTTTCCACCCTTAAAATGGACTATGATGAATCACGCTGCTAGGAACACCAACAAACGTTTCAAAGCGGGTAATGCCAGGACCACTTTGTGGTACGTTGCTCACTTTCACGGTGGTCAGGGAAACAGGCCTGCCGCTCTCACCAGCCAACTGACAACGCAGACTTCCCGTTGTCTCTTCCTTTTCCGAATCGCTGCTTTCTGCAATTAAATCAATGCCCATGATGCTAACATCACCCACATGTTATAACAATACCTGAATTTCTGCCTACATCTCCAACTGTTTCCACGCACATATCTTGTAATTCAAGTGGCCTACTGATAAGAAATTCCCCTCCTACTTTCTATATAAGGACCCTAAATCCTCCCTGTCTATTTGGGTCCTTGTTTTGTTTCACTAACTGTAGCAGCATTTACCTCAGTGCCAGCCTGACTTTCTCCCCTCTTCCGTCCCTATCTGAACAGCTTCAATTCTAAGAAGTAGGCTGAAAACCAAGATCTCTTGAAGCGCTACTGCCAGTGTCCAGGTCCTTGATCTTGCAAGCCAGGATTGTCTTTGAGAAGTTTCTGCGGCTTGGGTCCCTCCACCCCACCATTCCAAGTCCGCCTTCTTGTTTTCTGTGGAATATAAGAATTATTACACTCATGACTCTTTTTTCCTAACGTGGTCTCGCTGTGTATGCTGGGTTGGTCTGGATTTTCTTTCCTTCCTGAAAAATTTCTAATCACTCTGACATTTCCAATCCCCAAAGCACCTGCTTATTAAACTGTTTGATAGTGTTTTCCTTCACAGTGTTGATGTGATCCCACAGAACACCGATCGTAGCTCCAAAATAAATGATTGCTTGTATCAATTGGCACTGACATCTGTGTTTGCATAAGTCTCTGAATAGACGGTGAGTTATTCTTGGTATTGTTCATGCTGTTGTCACAATAACTTGGTACAACCCTAAGATGCATTCTCCCTCACCCTGTGGTTATTTCTCAACTGCACCCCTTATACTGGCTGCAATAGGTACGTGCGCGTTTGGTTATTAAAACGTTGTCTTTCTGGTAAGATGATCACTTCAGTCACTTATATTTCCCTATTCATGTCTACCACCTACCATTACATTAGTGTACATTCAATAAGAAGCACCCTGAGTGAGTACAGCCACAAACACCAACGACCCACATGGTATGGAATCTGTCAGGTGATTATAGGAACAGAAATTTGAATGTTCTCCTCATGGATAACAGAGTCACAGCCAATGCTTCTAAAACAAAAGACAAGCTAAGAAGAAACACACATGACAGACTTACTGAATGAAAGTTTAATATGACAAGAAAGAACTCAGAAATGGGGACACAAAGGTCCTGAACTGTCCGTTTTAATTCTTAGATACGATGAGCAATAAACACAGAAATGTGACTGGACCAAATGGATGACCTTGTGCCAACAGATGCAATGTCGCAGCAAAGCCTGTCTTGGTTCTTTTTTTTTTTTTTCTGACACTGTGTGTGGTATTCCCAGCTCCTGAGAACAAAGCAAGACTGCTAGAATGGAATCCTTAAATTTACTACCAGTTGAGGTGAATCAGAGAACTTTTTATAACCAATGATTAATCAGTTTTGCATCACTAGCAAAAAATACCCAAGGCAGCGAGTTTTATAAAGTAGAAGGGTTTGTTTAGTTTCTAAGAGTCTCAAAGTCTATTGGTTTGATCATTGGTGACAGCGTTGGATACTCAGCCCACCTAGGCTGAGGTGCTTATGTGTAGATCTTAGATGTTCAAACAGGAAATCAAAGAGAGAAATTGGTATTTCACAATCTCTTCTGAGAGGCATCTCCCCAAACCTTAAGGACTGCCCACTGAGCATTACCCAGCTAAGGTCTGCCATCTCCCAACAGCACCATCTTGAAGACCAAACATTGGTTACAACGGCCCCTTGGGAGACTGTTCACATTCAAACAAAGCAGCCAGCTCTGAAAGTATGTCTCAGGCTTCAGGGGTTGCCTTTGGGGAAGAGAGGCTCTCATTTTTATGACTCCCCTCAATATACAGGAGCCCTTAGATTTTATAGCCCTCCTTGGTGAGGAAAGGGAGCAAGAAAATGGAAGACAGCATCTGAGGGCCTGTGATGTCCGGAATGCAGTCATTCAGTACAGATTCCTGAGATTCAATGTGACTATGTGTATCTGAATTTGTTCTTTTTCTTGTATATCCCTAGGCGCAACAGAACACACTGAGAATACAGCATGTGGCATTTGGCCTTTCCTATGTTTATTTTAGGTATCATAAATAGTTTATGTTAACCGAAAGTGAGAAGACCCCATGATGTTTTGATGGAGTATGAAAGGTCATTAACTTAAAAGTAAATTCCTGATGGAAATACCTCCCTAAGTCCCTCTTCTTTTGTTCCTTCCTTCCTTACCCCCTTTCTTATTTCTTTCCACCTCGTCTTCCTCTCTCCACTCTTTCTTTCTCTCTTTCTTTCTTCCTATCTTTATTTCTTTCTTAGTATTTGCTTCACTATGCCTTTAAAAACAGAAAATTGAACCTTACTTATAAATGATTTTCTTACTTTTTAAGATTATAAAGAATAGTTTAGCACATTCAGTTATCCGTAAAGTGCGTCTGTATTAAGATGTGTGATCTCTGAACACATCTTCCTTTTGAGACTGTATTGAGACAGTGCTTTGCAGAGCTGTTTTCTTCCGATTGTTACTCCCTCGGTAGCGCTGCGTTGCTGCTGCTGTCAGCCCCGTGTGGAGCACGAAAATAGTATGAAGGCTTGTGTGTCACACGGCTACTTTCTTTGTTTTTCTCTTCTTCCCGCCCAGCTTGCACTGCCGACTCCAAGCAGACCAACACCCAGGGAACTTTAGCAGGAAGTTACACATAAACCGATACCCCCTGGCGAGGTAACAGGAGAGGCAATGTGAAGGGATCAGTCTCATGAGCCTTGCTCCAAAACGTAACTGATCTCCTCTTCTGTGCGACTATAAAAGCAACAGCAGGGTTGAAACAAAGGGAAGGAAGGGAAGCTGCGCACCTAGGTAGCCGACTTCTGGTGAGAGGAGGAGAGAATGCTTCTTCTAAAGTTAACCGTCAGGCGCTGGGACAAAATGATGCCTGCCATTTTGTTCACCTCTCTTCTGCTTCCTCTCACTCATGCTGTGACTTCAGAACCGTAAGGGAATTCTAAACTCTCTGTATCAGAATATTGGCAATGCCATCCCATTCAGTGGAGTCCATGTTAAAATCTGGTTGGTTCATTGTTCTAGTTCAACTTCAGCGAGTGAGTGAGGGTTTGCCCTATAAGTATTGAGCAAATATCAGGAGAATGGATGCCCTTAAGACACCACTATGAGCATCCAGTTTATCATAATTCTGTCTGGAAAAATGTGCAGTTGGGGAAATCCTTCCATAACTCGTTTGCTGTTTGTGGAGGGTCTCTAGACCTGTTGACAGAGTGCTGGCGTTCTCTTTACGCAGGCGATACATCCTGTGGGTTTCTTCCGTGGTACAGCGCTTTTCCCTAGAAAAAGCCTGTCTTCATTTTTTAAACCTCAACGAATCTGTGTCCTTGAGAGTCATCCTGGAATATGATGGATCCAATACTACTATCTTTGACCAGTCTGTGGAGGCGGGGAACTTCTACGCTTGCGCCAGTTTCCAAGTGAGGCACCAAATCTGATGCAGCGGGAGCCCCAGTGGGAACAGGAACCTGTTCTCTCAAAGCTGCTTCTCAGTAACTAATCTCGATTTGGGGTGACTTGCAAAATCTGGCCCCGGGCGGGGGTGGGGTGGCGTAAATTTTAAGAGAAGCAAAAAACGAAAGGAGGAAAAATTTTAATGTACATCCTATATTGCTGCTGTCGTTGGCGATTTTCTATCATAGGAAATGATGAGGCAATTGCTATTTTAGAGAGTGAATGTGTGTCATGGAGTCTAAAAGGAAAATGTAAGCTCAAGGGTGGAGGGATTTGGTTCAGGACAACACAAAAAAAAATAAACAGCAAGAAGATAGGGACCTGGATTTATTTTTTAAAAAAAAGAAAGGAAGGAAGAAAGGGAGGGAGGGAGGGAGGGAGGGAGGGAGGGAGGGAAGGAGGGAGGGAGGGAAGGAAGGAAGGAAGAAAGAAAGAAAGAAAGAACGAAAGAAAGACAAGAAAAAAAGAAAAAAGAAAAAAAGACCATTATACTGAGTTGAGAAATTTCAACAGGTGATCAGTGAGTTCTTTGTCAGGCAGTGAGGGGTTTGCAAGGCTTTGCCTGTCTGAGCATCTAAATTAAGACATGCGATCTTCCCCATCTCTGCTCTTCTACATAAACAGGTGTCTCAGACATCCTCGAAGCAGTTGGCCTTTGTGACCTTGCTTGCTCAGGGAAACACTCTGAAAATCTCTGAAAGGAGAGTGGTAGCCATCGCTGCTGAGGAAAACGCAACTTTTGTGCAGACAGATACGCCCGTCTACAAACCTGGAGACACGGGTAATTCACTGTGAACACAGTCTCCAAACTGAGGTGTAGAACTTAGGAAAGCTTGTCTTTCTTGTCGTGGATGGCTGCATTCCCGTCATCTCGTCAGTTAGGAGATAGCGTTCTTAGATCGGGAGCTGATGTTCATAAGACCCTGTCCAGTCCTTCCATTGTGTACAATCCTGACACGGCTGCATGGTGCGTGGTTTCCAGCATAGAACAAATGTGGAATTGTGTGATCTAAACCACTGATCCATAACAAGCCTGTTTGACAAGCTCATTAATTCTCTTTCTCAAGCCAAGTATTTCATACTTGGATTAGAGATAATGAAAGCTTCTTGGGACTTTCAAGGAAGAAATGAGAGTCATTGTACAAACAGTGCCAATCACAACAAAGATCTCACCGGCAACATTTATGGATTCTATTGTTCTATTTTTATGTTCATTGCGATAACACGTGGAAATCCGACGAAGCCTTACTGCTTTCTTTACTATTGTCCCAAGCAGATTGTGGTAGACAGAACCCCAGGCTATAAGTCAAAACAACTTGCTTTGAAGTTTGGCTCTGTTAATCAATGAGTGTCTCTTGACCAGTAAATTCTGATCTTTGAGATTTGATTTCTTCACTTGTAAAATTAATGGTTTCGAGATGAAACCACCTGTGTATTCTGTCCTGATTAACATTACACATTTCTATGTTTTGGTTTTTTTAAGAGGTGAAAATAGACTTTATTTTAGCTTAAACAACAGACATTTACTTCTGGCAGCTGTAGAACCTGCCGATGTGACAGTGTCAGGGGTGGTTTCCTACAGTGATTCTCTGCTGCTCTGCCTGCCATGATGGAGTCTGGGGCAGGGGAGCTCCTCCAAGGAGTCTCTGCTCTGTTTTGACTAACATGATGGTGTCTGGGGCAGGGGAGTTCCTCCAAGGAGTCTCTGCTGTGCTCTGAATGTCCAGCTTATGTAGGCTTCTTTCACTTTTCTTCTATAATTAATTTTAAGTCATCACAAAAGACTGTGAATTTCATTTTGACATTTTCACATATAACACAGCTAAGATGATTCTTAAAGAGAGACATTCATTTTCTGACGTCCCCTTCACTGCTCCTACTAAAATGTTAGAAGGAGTGGAAATGGCACAGCCAAAGAGCCAACATCTTTCCTCTGTAGTTCTGCAAAATTAAATAATTTAATCTTGCTAGCATCATTTTCAAGGAAAATAAATGTTTCACAGTTGCGCTTCTATGGATAATTCTGTCACTAATTCTGTTCCAAGATGTCCCAATCTTTCATCTCATGGCCAATAGCGTAAATGTTTCTAATGGTAGCTGGTGTCAGCACTGGGAACAGAAGGATCATTAACAAAGGAACAATAAATACAGTGAGAGGTTTTCCCCCAGTGAACTCCTAACCTGAAAGGGTCAAATGAGAGCAAGGGGGAGGGGACATGAGAAAGCAAGTAACTATGTATATATTTGGAACAGTCACAGCTGTAAGGTGGGAATCACGAGAGAAACACTTTGTGACCCCGCCCCCCGTTCTTTCAGTTCACTTTCGCATTGTGACACTGAACGCCTGGCTCAAGCCTGTTGATGACTTGGTGAGTCCACAATTTCTAATGTGACTTCTAATGTAAGTCACATTGTACCATGATGGTACAATGGAAATTAAATCCAGTAATCAAATCCATTGCTATACAAAGCACCATTCAGGTATGTAAGTCAGCGTACTTCAGATACCTGCACATCCATGCTCATTCCTGCACTATTCACAACAGCCGAGGTGTAGAACTGGCCTTGGTGTCTATCTGCAGATGGATGGATAAAGTAGATGTGGTGTGTGTACATGACTGAGTTTTATTCAGCCATAAAGAATAGAATTATGTCATTTGCACAAAAATTAATAGAACTAGAGTTCATTGTGTTAGGTTAAATTAGCCAGACTATCATGTTTTCTTTCATGTGCATAATTATACCCAAACACACACACACACACACAGAGAACATGAAAGTAAAAGGGATACCATAAAGGTAGAGAAACAGTTCTAAAGAGAGAAGGGACAGAAAGGGTAGTGAGAGAGAGAAAGAGAAAATACCATGATTTTTCTCATATGTTGTATCTAGACTTAGCTATTTACACACACACACACACACACACACAAGCAAGGGGGAGGTAGGGCAGACAGGAGAGGGTGATATGAAGTGAACCCAAGCATGATGCAATGCTGTATATGTGTGAAAATATCATAAGAAAGTCCATTGTTTAATACACTCGCTAAAAGAATTAATTAAAAAATAAACCTTGGGTCAGGCGGTGGCGGCACACACCTGTAATTCCAGCACTTGAAAGGCAAAGACGGGTGGATCTCTGTGAGTTCAAGGCCAGCCTGGTCTACAGAACAAGAGCCAGGACAGTCTCCAAAGCTACACAGAGAAACCCTTAGGAGCAATGCTATTTGGCAAAAGAATGTCTCACTAAAATGCCATTCTGTGTTTTTTTCCTTCAGTACCCTTCAATCACCGTTCAGGTAAGACATCTACTTTCCATTTCCGGTTTTAAAACATTCAGATTAGGAGTGGCATGTTTCCAGTTTTTCCATTTTATATAAAGAAAAATTAAGACAATTGAAACAAATGGTTAGAAGTAGGCTTAAAATATAAGTTTGAAAACTCTGAAGGTGCCTAGGAATAATGTTTTCTTGTCCATGAATCCCCAAGAGTAATGTGCCAGGTATTTGAAGACAGAAACTTGTTTATTTTCCCCTCTGTATAATTCTAAATCTTACCATCATCAGTGAACAAACATATTTCGTTGTTTTTTTTTACTAGATGTCTTGCACTTGCCATATAATTAGCTTGCTCGTAAATAACGATCAAATCCTATATTCATTTTCTCTGCATGTGGTATGTGCTCCATCATTAGTTAACCCTTGAGGTCAGGGTCTAGGCTCATAATTCACAGTTATGAGCAAACACAGATACTCATAAACTCCCAACTGACTTGTCTAATAGTTGAATGCATTAAACTCTTCATATGGGTAACATCCTTAAGGTAGCATGAATTCCAGGTGAGCCAGTTTTGTGTTCTCAACAGTTCGCTTTCACATCTGCTATGTTCTGCTGAGAGAAACACAAAGCTTGCTTAACATTGGCTTAGATGAGGAGACGTTCACCATGTCATAAGTCACACCGTGTCAGTGCGGGCACCCAGAGCAGCACAGTGACATTCACCGAGCGTGCACATGACATCTGGTTCTTTTGGAAATAGTTCATTCTGCTCTATGACACCCACTCACATCTAAGCCAGCATGAGCTCTCATGGGCAATCCTGAAGGAAAAGAGGTCTAAGATACTGAATACTCCAAACTTGAAAGTAGAGGAAAACAAATCATTAAAACCTTTGAAATAGTGGCAATTTTGCTACCTTACATAATCTGTTTAATGTGGTCTCTTTAAAGAAGTCTTTTAAACATGACCACTTTAATCAGAGCTGGAAAGTGTAAAATAGTTATGAAAGTAAACATGTGTGTGGTCACGTGCTGAAAGCAAATGAAGAAGGTTGTTTTCTGATAACTGTCCCTGCTTTTTAATATCACAGAAATTCCACGTAGTTATTGTTGGATAGGATAATCCATGGCCAACTTAGACAGAGACCAGGTGGAAATCTGTGACAAAATTATTTATAATTTTTATTCTTAATTAATTAAAAATAATATCTTAATCAAACTAATTAAAATTGATGGTTAATAAAGTTAATAATTAATAATATGTTGATTATTATACCTGGGTGTTTTGCCTATGTCTATCTATTGGCAAAATAGATATATCTATGCAAGCATGCAGTACCTGCAGAGGCCAGAAGATGGCGTCAAATCCCCTGGAACTGGAGTTACAGATGGTTATGAACCACCACAAAGGTGCTGAGAATAGAACTTAGGTCTTCTAGAAGACCAACCAGTGCTTTTAACCACTCAGCCATCTCTCCAGCCCCTGTGATCTCTCCAGCCCCTGTGATGATTATATTAATCATTTTAAACGTTTGTTATGATTGGTGTCCCTTTATATACTTATTGGCTATGAGTTCACTCTGCTTTGGGGAGTACTATTCTGGACTAAGTATGCTGAATTTCTAATTTTTTAACTATATTACTTTGAAAAGATAAAAGTCAAAGGTGTCAGTTCTAAATTATTTTTCATATGAATTTTAGTTTTAAGAAAAAGAAACATCAATTGAATTTGAATATGATGGAGCAGTTACGTTGTATCAGGGACTTGAGGTCACTACTTAAACATTATAGTAGTTCATTCTTTGCTTCCAATAACTATGGAGAACACTCATGGTAAGGAAAGTGTAATTTTCACACGCAACCTCTGATTATTTTTATTCACCGTTCTCAAGGATCCTGAAAGCAATGTGATTTTCCAGTGGAAAAACGTAACCACTTTCAGAAACATCACCCAGCTGGCATTCCATCTGACTCCAGAACCCATGTTTGGGGATTACACAATTGCTGTAAGAAAGCTATCAGGAATGACAGTGGTGCACCAGTTCACCGTTAATCAATATGGTAAGCAAGTACTGGTTTTGATTCTTCTGCCGTTGAGTTCAAGAACAAAACAGAACAAAACTTTCTAGACTGGCTGGAGCCAGGCTGGGCCTCTGCTGTCTGCTTTTCTGTGGCCTCCTCAGTCCTCCCTTTGCCTGGCTTCGGATCTAGGTCTTCCTCTGATCCTTGCCCACCCCTCTCCTCACCGAAGAAATACCTCATTTTTCTGAGATTCAGATGCTCTCCTAAAACAGATCTAAGAGCTAAAACATAAAAAAGAGTGAATTTTCAAGGCTAGACAAAAATAATAGATAAAAATAAACAAGCCACCAACAGCAAAAATCAAAACAAACAAACTACGGAATGGTTGCTCTTAAATGAGGCACCATCACAGACCCGGAGGCACCATCACAGACCCGGGTGCACCGTGGGGCTGGTGGAGGAAAACAACATGCAGGGCGCAGTTTGCTCTAACTGCAGAAGCTCTGCTCTCTAGGGATTCTCAGCTGAAGCGTGTTCCTTTGTTTTCAGTACTGCCCAGATTTGAAGTTGAGGTCAGGGCACCGGAGACAATAACGATTGCAGACCATCAATTTCAAGTGGTTGCGTGTGCAAAGTAAGTGTTTCCTCAGACTTCATCCATCCCCACGGGGTAAATTAAGTCTAATCATAAAATGTTATTTATATACTTACATTAAAATTATTTTTAAAAATTGTGGATGCTTGATAAATATAAAGGAAAGCATGAGAACAAACTATAGTGTGTTCCACCAATTGCTAGTACATTGTAGCTGGTTTTCCTCTAATACTTTGTGAAAATTTTCCCTAGTTATATTTATTCTTTTCTTTCCATTTTATCTAATATTTTAAAACACACATCTCCATATTTTGCTAGTCTTTCTGTCTCTTCCAACTCCTTGCCCTGTAAGCATATCTTCATATGCAAATAGCAGTTTTTGCTTCATTATTGTTCTACCATATAACATATAACCTATTGCACTGTGTTTTCTAGTAATTTATGCATTGGTAATAGATGTCTTCTGAAAAACTGTGTAATAGTCTGACTTAGAACTGAAAATTGTTTGCTTAAAAAAGAATTCACTAAAGGTAACTGCCGAGTCAAAATGTGTAATATTCTTTTAGTCTTATAAATGTCAAGTTGCTCACCTAACTCCAGACACTGGTGTGAAAGTCCTGACTTCACCAAGTCTTTACCTTCATTGAGGGTTTTTTGAAAGGGAGGGAGAGGGAGGGAGGGAAGGAGGGAGGAAGGGAGGGAGGAAGGGAGGAAGGGAGGGAACTGAGCTATTAAAAGTTCACAGAAATAAGGAAGTTTATAATTTAGCTTGAATTTATTTGAGCTCTCTAACATCACCCTATCTGCTCTTAGGAACATTTATCCCCTGTTTTGGGAAATTATTTCTGATCCCCTTTTCCTTTTTGTGATATCTTTTTTTAAAATTTATAACAATAGTGTAAAACAGCTGGTATTTATTAGGTGGCAGCTAGAGAAAGTATTCCCACGGTGTTGTAAGTTGGGAGCTATCATCATCTCAACTTTATAAATCAAGATAACCCATGAGTACTGGGATAGCCTCGGCTTTAGGGTGTTCTGATGGCCGATAGTTACACCTGGGCAGTTTGGCCATCCTATGAACAGACACCTGGTGAGAGGCGCTGAATGCTCTAACAGTGTATAAAACACTCATTTTTGGATAATTTTCAATATATTGAAGCTGCAGTCTGGAAAGGGCTACCTGCTGAAGACATACAGGGGGTCTTCATACTCTCCTCAAGAATCTTGGAGTCCGTTTATGTCTCTCAGAGAAAGATCAAGACATTTCTCTGAGCTTCCATGCAGAGTATCTGCTCACTTTCCAATACTTCTGACAGATTAAATATATTTAAAATTTTTACTCATTAGGTTTTTCTTCACTGATATTTTAGCTCATCTAAAATTAAATGCAACTATGAATTTATTTTTGTTTGTTTGCTGTTTGGAAAACCAGCCAGATCCTCTTCATAAATTTATTTTGCCTAAATTCTGTGGCAAAAAAAATAACCTCAAAGGTGTTCAGATGGAAGAGCTCAGTCTCAAGGCTTCATATATGCTTTCTGATGAAGTACATACATGTCACTCTGGTACTGCCCATCTGTGATCAAGGATGCACCTCTTCCCACTAGGTACACCTACGGCCAGTCTGTGCCGGGGAAAGCCCAGATCCGGGTGTGCAGAGACTTTTCCTCCTCTGGGTATTGTGAGAGCGATAATAATGAAATCTGCGAGCAGCTCACCGCGCAGGTACAGGCCCCGGGCTTGCTCGAGAAGGACATCCCCACTCCCTTCTCTTAGTGATTTCATTCCTTTACAAAAAGGATTCCTAGCACTGTCCTCCTGCGGCTAGCAAAGGTTAGAACTCAGTGAGGTGAAGAACACGGGGACATCACAGGTTTAAAATAACTCCTTGCCTGTGGGTTTTTAAGCCTACAAAGGAACTCATGCTTCCCTGTGCTCTGTGCTATTGGATTGTCTCCACGGCCGTTCCTTGGAGACTCCTCTCTCAGGATTGGAAACACCTGAACCCAGAGTGTTCCGTGTGCACTGTTCTAGACTTCTCTTCTTCTCATTTCTGAATCCTGCTTATGAAAATCTCACCTCTTCTGCTGGGTTTATCATCATTGATACAGTTTTGTGCATGTCTATAAGTCATTGATTTTAATTTTCATCTTTTCAGTTTTCTTAAGGTTTATTTTTAACCATGTGCATGGGTGTAATAATACTGCCTAGACCAAATGATAGTTCTGAGGGTCAAATGAATTAGTGTATCCTTCCAATGTCTAAATTTTGAAGTCAATATATATTTCTTATTTTTAAAATGTAACTAAACTTACAGATTTCTAAATATTGTTGTTAGTACTGAAAAAAGTATGTTTCCCCTATTTCAAATAATAGACCCTTACAAGTATTGGCATCCCTCATTTAAGGGGTGTTTATTACTCTTGGGAGATCACTACCTGTACTCTCATTCTTTAACTCTTTCATGCCTACGTTAGTTCCAGGAGAGTGGCCTTGAATCTGTAAGGTGCAGATTTGTCCCTTCCCTTGATGTACGTCTTCTCCCACTTCATCTTCCTGCTTTAACCCTCTTTATCAGTTCAGTGACTTAGTAGGGGACACCTGGGCACACAGGGGTGGGATGCATCTGTGCTAAAATTCCATGCGACTCTTGGATCCCTAACTTCTTCATTATACCTCGGTTTATTTTTCAGCTGAAAGATGGCTGTGTTTCTCAAACTGTCAACACAAAAGTCTTCCAACTATATCGCTCTGGACTTTTCATGACATTTAATGTGAATGTGCTGGTTACAGAATTTGGAACAGGTAATGACAATGTTTCATGGACAAATTGGAAATATATCGTGACCCACTGAGAAAGAAAACCATACAGAGTTAGCAAAATTGTGTATTAATTATTAATTACTGCTCAAAGGGGTAGAGAAACATCTTTAAAGGTGGCTTTCGCGGGGAATGGAAGTATTGAACCCATGGCCTCACATATGCTTAGGCAACAAGCCTCTACCACTGAGATACATTCCCACCCTCACGGGTTTTGTTCAAATGATTAATCCCTTCCTGACACTGTGATTCATTATTTCTTCAGGTGTGCAGATCAGTAAAACACACCCTGTTTTTATCACTTCGGTGCTTGGCAGCGTGAGCTTTGAGAACATGGACTCTTTCTACAGGAGAGGGATCGCTTACTCTGGAACTGTAGGTTTGACTAGATGTTTTAGAGTACCTTGTTTGGTTTTCTTTGTTTGCAGATTATTGCTTGAAATTTCCTAGACACTCTTTTCTAGGGTCACAACCCACTTTTAACATTGCTATGTCTGATACGTTTGGAAAATTCTAGGCTAAAAGCAAGCAAGGTGTGAAATGATAGCCAGCTTCTCCTGTTTTATGTGTAAACACATTAGCAGGATGGATGTTTCTATTCACTGAAATTTCTGTTAGGTGATCACTCTCATGAACTCAGAATTCCCTATAGACGTGTAAAGTCCGGGTCATAAAAGGATTAATATTTCTGCTTTTGTACAGCTTAGATTTTCTGGTCCTGATAACACACCGATGGTGAGCAAACTTTTACAACTGGAGCTCAATGGCAAATTTCTAGGAAATTATACCACAGATGGGAACGGGGAAGCTCAGTTTTCCATCAACACTTCAGAGATCTTCGATGCACAGATCAGCCTGAAAGTAAGACATCCAAGGGTGGATGGAGACTGGGGAATCCCGCAGAGGCCCAGTGCTAGGGGCTTGGAGCATGAGAAGGCTCTTAGATGGTAGCATATTTTCTGAGACTGGCTTGTCCCCTCAGTACATGGGGATAACAGAGATCAGACAATGAGACACTAATGTTCTCTTCTGGTGACTCTATCATGACCAATATTTATGCTGTGGAAGAACAAGTAGCATGTAAGAAAATCTGGCCTTTGTCCTTACACCATTCGGTGCATAGAGGGAGAAATGCTGTGAGATCGCTTCTGAAACGTCTATACGTGTTTGCAGTTAAACTGTTTGTCGTGGTTCACATGCAGGTGAAGGATACAGAACTTGAATCTAGTTCTCTGGCTGTAATTAAAAGTAAAAAGTCGGAGCATGGTAGTTATGCCTGTAATTCTAGCACCTAAGATGCTGAGTCAAGAGGATCTTGAATTGCAGGCCACATTGGGCTACATAGTCAACCATCCCCTGGCTCAGCTCCCAACAATCACACACACACACACACACACACACACACACACAGAGAGAGAGAGAGAGAGAGAGAGAGAGAGAGAACATAACAGTTCACTGTTAGTTCAATTAGACAGTCACATAACCATAGTCATTTTTTATATACAGGAAAGAGAGTGGTGTTATTATTATCTTATTTTCTATGAGTCGGTTCTTTCCATCCACCACAGCAGTGCCCAGAGTCAAGCTTGGGTGGTCAGGCCTGGAGGCAAGTGTCCTTACATGCTGAGCCATCTTGCCAGACTCCCCAATAACAGCTACCAGTCAGCTTCCTCCCTGCTCTGAAGAGATGAGAAGCCTTGTGTTCTGAAGCGTTCCCTCTCTTCGGAAGTGCCCATCATTCTAACGTCTTTCCTTTGTTTTTTTCTGTCGTGTCAGGCCGTATATGTCCGACCCGGAGCCTGCCATCGTCCCAGCTGGTTGAACCCTGAGTATTTGGATGCCTACTTCACAGTCTCTCGCTTTTACTCCCAAACCAACAGCTTCCTGAAGATCGTTCCTGAACCAGAGCAGCTTCCCTGTAATCAAGAGAAGATTATTTCAGTTCTTTACTCCCTAAACCCTGAGGCCTACAAGGAGGACTCAGACGTGAACTTCTTCTATTTGGTAAGTCTCAGCTGGTGGATCTATCTACTCAGCACAACCCGGTTTAGGAGGTATCATCTCTTAGGACTTGTCTACCTGAGTGAACTCTGTCTACCCACTTTGCTGCTGAATAGCCCTGGCTCCATTAAGGACACAGGAACAGGCTTGCAAAATAATCCCCGGCAATCTGAGTTCCCGTGAGACTGAAACCCTTGCTTCTTCAGTCAGTCCGTTATACTTCCCATCTATATTTATGAGCATGTGAGAGGGTAAGCAACATGGGAAGCTCCAAACGATGAGCGGTAAAGGAGGCTGCTCTCATTCGCTCTCACCAAGGCTCCCTGGAGAGGGAAAACAGACTCGGAAATGAAGACACTCCTACTCCTACCCCCTCCCCTCTCCTAGCCGTTAAGCATGTGTGTCCACCTTGGGCACCTTGTTCAGACTCTCTAAGCCCTGGCGTTCTCAGCTGTTCTCATATTCCTAACTGGAAACCATAAAGGAATCAATTAGATTCACCAACAACAATAGTAGGCTTGAGACACTGTTAAAGAGTTTCACGTGTGTCAAGCCACCTGCTCAGCCTCATGGGCACTCCATGTCACAGCATGGAACAGAGGAAAATGGATAGACAATGGGCAGGCAAAGCCGCCAGCTTGTGCATGCATTAGATGGCTTCAAGATTTTTCTGGTGTTTTCTCTGTTCAGGCCCAACCTGTATGAAGTTCCCACCCAGTGTTCATTAGTGGAAGCTGTCTTGTTACAGGTCAGAACAGTCACTAGATCAGTCCACGGTGACACGATAGGACAGCCACTGCAGGGCTCACACCGGGTCAGTCAGTCCACGATGACATCATACGATGGTCACTGCGGTACTCACACAGGGTTTTCTTTGTCTGCCTCAGGTAATGGCAAGAGGAAGCATCTTCCTCAGCGGACAGAAGGAAGTCAGAAGCCAAGGTGGATATGATGCACCTGCTTTGAAATACGTACCTTATCATCACGCTTTTGCTTAGAAGTTAGGACGGGCACTTGTTCCCACTTGCAGTTGGAGGGTTGGAGATAGCATAGCCTGAGGTAACTTACAGAATAGTTTAAGCAAGGAGATTGCTACCTTTCTATCAGTGTTCTGGTTGACTTTTTGTTACTGTGACTGGCCAAAGGCAACTTGGAGAGGAAAGGGTTTGTTTCGCCCTATACGTCCATCATGGAGGGAAGTTGGAGCAGGAACCTGGAGGCAGGAATTGGAGCAGAGACCGTGGGAGAATGCTGCTTACTGACTTGCCCAGCCTGCTTTCTTATAACCCCCAGGTTCACCTGTCCAGGATTGGCACAGGCCAGAGTGGTCTGGGTCCTCCTACATCAATCATTAGTCAAGAAAATGTCCCTATAGACATGCCCACGGGGCAATCAGATGGAGTCAACTCCTTAATTGGGTTCCTCTTCCCAGGTGATTCAAGTTTGTGTCAAGTTGACAAAAATTAGCTGGTACCATTGCTATCAGTTAATCACGCGCCTTCTAGAAGAGGGGTGTCTAGGGCATTCCTATTGTAATATCATCCTCATTGGTGTATAAGTCCCTGCTTCTTAGTTGCATTTGAATAAGGTCCAGTTTATCTTTCCTGTCCTCGAACAATTCTCCTTCATCCAAACACACCCACATATACGTTAGTCCATGTGGTCTGTGAACTGCCTGTTTCCGCAGCCTGGAACGGAAACTTCTCGCTCCCCATCCGCATCGGTGCTGACCTGGCACCAGCAGCCGACCTCTTTGTCTACACCCTCCACCCCAGTGGGGAAATCATTGCGGATAGCGTCAGACTCCAGATTGCCAAGTGCTTTAAAAACCAGGTAATGTTTCCTCTGTCAGCGGGGTCAGCATTTTCCTTCTTGCCACTTCCTTTTTAAAATTTGTTTTACTTAGTGTTTGTGTGTGTGTGTGTGTGTGTGTGTGTGTGTGTCATATTTGTGTGCCCAAGAAGTGAGTGCACAAATATCAGGGGACAGTTTGCAGGACTTCATTCTCTCCTTTCACCACGTGGCTTCCAGGGATCAACCTCAAGCTGTTAGCCTTGGTAGCAAGCGCTCTTACCCCTGAGGTATTTTGACAACCCTCATTATCTTTACCCAGTAACCTCCTAGTTAAATTGATAAATAATGGGGGTCATGACTAGTTAGTTATCTTGAAGATGCCTGATCATGGGGAGCTAGGGCAGGGAGAAAGGAGATAGTCCAAAAGGGAACTGAGAATGGACAGGAAAATGTCTGTACAGAAATCCGGCAGGATTTGTTTGGAAAAGACAAGATTTATTCAGATTCTCTTCCTGTGTCATTATCTCCACCCTCATTGGTTGCCTTTCTCTGCTTCAGGTCAGTATGAAGTTCTCAAAGGAGCAGGACCTACCTGGCTCCACCACCCGTCTATTTCTTCAGGCAGCCCCAGACTCCTTCTGTGCCCTGCGAGCCGTGGACAAAAGTGTCCTTCTGCTGAAACCCGAACAAGAACTGTCTCCTGAAAGTGTAAGGACCCTTGTCCCTCACTGGCCCCAAACTGTGTGGATGCAGGCCCTACCCGTCGGATTAAGATACTTTTTCTTGAGATGGGACGTGCCAAAATCATCTTTGCTTCTGTGTTCCTTCCTCGGTTGCTAGAACGGGTCACTAGCTACGTGAGTTTCCTGTCTGTCAGAACTCTCCTAATAACTAGAGCAGATTTAAAATTCTAAAGCAATGTAATATTTTAAAATCATAGTGGGAGAGGCTTTCAGTCGGTCTCTGTGCCCTTTAATAATGTCAAATTATAATATGATTATGCGATATCAGATTATATTCTCAGCTCTAACTAACTTCCTAGCCCAGGATGACCCAGGGCTATCTTTATCTTCTTCGTACCAGTCTTGAAAACTGTTTTTTTTTTTATTTTTGGGAGCACAGGCTCCTTGAATATGAAATATGTATCTAGTTCATTTTTTCTTAAGTAAAATATATCCAGTTGACATATTACCTCTGCTCAAATGCCGTGCGACACTGTCCTTATCCTCGGCGGCTTTTCTATTTTTTATATTTATTTCTCAGTTTTATGTTCTGTTCCTTTGGTTTTTCTTTTCCTATGTCAGTCCCACAGGTTCAATGATAAAGATCAATTTTTGGTTATCAACTCCTTTGGCCAAGGAGCTCCAGGCATCTCAACTCCAGGCTGCCCCTTGCTATTATAGTTGACTTTTAATATTAATATACTTCTAACTTCCCTAGCTCAAGGAGGGAAACCCAACTGATACTTCTACTGTGATTACGTGGGATTTACAAATTAATTTCAGCACTGCCCCCTATTGGGGGAATATTCAGAATTAGGCTTTTTATTTTTCCAAGCATATTTTTCTGTCACTTATGAACTAAATTTTAAATAGTTTTCTCATGTAAATTGTTCATTCAAATGTGTCATAACAGCTCTGTTGCTACTATAAACAAGGCTTTTGGCCACGACATAGTTTACTGTTATTCATGTACCCGCAGCTGTTCTACACAATTTACATTTTGCTAAATTGCTAAAATCCTTTATTAATTGGATTATATTTTTTATTGATTCTCTGTTTCTGTGTATTACATCGCCATCAATAGAAAGTTTTCTTTTTCTCACCCTCCCTCCCTGTCTCCCCTCTTCTCTTCCCTTTCCTTCCTCCCTTCCTTTCTCCCTCCCTCCCTCCATCCCTCCCCCCTCCCTTCCTCTCTCCTCCCTTCCTTCCCTCTCATTCCACGCCTCCTGCCTGATTCCAGCACAGTATGACGTCCTGAGGACAGCAGCATCCTTTCCTTGTTCTTGCCTTAGTAGGAAGCACAGTGGAACAGGAGCTCCTGCTGGCTCACGTATGACAGTCTCCTGACAACTTTCTATGTTTGTTTTATAAAGGTTGTCCCATTTAAATATTGTCTCTCGGTGGGTGCTAGTTTGCCTCCTTTCTTAAGCAATTAAGATAAAAATATCTATTATTTTATTGTATGAATATTTTGTTTGCATATACATCTCTGTATGCTGGAAATCGAACCCAGGTCCTCTGAAGCACAGCAGTGCTCCTAACCCCTGAGCCTTCTCTCCCAATCCCTAGATTAAGAATTTCATGGAAATTTCCAAATTCATTTTGTTGAAAACTAAGGAAGTCCTTATGACCTAAGAGCCATGCTCTCTGTGTCAACAGTTACGTTGCTTTCTGTTTTATTATATTTTTATGCTTATACTTTTTCCCTTATTCATTGCTGACTTACCCATTTTTTGCTGTTATTGACTAAATGGAAAGTGGCTTCTGTGGGGTTTGCTTGGTTTGGGTTTGGCGCTCTGCCCGTTATTCTTCCATTTTGTCATTGCTGTTTTTAGTAGTATTTTAAAGTATCTATCGCATATTAATGTAGTTAAGCAGGTTAGAGGTCTAGGCATTTTTCCCTGATATCATTGGCTGTCTGTTGTTTGCTACGTGGTGGGATTGGAGCCAGGCTTGTGTGTGCAAAGCAAGGACTTTGTCACTAAACTCTGCTCCTAGCCCCGCCCCCCACCTTCAAACTCCCCCATAGATGCCAATGTGTAGTGATTGCTCCATTTCTGTTTTTCAGAATTTTTTTTTCTGTTTGAAGTTACCCCTTTATTCCAAAATTTCACATACTGAGACTTTTGTAATTATATGTAAAAGACAGTTTGTTGTGGTTTATTCAGTTATTTTGGGTTTTCTGCTTTATGGTCAGTGATATTTCTATTTTATAAAGCCCTCTAGTGTGCTGATGTGCTTAGATGTGGGTTTTGAAATGTTTATGCATGTTATGAAGATATAGTTCTTGTTTTCAGCTTATGTTATAGCTATTAAATCTGATTCCATATGTGTATGTATATATGTATGTATGCATATATACATACATATGTGTGCATATAAAAGTTGCATCTTTCCTTCCTGGGAGAACACATCATGCTTACACCTGTGTCTCTCTCTTGTTTCCTGAGCTAGCCCAGTTTCTAAGCCGTGCTTGGCTACCTGAATCGTATTTTCTGCTGGCTTCCTCAGAAGGGCACGTGGTTTCCATGACACTTTCCTTCCAGGATCATTTTTCCAAAGCCTTGACTTAGAAACTGGGCGTGGTGGTGGACCCCTGTGACCTCACCACTTGGAAGGCAGAGGCAGGAGGATCAGGAGATGGCGGTCAATGAGACATGAGACCCGTCAAAAAAAAAAAAACAAAAAACAAAAAAAAAAAACCCAGCAAACAGAAACTTTTTAAAATAAAGAACAATCCCTTGATCCATGAGAGATGAGTTAAGTGACTATGCGCTTTTCTCTAGATTTCTTGAGAACCCTGCCCCCCCATACCTCGCTGTGAACTGAGAACCCTGCCCCCCATACCTCGCTGTGAACTGAGAACCCTGCCCCCCATACCTCGCTGTGAACTGAGAACCCTGCCCCCCATACCTCGCTGTGAACTGAGAACCCTGCCCCCCATACCTCGCTGTGAACTGAGAACCCTGCCCCCCATACCTCGCTGTGAACTGAGAACCCTGCCCCCCATACCTCGCTGTGAACTGAGAACCCTGCCCCCCATACCTCGCTGTGAACATTATTTTAGGGACTTGCGCTGTCAGGTGAACTTATTTCCCATGGTAGATTATTTGATCTTTCCTGGAGGCCTTGGAGGTTTTCCCCCCTTTATATTTAAACTAAACATTTTAGTAAAATATTGCTTAGGATTTATTCTGTGAGGGAAAATCCAAAGTTGACCCTGAATTCTAACTTAAAAATTAAGCTTTTTTATTTCTTCCCTGTCTTGAAATTTTTCACTCATGTGTTAGCTAATTTTCACGGGCTCTCGGACTCTCATGTTTGCTGTGACCTGCTTTGGTTCTTTCTTTTTTTCTCTTGTTTTCTATTTCTCTCTTCTGTAAGCTTGGTGTGCTGGCTGTGGTGTGCACATCTGTAACCTCTTTACTTGGGAGACAGACATAGGAGACTCAGTAGATAAAAGTCACATGATCCGGCTTCAGAAAACAAGAAGCAAATAAACAATGGATGGTTTCTGTCAGTCATTTTTTTCTTGGGGCCTTTAGTCTTTAGAGTTCATTTCTGATATTTTTGTGATTTTCAGAAATCAACTCAGGTTCATTCTCAACTAGTTCTTCCTTGGTTTCACCCATTTTTGTCCTTCCTTTGTTTAATTTCCTATTCGTAATCTTTTAAAATAGCTTTCATGCCAATTTGGGAATATTTCCTTTATTATGAAATATTTGAGGAATGCTTTTCTCTCTTGGTTAATTATTTGGACTGAGCAGTTCCATTAGCTACAGTGTGTCCTGTTTCATCCTGTTACATCCTCCCCTCCCTTAAGCACCCTCTCCAAGGGCCAGTCCTCTCCCCTGTTCACACCACCCTGTCCATTAGTTATACCCCCAATAGCTGCCACCCACGTGAGTCATGCATTTCCGTGAGAGGAAGCTGCCCCTGCCTCTCAAGCCCTTCCTTGGAAGCTGTTGTGTCCAGGGAAGATGGTTTGTACTTTGACCCGAGCAGCTGGAGTATTTTTATCCGGGACTAATTAGGTGTGTGTTTCTTCTCATTTCTCTGGGTCATTCTCCCTTTCTGCATGTAGTTTCTTAAGCTTTCCTTCAGTTTCACATACCCTCGTTTCTTTGCAGTCTTTGAGAACATGGTTTGCCTAGTTCCGCCAACGACTGGAAGACTACAGCAACGGTCACCCCCCCCCCCCCCGTAATGGCGAAAGCATAAGTCTTAGACCTCACTCTTTGTTGGCTTTTTTTATGGGTGCACATTCACTGCACATGGCCCTGGGCTTCACAAGAACATTTTCCTGAAGTTATATAGAGCACTTGGACTTCTTGTTCATTACTTGATGCTATATTTTATCTGGGGGGGGGGAGGAGTTGCTGTGTTAATACTTAGATTCAAGCAGCTGACATCACCCTCCAGGTCTGAGAACTTAGTATTAACTTCAAGCAGTTGTCTGTGTGTTAGGCTTTGAAACAACCTAGTGTTCTCCATAACCTTTTTCCACTTTGCTATCCCAAATCCTGCACTGTTGGCCTGAAAAGTTTGCCAATAACGTTGACTACATTAAAAAAAAAATTGGTCTCCTCCTTTGAATTTTTGGAAAGTTGAATCAGAAATAAACAGTTATGACACAAAATTTCCAATCTTATAATTATTCAAGAAGGGTTTAAAGTCACCAAAGACCATATCTTCCTGTCCTAGGTATACAACCTGCTCCCGAATATCCAACAATATGGTTATTTCTTCCATGGTCTCAACCTGGATGATGCTACAGTAGACCCATGCATCCCTCAGACAGATTTATTCCACAATGGACTGTATTATAAACCTGCAAGCAACACTTGGGATGGAGACATTGCCAGTCTTCTCAGGGTAAGAGCACAAATGAGTCTTGAAAACACTCCCTGTTGTAGCTTTAGTGGTCCTGACCCCCATCTATGTCTCTCTTACTGTTAAACCAAGAACATAACTTACAGTCTGTATTCCACATAAACAGAGACTGTCAGCTCCATGTGCTCGGGGTCATGCAAGAGCTTTATGATCAGAGTCATAGCAGTTTAGAAGAGGATACTGAGTCAGACAGCCTTTAGTTCAAGTCCCAGTCTGCTGTTTACCGCATGTGCACTGTGTGTAGACATGCATGTGCATGTGTGCATGCGTGTTTGCTGTTAAGACAATAGTGGTGTTGATTTCTTGTTTCCCCTTTAAGTGTAAATAGAAAAAACATGAAAATATTATCATAATAATAAAAATATAGGAAGAGTGTTGGGAGGAGGGGCGGAAATGGAAACTTTTATAATTTAATAGAATTACTTTCTCATAAAAAAGTGGAATCAAAAATAATAATAATAATAATATAGTGATTACTGGTTTTCTTCCAAAATGTGAAGTTTTCTATAAGTCTTAATAAGGAGACTTGAATTTTATGGTACTGGATCATGGCTAACACAGAAATATTATATTTATTGTCTGTTTACTGTGACTGTAGACCTTTCATGGTCTTCTCAGGAAAGGAATGTATAACTTTTTGTTTCTCTCTCTGAAAGGACATGGGTCTGAAAATCTTTACTAACTTCCGTTACCGGAAACCAGAGGTGTGTTCATCCCAGGAAAGCCAGGACTTGCTGAGGTCGTTTGATAGCCCAGAAGGACAGATGAAGATGTTCGACGCTCCAGCTGCTTCTGCCTGTGGGTAATCTAGAACTTTCTGCTGGAGTTATCAGTCAGCAGAATTCTTTGGACTGGGTGTATGTAAGACAAAGCCATGTCAAACACAGGCCTTACAGATGCCTGATGATGATGTGGAGCAAGAACTAGAATTTCTACAGTTCAACGAGACAGGCTAGAAATAGTTTTGGCCATGAGGAATAATTAGCTTCTGATACAGGAAGAAGTCCAGGTTTTGGTTTCTGCCTTTCATTATCTTTTTAAATTTGTGTTTGTACAGAGAAGAAATAGGGTCCTTCTCTGTAGCCCAGACTGGCCTCAAAATAGATGGAAGACCACTATACAGGATAATGCAGGCAGTAGCTAGACATGGTGTAAGACAACTCAACGAGACTTGCTTGTTTGTATTGGCACAGGCTGGCCTCAAACTTAAGTTGTCAAGGACAACCTTAAACTTCTGATTATCCTGACTCCACCTCTCAAATCCTAGGGTTTGTAAGCATACACCACCATGCCCAGCGCCATAGTTATAATTTTCATGTAGAAACACTGACTAAATGCATCCTATGCAGACTACAGGCCACACCTGTAAAGAACAATGTTCTGGAGAATTAGAACTAGTAATGCCACTGAAAACTTCAGCAAGAATAATGTTAGTGGGCAAAGTTGGCAGGTGCATGTCAGTCAAGAGTCAGGGCAGAGATTTAATTCATCCAGATTTGGCTGCCGGTAATTTGTTTGTTTGTTGTAACTTTTAAGCAAATGGAAATTTGAGCGTCAAAATAGTGACACCCAGATTGAGATTTGAATTATCAATGTTAAGCAATAGAAGTAAATTTCTGCATCACCTCATGCTAAGACATACTAGGCCTGATATAGTCAAGAGTTCAACTCAAGGGCCTGGGAGATGGCTCAGTGGGTAAATTGCTTCCTGTGCAGTCGTGAGGACCTGAGTTCACATCCCTAGCACCCACATAAATGCCAGGCATTTCAGTGCACATCTGCCACCCTAGTGCTCAGAGCAGAGACAGGTAGTCTCCAGGGATTAGTGGCCCACCACCAGTCTAGCTGACTCGAGGTGCAAGTACAGTGAGACCCTACCTCAGAAATCAAGATGGAAAAGCAAGTGAGGAAACCAACCTGTCCACTAGTACCTTCACAGGTGGTCATACATTACACACATACACACACACACACACACACACACACACACACACAAACTCGCACACATGTACAAATGAATGAATACACATGCACTAATGCACACACGCACACACACATGCACAAATGCACACACACTAATGCACACACGCACACACACACACAAGCACATGCACACACACACAGCTTAGTGAGGCCTGTGTCTCTGAAGCACAGCACGTACTTTTGCTATTTCTACATAGGACATTTCTTTGCCCCCTCCCTTCTCATTTTAGTTCATGACATCGCAGATGGCATCAACCAGGCAGAACAGGCCATCAAAGAGACAGTCAGGACGCACTTCCCCAAGACCTGGATATGGGACCTCATCAATGTGGAGTGAGTTTTACTTTCCTGCTACTTCTTAGGTCTTTTTTCTAAAACAGATTTCTCCCCTGCATATCTCCATTTCTATTTTTCTTCTTTTGATTTGTTAACTTTTATTCTTGGGCAATAAAGTAATAAAGTATTTGTAAAAAAAAAATCATTCACTTGTACATCCTGATCATGAATGTTTGATGATTTCTTTGTTTATTTGTCCTATAAAACTTTACTTTTCCACCAAACCTTCACTCCTATAAATTTCATGCAGGTAGATATATGCTACCTCAGTTCTTTAAAAAAGATGTTTATAGAAATATGGCATTTCTAAGGTTCACTTCTACAGACACTCAGACCAGAGATCTGTAACGATGCCTTAGCTAACTCCTGAAGTCACTGCGTTTGTGCGTGTTCTGCCTAAACTTAGAGGACATAGGTCACTCACAGCTTGTCTTTTCAGTTCCTCAGGTTCAGCAAATGTCTCATTCCTGGTCCCTGACACTATAACCCAATGGGAGGCCAGCGCCTTCTGTGTGAATGGTGAAGCTGGGTTTGGCATCTCACCCAAAGCATATCTACAGATCTCCCAGCCCTTCTTTGTTGAAATTGCCTCACCCTTTTCTATAGTTCGAAATGAGCAGAGTGACGTGGTTGTCAGTGTCTTCAGCTACCTGAGCACGTGTGTAGAGGTAAGTCACCCCCTTAATCTGGAAACAAAAAATCCAGCCAGCTAAATTGTTCACTAGTCTTTTCATTAAATATCACCATAGTCTATTTACAAATAAAAAAAAATGTGCTATAAGTCATTTCTTTCTATAATCTTTAGGAATAATTATTTACAGTTTTAATTTTATTTTCTGAGTATGATTGTGTGGTCTACATGTATGCATATGTACCATGTGCATTTCTGGTGCCCACAGAGGTCAGAAAAGGACATCAGAGCCCTTTGAATTGACGTTATTGGCTGTGGTGAGCTGCCTCATGGTTGCTAAGAACTGAACCCAGCTCCTCTTTAAGAGTAACAAGTGTTCTTGACTGCTGGGTGAACTCTACAGGCCCAGAAATAATTGTTTTACATCACAACAATGACTTGAAATTTTAGTGAGAATGTCATTTTGTGATGATACACACTTTACTATTTTGTGAACTTGTGAATGAGTCCTTGGGCGTCTTTTCATTTTGCTAAGTTAAAATACGAAAATCTTCTTAAGATGAAAAATGCCAACTTCTTGGGAGCCATTGAAGAAACCATTGTGTGATAAACTGTAGAATTTCAAGCAAAGGTGAGAGAATTTAAAGGACTACCCGGTGGCCATTGTTTTGTTTTTAGATTTCTGTTCAGTTAGAAGCATCTGAGAATTATGAAGCAAATAGCAACACCCCAAGTAACAACGGCAGTGATGTTCTCCAGGCTGGAGAACGAAAAACGTACGTCTGGACCATTGTTCCAAAGACACTGGGTAAGCAGCAATCTTTTGTGGATTAACCTAGATCCTATAAACCTCTGTTTTTCTTAGATTTCCTGAAGAAACATGGTTTTTTTCTTCAGCATCATATTTCTAATTTCCTTTATTCATTTCTCTATATTCAAAATTCTGATAATGTCCTTGTTTAAAGGTATTTTATTTTCTGCGTGTATGTGTGTACCTGCGTATATGTATGTGCGCCATGTGCATGCAGTGCCTGGGAATTGAGGACAGGGTGTTCCAGTCGATGGTTGTGAGTTGTCTTATGTGAGTGCTGGAACAAACCCAGGTCTTCTGCAAGAGCAGCAGGTGCTCCAGCCCTGAGCCCTCTCTCCAGCCCTATAGCCTACTTAGTACTCTGAGAAACAAAACCCCATTCATTCACACAAAAAGTATAATAAGATTAAAATATGGCACAAATGATAATGTGTATGATTTATCAAGTCCACATAACATATCCCAAATAAAAACCAGGTCTCTCCAAGGCTACTGTGACTCTGGCATTTGCGGTTTTACCCAACATTCACAGAAAATGCCACTTTTAGAAAAATTTCTCCTCAGACAAAGCCATCAATAATGAGAGTTGCTGGGATTATTTTTCTAAACTAAATGTAATAGATCCCAGATATGAAAAATCCAAGCATTGGATCAAATACTGAGAGCTTTGCTGTAGTGCCTGGCAGTTCAGAAAAATGTCTGCGGAAGTCTCTTGCTGAGGATACCAGAGAAGGAAAAGTTAAAGAGTTTAGTGAACTAAAAATGCTAAATGTAGGTGATTCTTAGTTTGAGAAAATCTTTTAAGATTATGTCATTAAAATTCTTTTATTTCATGTCTTGTATTCGTTGTATTATTACATCAGGAGAGAATATGTTTTTGATTCATCTGTGATATTGATTCACCTCAGACCATCTTTCTATTAGATTTAAATTTTCTTAACCCTTATCCTATGTCAGATCTTCAAATGTCTCACTCTGGGAAGTGACACAGAATACTGCACCACTCTGCTAGTGATGCTCAACAGCTGTGCAAAACACAGAACGAAATGAGCAAAACTCACACAAAGGCAGAGAAACAATACGTTGGTTGTGTCTACAGCACACAGGCGATGTTAAGTCTTACAAGCTTTCCCAATCCTCCTCTCTATAAACAAGGATACTGGAGATCAGTTTTGATTGCATACTGTGATACCACAGAAATTAAAATCGACAGATTTCTTGCCAGCACTCAGTTTAAATCTGGTGGCCCTTCTGCTGTATCAGCTCTTACTGTTTTTCTTTGGTCTTAGAAAACATTAAAATCCGCTGTTATTACCAGGTGTGGTGGCATTTTTCTTTGATCCTGGGAAACATTAGAAGCCCTAGTTACTGCCAGGAAGGGTGGTGCATGCCTTTAGTCCCAGCCCTCGGAAGGAAGAGGTGGGGAGGTGGGTAGATCTCTGTGAATTCTAGGCTTGGTCTATGTAGTGAGCTCCAGGTCAGCCAGGACTACATGGTGAGACCCTATCTCAAAAAAAAAAAAAAAAAAAAAAAGGAAAGAAGAGGACCCCCAGATAGCTGCGTCAGGGTCCGTTGCGAGGTCGGCACTCGGTGTTCCATTGTTGGCTGGCAGCTTGGCCGTTGGCACTCCTCCCACTGGGGCGACCATGTCGGGGGTCACAGCGCTACTGCGAAAAACTGGAGAATATGTGAAGACCAAGGAGTTCCGGGATTACATAACCAGCACCCACTTCTGGGGTCCTGTGGCCAACTGGGGCCTTCCGATGGCCGCCTTCAAGGATATGAAGGCGCCTCCTGACATCATCAGCGGCCGCATGACGATGGCGCTCATCTTCTATTCCATGGCTTTCATGCGCTTTGCCTACCGGGTCCAGCCTCGAAATTACCTGCTGATGGCGTGCCATTTCACCAACGTGGTGGCGCAGAGCATGCAGGCCAGCCGTTACATGATGCACCACTATGGTGGTGGGATCAAGGCCGGAAACCCTCCAGCCAAATAAGCTTGATGACTGGGGATGGGAGGGATAGCCTGACCCGGACTTTGCCGCTTGCAAGCCCTGGACTCCATTCCTCCTAAAGAAAGGCCAAGGAAAACTTTGGTTTGGACCCTAAAACAGTGTAAACCCGATTTAAATAAAAACCTGCAATTTGGTTAATTAAAAAGGCATCAAATTGGAAAAAAAAATATTTTGTAAATTCTAAGGGAATAAATGAGTAACTTACTACAGAGAATCTTGAAGGATGTAGAACAAGAAAAACATATTGCCTCTTCTCCAGGCAGGAGAAGAAGCTGATACTCTAAACTTTTGTGAGATTCTAAGAGTTTGGTTCATCCTATTCAAGATGATTGACAAACTTGAAGCATCTCCCGTTGGAGAAGGCGTCAGTATTCTTTATCTTATTCTTGGCAATATTTTCCAGGTAAAGTGAATATTACTGTAGTGGCTACATCCAAACCAAGTGGTGCCTGCCCAGCTGATGCCAGTGAGCAGCAAGATGTCAACTGGAAAGACACGGTGGTCAAAGGCTTACTGGTAGAGGTATGTACCTATGAAATACCAAGTTCTCCATGATGGGAAACAGAGTCTAAGAGATTAACTAGGACATTCTTTTAGAAAATGCTTAATTGACCAAAGTTAGTTTTGGCACAAACCTGCTTTGAACAAATTACAGTATTATGCATCCATCCTTTCTTAAATCAACACCTTGGCCTCCGCTGTGTATACGGCTCAGTGGAAAAGACTTGCCTAGCTGTGTAAGACCCTAGGTTCTATTCCCAGCATCTGCCAGCCCAGTCAACAAACAGAGCCTCACCAAGGATGGTGAGGACCCTTGAACTATGCTTTGTGGTTTCTTGACTCCCTTCTTAATGTGAAGCAGCCTGTACCTCTTCTTCTCCCCAACCCTCTTCTTTTTTTTTAAATTGATTTTTATTGAGCTCTACATTTTTCTCTGCTCCCCTCCCTGCCTCTCCCCTCCCCCCTCTAACCCTCCCCGTAGGTCCTCATGCTCCCAATTTACTCAGGAGGTCTTGTCTTTTTCTACTACCCATGTAGATTAGATCTATGTATGTCTCTCTGAGGGTTCTCATTTTTGTCTAGGTTCTCTGGGATTGTGATTTGTGGGCTGGTTTTCCTTGCTTTATGTTTAAAAACCACTTATGAGTGAGTACATGTGATAATTGTCTTTCTGGGTCTGGGTTACCTCACTCAAAATGATGTTTTCTAGCTCCATCCATTTGCCTGCAAAATTCAAGATGTCATTATTTTTTCTGCTGTGTAATATTCCATTGTGTAGATGTAACACATTTTCCTTATCCATTCTTCAGTCGAGGGGCATTTAGGTTATTTCCAGGTTCTGGCTATGACAAAGAATGCTGCTAGGAACATAGTCGAGCACATGTCCTTGTAGCACGATTGAGCATCCTTTGGATATATACCCAAAAGTGGTATTGCTGGGTCTTTAGGAAGGTTGTTTCCTAATTTTCTGAGAAATTGCCACACTGACATCCAAAGGGGCTGTACCAGCTTGCATTTCCACCAGCAATGCAAGAGTGTTCCCTTTACCCCACACCCTCTCCAGCATAAGTTATCAACAGTGTTTTTGATCTTGGCCATTCTTACAGGTGTCAGATGGAATCTCAGAGTTGTTTTGATTTGCATTTCTCTGGTGACTAAGGATACTGACCATTTCCTTAAGTGTCTGTCAGCCATTTTAGATTTCTCTGTTGAGAGTTCTCTGTTTAGGTCTGTACTCCATTTTTTTATTGGATTATGTGTTCTTTTGATGACCAATTTCTTGAGTTCTTTGTATATTTTGGAGATCAGACAACAAAGCAGTTGAAAGTGTCACTCAATGGCACAGAGTTATCTTTGCACAACCTATGGGAGTTGTGGGTCTAGAGGGGTGTTGGTACTGTACACGAACTTTCACATAATGAAGTCAGAGACAACAAATAGCTCTCAGGAACAACCCTGAGCCAGTCATGCCTCTGGTAACTGATTTTTTTTTCCTTCAGCTAAAAATGGTTCAACTTATTATTCTGTTCTTGTTTTTTTTTTTTTTTTTTTACTCTCTAACAGCCTGAAGGTATTGAAAAAGAAACAAGCCAGAGTTTCCTTATCTGCACAGAAGGTAAGCGGGCTCTCCACGTGGTCAGTTAGTCTAGAGCACAGCAGGCTTACCTCCTCAGCCTATACACAAGCCACAAGTCGAGAGCTCACTCGGCATCTGGATGCATTATAAGTTTCTCTTGGGGGTGTTACTTTATTTCATGTTTTATTGTTGGGGCCCGGTGCTAGCCCGGACCATAAATTATTTCTCTACCAGACCCCAACATAAACTATCTCTCCCTGGACCGGCGTGGGGGAGACGGGAATACGACTCACATGGTTTCATTGGGAGGGAGATTCTCAGAGATCCCTCATAATATCCTGAGTTCACATCCTGAAGACTTCCTCTCGTTTATTCTCCAAACAGCCTTATACCAAAACTTAATTTAGGGGAAATACATTAGCATTCTGTCTCCTAGGTAACCAGGTGAATGGCTTTTCCTCACATCCACAACTACCTGTCTGTTCTGTATGCTAACTGTCACATAGGCTTGAATCAGCATCTCTATAAGGCATCCTCCAAATTACAAAGAAAGGAGAAAAACATCCTGAACTTTTGTTAGGTTAGGGACAGCCTGCCTGGCAGGGTACGTGACCCATCTCAGGTGTGGCCTATGGCTTGATGGCTTGGCTGCCATGCCATATAGAAATATGGGCCTACATTTTATCTTCATTGATAGATAATTTTTAGAAAACAAAATGTGCATTAATGAGTGACATTTATTTGTTTGTCTAATAAGATTAGTCTACCTCTGCCTATTTTCTCCATCTTGATTATTATGATTGTCTCATAATCTTGACCAATGGACTATCACTAGCATAGTGGTTCCTTTGATATTCTTGGTACGAAATCATCTGTAAATTCATTACTGGCCCTCAGTTACCTGATTTGTGGCCATCATAAGTATCATTTTAGCTGGTTAGTGATAATCTGGTTTTAATGTCTACTCTGTCTTTAAGCATTCCTTCTATGAGCTGAGTCTTATAGCTTTCATTTTATTCCATAAACAGTTTAAGTACTGAACTGATAGAAAATGGAGACCACTGTTTCAGACAAAGTATGCATTTTTTTTCTGGATGTTTTGCTGTTCTAAACTAACTCAAATTCTCAGATTATTTAAAAAGAGTTTTTATTGCCTTTATTTGTGTGTACAGTGTGGGGGGGCATGCACGCATGTGAGTGTGCATTGCACGTCGCTGGGAGTGTGGAAGTGAGAGGACAGCTCACAGGAGTTCCTTCTCGCCTTCTACCCGTGGGTCCCAGGGCTTGAACTCAGATCGTCAGGCTTGGTGGCACATGCTGTCACCCTCTGAGCCACCTCACGTCCCAAATTCACAATTTTATTGTCTCCAAAGGCAAAGCTAACCAATGGCCTTTTCTTCCTAATACAGCTGTTCCAAAATCCTGCTACCATGACTTGTAGAGGGAAGTCTTTGCAGTGTTTGTATGGGCGTTTTCTTTCAGGTACTAAAGTCTCAAAGCAAATGCTTCTGGAATTGCCAAGAGATGTAGTGGAAGGGTCAGCCAGATCCTTTGTCACCGTCGTGGGTGAGTTTATCAAATTCTTGTCGTGGTGATTTGAAAATCTTGATTGAGGTAGTCTGGAAATAAGTTCTAAAATAACAGAATGGAGATACTTTCTTAAGCTATCAGGGTAGGAACTGTGTTCAGACCACCCCTTCTGCCTGTTTCCATGTGGGATCTGAAAGCGTGGAGTTTCCAGACCTGCATCTCTAGGAAGCACTCCCGCTGGCTGGTAACGGTAGATGCTCAGGAAACAGGAGCATGGTATGACCTGTACATATGAATTATATAAATTAGCCTCTATATAAATAATCTATATAAATAATATAAATTAGCCTCTTGGAGATTATGATATGTTGTGATGCTGAGATTTTCTTGGTTAAAAAAAAAAAGAGGTATGTTTCCTAAAAGTAGTTATCCATCTATCATCAGCATTCAAGTCCACAGGAGAGGGGTGGGTTATAGTTTGTATTTCATCAGTATCTAAAACCACAAATTAGAAGCAAGCCAGCAAGGGGCACACTTCCTGAGGTTCCTCCTTTCAGGAACATTTCATACCCGAAGCCCCTCTATTTCCTCACTTAGGAACCACCTCCCTTAGATTGCCTCTAGGAAACTTTGGCTTGTTTATATGTTTTATTTCAAATTATGTGTGTAGAGGACAGTATGTGCATGTGAGTGGAGGGCCCAAGGAGGCCAGAAGCGTTGATTCCCCTGGAAGGAAAGTTAGAGGCAGATGTGAGCCACCCAATATGGGTACTGGGAGCTGAATTCAGGCCTGCTTCCAGAACAGCAAGGTGTGAATGGAGACTCCACAATGGATGCTCAGACCCGAATAACCATACAGAAACTATAATAACTACAACACTGTTTGGCCAATGGCTCGGGTGTATTCCTAGCTAGCTCTTCCATCTTAAATTAGCTCATTTCTATTAATCTGTATATCACCACAAGGTTGTGGCTTACTGGTAATGTTCTGGCATCTTTCTCCTTTGGTTGCTACATGGCATCTCTTCGACTTCACCTACTCTCTCTATATATATCTCTGTTCAGATTACCCACCTGGCTTTATTCTGCTAAGCCATTGACCAAAAAAGCTTTATTCATCAACCAATAAAAGCAACGCATATATAGAAGGGCATCCCACATCAGCAAGGGCTCTTAACAGCTAAGTCACCTCTCCAGCCTCCTGTTTATACCGTTTAGAGCCAACTTTAAATGTTTTCTGCCCCCACCATGCATTAATAGCCACAGGTCCTACTGCCGAGGCAGCGGCTCAGCATTAACATAAGTGCATGACTCTTCTTTTCTGTCTTTAGGAGACATTCTAGGAGTCACGATGCAGAATCTAGATAGCCTTCTCCTCACGCCCTATGGGTGTGGTGAGCAGAACATTGCCCAGCTAGTGTCTGACACTTACATACTCGACTACCTGAGAGCGACCCAGCAGCTGACGGAAGAAGTCAAATCCAGAGCTCTACTTCTCTTAACTAACGGTGAGAGGGATAAGTAGTTTCTGCCAACAAAGGTGAAACCAATTGCAACTGATATGCAAATGTGATAAGTTTTACTCTATTGTTGCGACTGAGACAAATGTGAACCCTTGAGATACGCTGGGTCCTAGCTGTGTGCTCCTTTTGACTTTAAAATCTATGCCCATCATTTAACCTAATGTTGTAGAACTGTAGTTTCAAACTGTGAACTCATCTTTATTTTAAATTTTCTTTATTCACACATATACACATGTAATAAAATAGAGTCATGTCCACCCCATGTCTCCCCTTCAACTCCCACCTCACTCTCCCCAACATGCCCCCTCCCAACCTTGTGTCCTTTTTTTATGGCCCACCAAGTCCAGTTAGCACAGCCCATATGTGCATGGGCATAGGGACCCACCCACCAGTGACCACACCCTCAAAAAAGAATGAGTCTCCCACCTGCAGCAAAACTCACTCTCAATAGCTCAATATAGAACTGCATCTGGAGGCCACTACCCCATCTATGCCAGGATTTTGACTCTTGCCCATATGGAGATCTTGTCCAAGTAGCCACAACTGCTGCGAGCTTGCAGTTGTAATAGCAGCATCAGCTCTGAAGACAGCTTTCCATAGCACTCCTCCCCATCCTCCGGCTCCTGCATTCTTCCTGTCTCCTCCTCCAAGATGCTCCCCGGAACTTGGTGGTAATGGAGTTTAGCATCAATAAACTCATTTGTAAATTGTAGTAGTTAACTGTTACATGGGGGGGGGCTGACTTATAGCTTATAGAGATCTCTGTGTGATTTTATTTGGGGCTTGCCGGTTGTGGGGTACCGGGTGATACAGAAACCCCAATAAGCCAGCCCCCCCCCATGTAACAGAAAACAATAAGGTCTTATTTGTCGTGGTTGTGGACAGTGGCTGGAAATGACTCATTCGTCAGCCCCTAGGCCTGCTTGCTTGGCTGTGTTCCAACTCAGTGAAGTGACGGGATCTGGATGTTGAAAGAAGCTACACAAGTAGCACCTAGTGTGACATTGAGGACAGGGCCAGGAGGAAATGCAGTTTGGGTTTTCTTTTTAGGAAGGTAAAACCGAGGGAAGTAAAACCACCTCAGGATACTGATTGCTAAGCACAGTCCTGAGACAGCTTTTAAATAAGGCATTCTCTGTGTACACAGAGGTAGACAGCCTGAAGTTTCGGGAAACAAAACTGAAGCAATCACATCGACACACCCAGGGGCTTGCAGTCACCCAGGCTGCGTTGTTTTTTTCCTTCTCTCCCAGGCTCAGCAGCAGCTTCCTTCTGTGTTGTGTTTTAGGTTACCAGAAGCACTTGTCTTTCAAAAACTCCGATGGTTCATATGACATGTTCTGCCAGAGCAATCAGAAAGGAAGCATATGGTGAGAGATGAAAGCTTTGTTTTCAATAATATAGGGTTGTTTTATTTTCTAAGCGTGACTTGCAAGAAGGCGAGAGCAGCCAGTGCTCAGATTTACAGAGAATAAAGCAAAACCCCCACCCAAATGTGTTAGTTCAGATGTCACAGCTCATCAGCTCCATGGCAACTGTCACATCTTACTCTGTGCCTCTCAGTCTCATTTACATTCAGGGAAAAGAAACTAGAAGGCCCCATGGCATCGAATTATAGCTCATACCACTTCTGTTTCTGGGTATATGTCAGAAACATAAAGTCAGACCTTTGGGTGACTAAAATCCACCTGCTCTAATTTCTAGAGATTTGCTGATCATCATATTTACTGACTCCAGTGAGAGGGCTACTGTCAATCAAGACTAGTAACTGTCAACACTGGACAGTGTTGTAGGAATGCATTACCCGAACAGAACAACACTGATGAACCTGTTGAGTGGCTGATATCGTCTTTCCCTCTAACTTTTGCTTTGTTGATTACAGGCTCAGTGCCCTTACTTTCAAGACATTTGAGAAAATGAAGGAATATATTTTCATTGAAGAGTCAGTTCCCAAACAGACCTTAATCTGGCTTTCAAGAAAACAGAGACCGAACGGGTGCTTTGGGAGGGATGACAAGCTTGTCAACAGTGCTTGGGAGGTAAGGGACCCACAATGAGGCGTCCTTTCCCTGCTTCCCTGAGTCATCTGTCTCTGTTGCCCTCCCTCATCAGGAGTGCTTGCCTCTTGGGAATGCTTTGCCTTTTGAGTCTGCTGAAGTCACAGGTCCTCCATGTCCTTTCCACGAGTATCAGTGCTGCTTCATGAATGTTTAACCAGAACCTAAACATAACCCTGCATGAGTCTTCCGATCACCTTCTTCAGATTTCAGTCTTTCTACAGTCAGGATTCTGTAATCATTAAACTGGGAAGAGGAGACAAAAAAGGGACTCAGCCTAGAAAGCTTCTGGGAATTCGGAGTCAGACGGGAACGGGTCTTGAATGTGTGAGGAATTCCTTTCTGTACCTTAGTCCTGAGGTTTAAATCATGGCCACAGGCTGAGAATGTGGCTTGGCTAGTAGAGCGTGTTAACCCAAAAACCCAGCGCTTGCCTCAAAAAGAATAGGAGATAATTTATTCTGAAGCCCAGCATGAGTGACCATGGTCCAGGAACACAGATTTAGGTAGCCCCAAATTCCGTGTTCTAACTTTGCAAGAATTTGATTGAGTTTTTATGTAACAGAGTAAATAAAGTTATCACTCAGAAAATTTTTCAAATGCATTGGTGGAAATGCTGCCGAGGTGGTCACAGCAAAGCAGGGAGACTCGGCCCCAGGACTCAGAGGATGTCTGAAGACACTCTTAGCGGTTCATTGGTGGGAGCTAGGGATTGGTTAAGTTCATATTCCAAAACGATTTTATCTCTTAGTCACAGGTTGCTAGGTAAGACATAGAGGTGATCAAGGAAAGGCTATGTAGGAGGTTAAAGATGGGTGAACTAGCTTCTGGACCTGCAACATTCCGACCACCCCACAACCACTGATGGTTGGTTAATCAGTCAATGAGCCTTGTAGAAAGATCAGTGGCCGGTGTGACTTCCTTCAGGGAACTTCGTTCACAAATACTTGCAATGTGTATGAAGCCCTGAATTCAATCCTAAGTACCACACAAACTCTACCAGGCATGCACCAGGTTTAACGGCAGATCCCTGTAATCATGAGAAGGAGAGGCAGAAGAGGCAGAAACTCAAGGTTATCTTCAACTAACAAGTGCACTATATGAGAAACTCCTCAAAAAATAAAAGTGAGGTGCGGAAGCCCACACCTTAAATAGCAGCACTCAGGAGTCAGAGGCAGGTGAATCTCTGTGAGATTGAGGCCAGTCTTATCTGCTAGGGAGCTCCTGGCCACCCAAGGCTACATAGTGAGACTCTGTAAAACAGCACAGTAAAAATGAGAACCAACCAAACTGCAACAACAAAAACTTCACAGTCTCTGGTTTAATGCTAATCTTCTCCAAGGATTTTTATGCATGATCAGGGTGCAAGCCATGTGATTTTAATTCTTTTTAATTTGCACTATACTCATATGTGAGTCCTGATAACTGTGTTGGCTAGTTTTATATCAACTTGACACAAGCTGGAGTCGTTTGAGAAGAGGGAACCTCAACTGAGAAAATACCCCACTAAATTGGCCTGTGGGCAAGCCTGTGGTGCATTTTCTTAACCAGTGATTGATGTGGAAGGGCCCAGATCTTTGTGGCTGATCCCACCCCAGGGCAAGTTTTGGGGAACAAACCAGTGAGCAGCGTTCTTCCATGGCCTCTGCTTCAGCCCGGAGTTCCTGTTCTGACTTCTGGAACTACATTCTGTGAAGTGAAATAAGCTCTTTCTTCCCCAAGCTGCTCTTGGTCACTGGCTTAGTTAGGGTTTCTATTGCTGAGAAGAGACACCATAACCACGAGAAAACATTTAACTGGGGTGGCTTACAGTTCCAGAAGTTTAGTCCATGATCATCATGGCAGCATGCGGGCAGATATGGTGCTAGAGAAGGAGCTCAGAGTTCTACATCTTGAGCTACAGGCATCAGGAAGTGAGCTGTCTACACTGAACATAACTTGAGCGTAGGAGACCTCCAAGCCCACCCCCATAGTGACACACTTTTCCAACAAGGCCACATATACTCCAACAAAGCCAGGCTTTTTATAGTACCACTCCCGATGAGCTTATGGGGACCAATTATGTGCAAATGATGCAGTTATGGTGTTCCCCACAGAGGTAGAGCCCTGAGTAAGACACTACTGTAACTGCTGCTTGGGCAGGAATTTCCACGATATCTACCATTTCTTTCTGTCTCACCCCGTCAGCAAAATGTTTCTTTGCTTTCTTCAAATTAGTACAAAACAGTCATGTGAGCCATTGCTCAGAATTCAGGCCAAACACCAGGTCACATAATACTATACACTTATGTACAACCAAGTATGTTTAAAATTCTTATGCTTTATTTCTTAATTCCATTGAGTGTTGATGGAAACTCACCCAGATAGCACAACTACTATTTTTCTAACTTAAAAACTACAGGTTAGCATATTTTTATGAATAGAAATGTTTGTTCAAGCATTTTTTCCCCAGTGAGTCTCCATTCAGAAGCAGCTGCTCTTTCGTGGTCTGCGATCCTGGACGGCTCACTGTCCCTCTGTTTCAGGGCAGCAATGAAGAGGATGTTGCGCTCACTGCACAAGTCGTTGAGGCATTCCTTGAAGTTGGATTCGACTCCAGTGTATGAATTCCCATCATCTCTGGCTTCGCTTAACTGAATGAACCTTAGCTAGAACCTGTTTTCTGAATGGCTTGAAATTCTTAGACGGGAAAAGATATCAAGACAATTCACCCATTACCATCCTTAAACTGGTGATGTTCAAAATTCTTTTGGTTCACCGGTAGGACTGAGGTTTGCCCAGGTTGGATACACATATGAAAAAAAAATTGTTTTCATAAGATCTCAGGTGCTTAAATGTTCCCTGACTGCAGTCATAAACTTCAGATTATGAGCCTCTTCTGTGGCGGGCATGAGGGCACACACAAGTGTTCAGTGGTAACTCCAGTGTTCATCAAATCAAGGCAAAAGATCATGACATTTGAGGCCAGTCTTGTCTATTCAGCAAGACCCATAGTCAAAAACAAAGTCAGTTATCACTGAAGAAGAATACTCTCAGAGAAGTTTGTTCTCAAGTCCCTGCAGCATTTTCAGAATGGTCTCAGTGCATAGGCTGCTCATTTACCCAGTCTGTCCCTAAAGGAGACACCATGTGCTTTCAAGGTCATTAGTGTATCTTGAAATACAAACCTCTATTTGAAGCACGAGAGTAAAACATATTAGGTCTAAAAGACCTGTGTGTGATCTGGGGAGATCGCTCATTTAGGATCTTCACACACATGAGAAGAACCTGAGTTCTGTCCCTAGAACCTGTGTATAGATGCAGGTTAACATGGTGGCACATGCCTGTAATCCTATGTCTGAGGAGACAGAGAGTGGAGGATCCATGGGGCCCTCTGGCAAGGAAGGCTAATATAATTCCTGCACCCCAGCCAAAGAGAGGCATTGTCCCAAACGAGGTAGTTGGTGGCCTTCAAGTTGGCAGCCAGATCCATCCTCTGAGCACCGTGCCACATGCACATACACATGGATACACACACATCCACACACATACAATTGTATGTTTTGTGACATGGAAGAAGTTTATATTATAGGTAAAATATTAAAACTCACTTTATGCGTTAAACTCTGTTTCCCCCATACTAATAATAATCCAAATTTATTTTTCTGATGCTTGGAAAATAGATCGTGTGAATATATATGATAGTTTTGTATGTGAAAATAGAGTATATGAATATATATGATAGATTTGTACACATAATGTGCTTCAGAGATGTCGTGTGTATTGTAAAGTGCATTACAAGAGTGGTTAGCTTATATATTCAGCAAACTCATGCAATGTTCAGGGTCTCTTACAAGCATTTCTTCCTCCCCACTAGTTTCCTGCCCTCCGCAATGGTCTCTATTGTCTGGAGGAGGCATACGCAAAGGGCGTCACTGATGGCCACACTCAAGCTATCCTGGCTTACGTGTTTGCCCTGGCTGGAAAAGAACAGCAAGTGAAATCCTTACTCTCGATCCTGGATCAATCGGCTACAAAAATAAGTAAGTCTTACTACCAGTTGCCTTTTCCAGGGCAGAAACTCCTGAAAACCAAGTGCAGATCTCAGTGAGGGCTTGGATCAGAATCCGCCCTCCACCAAGAAGCTCCTGCTTCTCCCACAGAACACGTCAGCACCCGTGTCTTAAAGAGTATCAGATATTTAATCTCCCTCTTTCTCTTTTCCACTAATCTTTTTCTCAAACAAAGTAAAGGAAATTGAGCACACCACAGACAATAATAATTACTCCTGAAACCTCTTATGACCCCAAGGAGACACCATATTTATTTTCCAGAGTCTTTATGGAAAATTGCCACAGACTGGCTAACTTAAACCTCAGAACACTTTTTTTCTCTAGAGGGTAAAAGTCTAATATCTGAACAGCATGAAGTGTGGGGACTTTGCCCTCATGTGATGTTTCTTCTGAGTGTGGATAGCCTTGGCGCCCTTTTGTAAGTCCATGTCTCCTCTTCTCATACTCACCATCCAACTAGACTGTGTGGCACCTTAGAAAACTCATCTTAGCTATAGCATCCCTCTAGAGAACCTATCCCAAAATCCAGTCACATTCTGAGCTCAAAGCTTCAGGATATGATTTTAAAATTCAGGCCACAACAGGAATCCAAAGAATAGAACCTGTGCCCTCAGAATGGGTACCTTATAGGAGCTTGTTTTTAGGACTGTGAAAATTCTTTTTATAGAGACTGACTTCTCCCTGTTTTCTCAGATAATGTGATATATTGGGAAAAAGAAGAGAAACGCCAAGCAGGCTCTCCAGCCTTCACTCCTCTGGCACTTTCTGGCGAGACTGAGATGACATGCTATGTGCTGTTGGCTGTCATTTCTCAGGTCACTCGGGACCTTGATTATGCCAGTAAGATTGTGCAGTGGCTTGCCCAGTGGATGAATTCCCATGGAGGCTTCTCTGCCACGCAGGTGATTAGCCTGATAGGAGGTGAATGTGTTTAATGCCTAAGATGCCAGTCTAGATGACAGCAATCATGGTCATAAAAACATAGATTCTGGAGTGGAGAATACTTGATATTCTTTTTAAAGATTTATTTTGTTTTATGTGTAAGAATGTTTTGTATGCATGTGTGTGTATCACATACATGCCTGATGGATTACCCTGATCTGGGGTTACAGATGGTTGTGAGCCACCATGTGGGTTCTGGGAATCGAACCTAGGTCCAATGCAAGAGCTACAGTGCCCTTAACATTTGAGCCATATCTCCAATTCCCACATTTGATATTCTGAATCCGGTTTTATTTTGTCATGGGCTCGCCATTGTGTTTTAGACACTCTCGCAAGGAGACTTTATTTTAGATGATAAATGAGTTTTAAGGAATTCAAGCTTTCTGTGTCTGTGTTGCACACTGGAAAGCAGAATGTAAGTCTAGAAGAGATTTTCTCTGTAAGAGCAGAGTCTTGGTACAGTAGCTATCTGATGGCACAATGGTCAAACCACATGTCAGTGAGAAATAAAGATTTCCCTCTGCTTCTGTCATCTCCACATCAGAGAAAGCAAAGGTTGGGGAACAGAAAACAAGAAAAATAAATGGCCATGAGTAATGATGGAATCCTTTCCTAGTAGGAAAAATTGAAAGTCAGGAGAATTTCATTTAACAAAGACAATGTCCCTTTCTCTCCTCCTATAAGGCTGAGTCCCCATAACATGGCAGGCTGTTGAATTGCCAGAGACCCTCTTCTGGCTTTGGTCCCTCTTTGAAGATGAGGAGACAGAGGTGCAGTCATCACACTTAGCACACCTCCACTTTCTGATGAGATTTGTCATGATTTTCAGCAGTGGGGATGATTATTTTTAGAAAATTAAAAGTAAATTAAGGTTTGTTAAAGAATACAAATTGGCAACAACTCACACATTCTCTGTTGCCCCGGGCATTGTTTCTTATCCCATCACCAGCTTTAGGAATGTTTGCAGAAACGGGCTGAAAGTCCCACAGTCAGCAGTGCCTGACCTTGCACCCCTGTTTCATGCAGGACACCACAGTGTGCCTTCTCGCCCTAACCCAATACATGAAGTTAACTGGCTCTAACTCTCAAAACACTGTCACCTTGAGCACTGAAGACTCTGAGGAGGTTTTCCCTGTTGACAACAATAACCGCCTTCTAGTTCAGCGCTCGAAATTATCCGCAAGGCATGGGCAATACACGGTTGATGTAGAAGGAGAAGGCTGTGCGTTCATCCAGGTAACGGAAACCCTCCACAGAGGGAGAACTGAGCTTGCCTGTGAGAGTTCAGACCAGTTACGTGTGAAGAGTTTTGTCATTTGACTCTTTCTGTGATTATCTCTACTTCCCTCACATTTTTATAATCGGTAGCAGAAAATGCAGGATATATTACCCTGAGGTTATTCACATTTTTATTCATTGCAAAGTTAACACACAGGGATTAGAGAGATGATGCAGTGATTAAGAGTACTGGTTACTCCTCTAGAGGTTTGATTCTCAGCACCCACATGGTGGTTGCAATGCCAGTTCCAGGAGATCTGACGCCCTCCTCTGGTCTCCTTGGGCACTGCACACATGAGGAGCATACACACAGGCAAAACGCCCATACACATAAAATAAAATAATTAAGTCTTTAAAAAAAGCAATAAAGTTGGCATGGAGAGTAATAGGATTCATGATAGCATTTTCACAATGTTTTGTTGTCTTTCTCCCCTTTCATGTCACCTACGGTCCTTTATCCCTCCCAAATAAGAGCTCTGCTTTCCATTTCCTGATCCCCTGTCTAGCTTCTCTCTCTCTCTCTCTCTCTCTCTCTCTCTCTCTCTCTCTCTCTTTCTCTCTCTCTCCATACAATGCATGCTCATACAAGTGCAGATATACAAATTAAAGTTTTTTATAATTAAATTTGTTCTTTGACAGTTTTGCATGAGCATAGCTGGCAGCCGGAGTTTCTTGAGGAATGTCGCTGGTAAGAAGTGTTCTAGCCTAGTCAGATTACATCACCACGCTGTGTCTTATGTTCTGTCCTCACGAAATTACATCACCACGCTATGTCTCATGGAAACTACACTTAGTTTATCCTGGTTCCCTGATGACAATGACAAAAAGCACATTGGTGGTGGAGCACAGATGACGGGTCCTTCAGCTCTTGCTGCAGGGTGATTTTCATGATTTTCTCTTTCCAGGCTACCCTTAGGTACAATGTACCACTTCCTAAGAAGGCATCAGGATTTTCTCTCTCCGTGGAAATGGAGGAAAGCAACTCTTCGGATGTATTCCAGACAAAGTTTAACCTCACAGTGACCCTCGTGTAAGGGGAACATTTTGATATCCACTCCTTATTAAATCAAAGAATTATTTCAACTAGGATTGAAGAAAACCAGGTTTGAGTGATGGTGACTGTGGCAAGGCACATCTTGAAGACTGATATTCCACCCGACAGGCGTGTCTCGTGTTGAGGGCTGATATTCTACCCCACAAGCATGTCACTGCCTTTTCAGAACCTGGTTTAGCAGCTAGACCTTCAACAAGGTCTACACATGTATGGTTCATGCTCCTCAGCTATAACCGGTGGGTGAGCTGTTGCCCTGCTGACAGATCAACATTGAGGAAGACCTCCTCTGGTGTTGGGCAAACTTAAGGCTGACAGGAACCTACCTAACATAAACAAAGACATTTGTCTGACTTTGTGAGACCGAGGAGAGTTTGTATCCACAGACTTCATCATCTGCACCAGCTAATGTTGTGTTGTACACTGTGACTCAGTTGTGATTATTCTTTGACATTAGAGAATGAAGTTTTCCAGACCTTTCCCTTCCAACTTTTGCCAGATCTCCAGACCTGAGCTTATTGGTGCATCTGTACACCTGCCATCCTTGCTGAGAGAGCTCATGTTTCTAAATTCATGTAGAAATAGGTTTGCTTTTTCATTTCAGGTATACGGGGGCTCACGAAAGCTCCGGTATGGTCCTTGTGGATGTGAAGATGCTCTCTGGGTTTACCCCTGTCCTCTCATCCATCGAGGAGGTAAAGGGGAATGGCCCTGTTCCCTGGCACAGACATAGTGAGAATGTAAAAAAAAAATCATACTAAATAATGGAATTCTTCATCCAAGCATACGTCTTCATATTTCATGTTTGGAGGAATTCTATTCTTACTCTGCAGCAGCACAGTCATTATGCCCATTGCTCAGCATGTATTTCTTTACCCAGTTCCCTCGTGTACTCACAGAAACCCTGCGGTACAAAGGACATTTCCTAAATAGAAGGCACAGTGCTCATTTCTAGAGGGGATTCTCAGGAATTCTAATGCCTGACCCTCATCCCTTCCCGTCAATCTCTTCAAAGCTTAAACACAATGGCCAAGTAATGAAGACAGACGTAAAGAATGGCCACGTTCTTTTCTACTTGAAAAATGTAAGTCCAGAAACAACAGCTTTTTCTTCATGCTTTATTTCACAGCTTTGTTTTCTGAAGGGCATTTGAAAGCTTCTATTTATTATAGATGTGTGTGAAAGAGCTTATTGTTTTAATGAGACACTGAATATAGTCGGTGTTCTGCCTCGCTAATCATATCATTTATATTAACAAGCTATTTTATGTAAGTCATGGTTACCTGACTAGATAGTTCTCATGTTTACAGGCATCTTCATTCCTTAATGCATGTAATGTAGTCATTTACAGACACGAATAATTAATTCTTCCACAGCTTGAACGCCAATGAAGGATAACATGACTTTTGTTTAAACTATGTATATCTAGGTGTATGTGGTGACATTTTGATATACATATGCATTGCAAGTTATCATAAACAAACTAACAATACTCACCATATAATTACCTTTCTAGTATAATATTTAGTATAATAATATAAAATTTATTCTGAGTTTTGTACATGTATATGACATATTTTGATCATAGTTACTCTTTATCCTCCCCTCACTTCCTCCCAGGAACCCACACACACAGCCACACACCCTCCCAACTCATGTCCTCTTTTTAATAACTCACTGGGTCTAATTAGTGCTACCCATACGCACACGGGTATGGAACCGTCCCCTGTGGCGTGGTCAACCTACCAGAGACCACACCCCAGAAGGAAAATGGCTCTCCCTGTCCTCACAGACTTCCACTGTTGATGCTAAAAGACATCCTCCTTCTAAAACCCCCAATAATTTCCTGTTGTGCACATACCACAGCTTCTGTCTGTATCAACATGGGTTATTTTGAGTTATTTCTGTACCTTAGCTATTGTGACCAATGTTGAAGTGAGTGTGGCAATGCCTTTTCAAGATAATAACATGGTTTGTCTTGGACACATACTCACGAGTAGGCCTTCTGAATCATATAGTAGTTCACAATTCTCTAACACACAGCTAAGCAGTGTGACTTAAGTGTTTACATGATTTAACATCAGCTAACTATTTTGCTATTTTATTTTTTATTTTATTTTGCTATTGTATGAGATAGTGGTGGGCTTTCCATTTTAGTCAGGTAGATGACATGCTTATAGGGTAAGATTCTTAGTAATTTTCTTTTTTCAGACCTACTACGACTTTCTGATCATTTGTGTCTTCATAGGTTTCCATGGCGCCAACCAGCTTCACCTTCTCTGTTGAGCAAACCAACATTGTGTCCAACATCCAGCCCGCCCCCGTCACGGTCTACAGTTACGAGAAAGGTAAGCAACCATTTCCCAGCCTTGAACATGGCTGAAGCTCACCCTCTGAGCCCCTGCATTCCCCAAATCATCACTCTGTCTTCAAAAGGTGATCAAGTGATGGCTTTATTATTATTATTATTACATGATTTGAGTTCTGACTGTGCCAGTTCCCAGGGTATCCTAACACTTAAAATCTCTTTGATGAATTGTGAAAAGACTCATCCTTAACTTGAAATATAAATGTTGCTAACCTTCCAAGCCTTTTTCATTGTTGTCGTTACCAAATCAAAGATTTACTATTGAATGCTGCTTCTATGGTTTTTACTTGAGAATTGAAGGGAAACCCATTATAGGAAAAACATAATGGATTATGTTTCAAAACCGTGACATGTCCCGTGGAAGGTCAGCTCATGAAAGTCTACCAAGGAGTCAGTGAACAGTCTGTCCTTATGAATTTAATACATTCCATCACACGACTCACTTTAGTAGAATATTTAAGAATTGATAAAATGCACGAGTGATTACTTCTCTTGAAAAATAATTGGAAAGGTAATATTTTATGTCTTTGTATGGCCACAATCTAGTTACACACAGTTGGAGATTTGAAAAGACAAATGCTTTTCTTATTTTTCAGATGAATACGCCCTTGATTCTTACAGCATCAATAGCATTTCGAATTCCCAATAAGACAGCAGAGCATAAAGAAAAGTAAGGACATTGCATTGACGCCTTCACAGCCTTGCATATGCTTCCTAAGGTCTCTCTTTTTATTAATAATTTAGCATGTTATAAATATATTTATGCACATACTTACACATCAGCATGCATCTTAGTTATGTTTACAGATTTGGGTATATATATGTATATAAGGAGAAATATACACATGTGTATTTATTGTTTAAACAATGTCTTAAATCTCAGGAAACTATTTCTTTGAACAAACTGTTCTCTTGGTCGCCATCCTCACAGGGAGCCATGACCAACCAACCGCCTGACACCCTGAAGAGTCTTCAATCACTGTGTCTTCTTGACAGCTTCACTTCCTTTCTTCCCATTAAATGACATCATTTCAAGTCTGAGGCCATTGTTTTCTATTTATTCTTCCAATTTTCATTGTAGAAATCTCAGAGCTTTGTTTAAGTGCAACTAAATAATTTGCTTCATTTTTTTTTTCAACTTTAAACTCAAATTTGGGCACCTAAACCGTAACTAGAATCCTCCAGAACCAAAGAGGGAGAGAAATAGGTGGAAGTGGAGGCAGGGAGAGTTAGGTTAAAGTTAACAAGGGCTCCGTCAACTCGACACAGAAACACACTCAATGGAACATTCTCAGGGAATGATCAAAAATCGGGGGAGGCAGGAAGCAGAAAAGAGCCCTGAATTAAGTGATAGATTCACTGAGTACAAGATTGAGAGGCTAAGTGAAGGGCATTTTGTTGTTTTAAACCTGATGTACTGCCTCAAGCCTAACACTTGTACCAGGAAAGCAATGCTATACTCTTTGGTCTGACTTAGTGTTCCTGCTGTGATAATGAATTTGAATTGAGGACAAAGGGTGAGAAGAAGCTGGAGAAAATGATAGAAACAGGAAGTTTCTGCATCAACTTTCACATGGGCTTCTGGGTTTGCTAAGAATCTTTACAGTCAAGAAAAACCACCCAGTTCTCTACTTGTGCAGTTAAAGAATTTGGAACCAAGATCTTCTAGACCAGTGGTTCTCAACCTTCCTAATACTGCAGCCCTTTAATACAGTTCCTCATGTTGTGGTGACCCCAACCATAAAATTATTTTCATTGTTACTTTGTAACGTTACTGTTTGCTACTGTCATGAATCATAATGTAAATGTCTGTGTTTTCTTGTTTTTGTAAAGATTCTCTTTTTCTCCGTTTTTTTTTTTGTTTTTCAAGACAGGCTTTCTCTGTGTTGCTGTGACTGTCTTGGAACTTTCTCTGTAGACCAGGCTAAGCTCAAACTCAGAGATATCCCCCTGCCTCTACCTCCCAAGTGCTGCAACTAAAGACGTGTGCCACCATGTGCGGCTATTATCTGTGTTTCCTGATGGACAACCTGTATGAAAGGGTAATGGTCACCCTCCAGGGGGCCATGACCCACAGGTTGAGAATAGTTTTCCTGCCAGGATACAGAAAAATTTGAAAATATCCAGCGTTTGAGTGATTAGATGTCCTTCCTCCTCATGTGGTTCCTCTGCTCAGAATATCTTGTTCATTTAACCAGTTACCCTTGTGATTGATGGGAAAGACAAACAGTACATTTATAATATAATCAAACAATGTACACAGACATAATAAATGAACATAATATGAGAACCAAGAAGGTAATAAATGTGGGAGCTGTGAGGACTAGAGAAGGGTCAGAGGATCAGAACACGATGCTGGGGACAGGAAAGACTGAGAGATGAGAGATGACTTTAGTATAGTCTCATGCAGCAGTGACATTTAAACAAAGGCCTGAAGTATGAGAGGGAGCTCATGACATAAATGTCTTGGCAAGGAAAAGAAAAAGAAAAACAGACTCATAAGATAGAGATGTGCTGTGTGATCAGGAAGAGCAACAGAAGAAATCGAGGATGGGCACCAGCTGCCAGACCTGGTAGGGAACTAAGCATTGTTGCTGAGATTTTAACTTTCACTCCGTACGAAACCGTAACTCATTACAGGGTTTTAGATAGCAGTACCTGACTGGTTGTTCTGATAGTGAAAGACCTGGATAAATCCAGATCCCCCTAGCAGGAAAACAGAGCCAAAAATCTAGCAGGAAGAGAAGAATCAGAAATCTAGGATTAACCAATTTCAGGGTTTCAGGAACTAGCTGAAGATAAAGGTAGATTGTAATCTTGAGAGTAATCTTGAGAAACAGAGAGATTCCCCCTAGTAATTATCACCCCCTACTAATTATCATTGGTAAAGGAACTAGCTGATTACGACCTTGAGAATGATCTTGAGAGGCAGGGAGTTGCCCCTTTGTAATCATCACTGGAATTGTCAGAGTTTTCTATGACATCCTCCCTGCCCCCCTTTTCGGATTACTGGGCTGTGTGGTTTCTTCCTATAAAAACTACTTCTCCCAGTCACTCGAGGTCGAACTCTTCCCCTGCGTGGGTTATGAGTCTCGGCCCCAGTGCACTGGTCCCCGTCTTGTCGTCTTGTCGTCTTGTCATTAAACCTCGTGTGATTGCAGCAAGGACGGTCTCGTGAGTTACTGGGGGGGTTCGCGTCATCCCGAGGCTCGAGTGAGAGTCTCCCCTAATCGGGGGTCTTTCAATAGGATCACCTGACTAGAGTTAGTGAGGACAACCTGTAGGATCATAACAATTGGAGGGAATGTTAACTACACATTGTGTGTGGTGTGTGTGTGAATATATTCAACATACATGAACAGATCTCACCAAGAGTATGAAGACGTGTGCAGCGAAACCTTGAGGACAGTGTACTACAAGCATTTTCCTTCTCCAAATTGAAACATCCTTCCAGTATAGCAACGAAGGCACATGAGCCTCCAGAGGAAACAAAAGGTCACATATCCAAGACAGTAAAAACTTAAAGATTTACAAGGCCCCTACCCAACAGTACAAAAGGAATAAACAATTTCCAGGGGTAGAGACTCAACCAGCTGTGGAAAGCAAAGATGTTTTGACCACACCTGCAGGTGGTGTAGAAAGCTCCAGGGACTCAGCTTTCAGAGTGGTCACCATGGGGGTAGCCTTCCTGGAGATGTAGCTGCTTTTAAATTATTCCTGCTCCCTCTAAGTAACCCCTCACCTATGTTCCTGTTAGTAACCCCAATAAAAACTACTCCTACAGGCTAATATATTAGAAAACTTAGTCACCAGGGACTGGACCTCTTTGATAGAATTAAAAGGATTAAGACTCAAGGCCTTCCTGGATGAAGTGCGTCACTGGGGGTAGCCTTTAAAGTTTTCAAAAACCCACACCCCACCCAGATCAATCTCTCTCTCTCTCTCTCTCTCTCTCTCTCTCTCTCTCTGTGTGTGTGTGTGTGTGTGTGTGTGTGTGTGTGTGTGTGTGTGTGTGTGTTAGTATGTAGCTCTCTGCTTCTCCGGTGCCATGTGTGCTGAGATGCTCCCTACCGTGATGATAATGGACTAAGCTTCTGAAACTGTAAGTAAGCTCCCCAGTTAAATGCTTTCCTTTTATAACAGTTGCTGTGGCCATGGTGTCTCTTCACAGCAATAAAACAGCAACTAACAAAATTTGGTACCAGTGACTGGGTGGAGTATTGTTGTGACAAGCCTGACCCTGCTGTTGGATGGGAGGAAATGGAAGACAGTGGAACTAATGAACTAGAAAAGTGGTTGGAAGCTTTAAGACTTAATGGGTCATCCTAGTAGGAGAATGAAAGACAATGCTGAGCATAATCTGAACTATGGGTCCCCAGCTCAAGAGGTTTCACAAGCGAAAGCATTAATTAGTGACCTAGAGACTGTTCTTGTGATATTTTACTGAAGAATATGGCTGTTTTCTGTCCCTGTCCCCAAAAATCTGCCTGAGGGTTAAATTGAAGAGTTAGATTACTTGTGTACAAGGAGATTTCAAGATAGCCAAATATTGACTGGGTCATGTGGTTATTAGTAATTCATCTGATGCTGATCTATAATAAAAAAGAGCAAGTTGGACAAAGAGAAATACAAGCTCTACAATTTGAGAAGAAAAGGAGCACCAGGAAGTGTAAGTTCATTGCTCAAAAAGATAAAAATTTTCAAGAAAAGTTAAGTGAAATAAAGGCAGCAGTGACCTCAGAACAAGACCAAGCTGATCTTCCAACTTGTGAAAACAAAGAAAAACTTAAGCAATGAAGGAAACCATTGTTTCTGCTACTGAGATGAGAAACACCATGACCAAAGCAACTTAGAGGGGAAAGAATTTGTTTCCCTTAGACTCCATCTTACTATTCCTCATTGAAGGAAATCAGACAGAAACTCAAACAGGACAGGAGCCTAGAGGAAGGAGCTGATGCAGAGGCCGTGGAGAGGTGTTGCTTACCAGCTTGTTCAGCCTGCTTTCTTAAAGAATCCAAGAACACCAGCCCAAGGATGATGCTACCCACAATGGATTGGGCCCTCCCCCATCAATCACTAATTAAGAAAATGCCCTGTACCTGGATCTTATGAAGGCATTTTCTCAGTTGAGTCTCCCTCCTTTCTGATATCTCTAGATTTTTGTCAAGTTGGCATAAATCTAGTCAGCAAAACCATCACCTACAAAACCTGGTGCAAATGTAATTAAAAGAGGGAGCCATGTTCCAGCCCCCACCAAACAGCAGAACTGGACAGTTTTGGCCTCTGAGATGGGCCAAAGTAGTTTGACTTTAGAGTCAATGATACAAGGAAGGGATTATGGAATCTCCCTCCTCAGCTAAGGGAAGCCACTGAGGTCAAGGATGTGTCAGGCCTGTCCTGGCATGAAGGCCCGGAGAAAACATTTTGTGAAGCTGTAAAGGTAAAGTCTTTCGTCGATGACTCTAGGATGCTAGAGATGCCAAAGTCAAGGGATACCTGCCAAGAGGAGCTACATACAGCGTGTGGAACCAGTCCAAGATCGAGAAGTGTGTTGCAGTCAGAAAAGCTGAAAGGAGTTGGAGATCTGAAAATCACCTTGACATCAGACATGGAGATGCAGAATCTGGAGTTTGTCCTGCTTGTTTCAGGTCTTGCTTTGGTCCAGTGTTGACTCGCTATTTTCCCTTTCCTCCCTGCGGGAATGGTAAGAGATACCCTGTGCCACTGTGCGTGAGAAGTCCATAGTCTGCTTTTACAGTTAAGAGATCGCCTTGGCTCTAAGAGACTTAGAACTTTGGACTTCAGATGATGAGAGATGATGGTGGTTTTTGAAGTTGTACTGAATGTATTTTTGCATTTTGATATGACTACAAGCCTCTAGGGGCCAGAGAGTAGAATGTGGTGATTTGGATAAGAATGGCCCCCACAGGGTCATCTATTTGAATGCTCAGTCACCAGGGAGTAGAACTCTTTGAATAAGATTAGAAGGATTAGGAGGTGTGGCCTCATTGGAGCAGATGTGTCACTGGGTGTGGACTTGGAGGCTTCAGAAGGCTTTGCCAGGCCCAGTCTATGTTTCTGCCTCAGATACTTCTTCGGCACCATGCTCCCTTTCATGATGGTAACAGACTGAACCCCTGAAACCATAAGCAAGTCCCCAATAAATGCTTGCTTTTATAAGAATTGCCTTGATCACAGTGTCTCCTCACAGCAATTGAAGAGTGACTAAGACATCATTATTTACCAAATTGGACATTACTACAGTCATTACTTTGGTCTGTCACAGGCTCCTGTCTGGGATGAGTAGATATGTCTATGTTGTGTCTCCCCAGGAAAAGTATGTCATACAACACACTGCAAAAAATAATTGAAGAAACTTCAGAAGGAGGAAAGTATTGGGAGCTACTGAGTACCAGCCTCAGCACTCCCTTAGAGTTCAGAACAGGACGTCTATGACAAGTGAACACTGGCTTGGGAAAGAGATCTGAGGGGGAGGAGGGACTAACTGACTCAGTCATATTTCACCTGCATGTTTCTTTATTTCTTGGGGGAAGATGCAAAAAAGAAGTATAGGGGCATAATGCATAAAACATAAGGGCAAAGCATCAGACAGAAGGATAAGATGTGATCTCCACAAGGCTTGCAGTTTATATAGGCACCCAAGTTAGCACTCCCATAGACGGTAACAATGGTATCAAGCATGCATTTTCACAGAGTCACAGGAAACCCGTGGATCAGGTAAGGAGACACCTTATGTCTCAAGGAGATGTGGCTCGGAACACAGCATTGGTACTGTGGGCTTGATTAGCGTTAGCATCTCACTGGTTGAGTCAAAAGGAATAGCTTCTGGGAACCTTGTTTTAGACTCCAGCAGGGTGCCCAGGTGAGAATTTTTCTCTCTGAAGCTAGTTTTAGCGACTCGGGCCTCTTTCCTGTATCAACAGTAATTTCCAGGGCTATATGTTCTTAGTTGAAACCAAGGTGGAGGGTAAATACAGAATATTAGTAACCTGTTACATCAGAGCAGACCAGTAGATTCCACCTTCCTGAGTCTGCTTTTAGAGCAGACATATCACCTCCTGTGTGAGGCGCCTTTCTTGTCAGTGAGCACTGTCAATAAAGAAAGTCTGTGGGGGACTATACATAGATAGTGACTGTGAGAACAAGAACTTGACCGAATCCTTTTCACACCATGTCTTCATGGTGTGCGGGAGGAATCAGGTTGCCCTACAGGAAAAGTCGGATTTATACACTGCTGGGATACTATAGAAGGGAGAAATGCCATGATTTCACGGATTTTTATAGAATTGACAGTGACTTATCCAAAGAACAGGTGTGCCTGTAGCTCTGTAAAAATGAGCTACTCCAGGTAGAGGGTGTGTACACTTCCCGTGGAGAGTCCAGTAGATCTGCCAGCTGTGCATTTACTGTGTAATACTTGTGGGCTCACCGCAGCAAAAACCTCCCACGATCACAGATCAGTAGAATTACTCTTGTAAAAATGGCCATCCCACTAAAAGCATCCTACAGATTTAGTGTAATCCCCATCAAAATTCCAATGCAACTCTTCATAGAAATCAAATAAAATAATCTTGAACTTAAGAGAGAAGCACAAAAGCCCAGGGTAGTCAAAACAACCCTGAACAACAACAAAGCTGGTGAAAATTTCACCATCCTAGATTTTAAGTTACACTACTATCCTATAGTAATTAAGACAGCATGTGATAGCATAAAAATTGACACATACCCAGGTTTGGTAGCTCACACTTTTAATCCCAGCACTCAGGAGGCAGAGACAGGTGGATCTCTGTGAGTTCAAGACCAGCCTGTTCTATAGAGCCAGTTGCAGGACAGCCAAAGGTACACAAGGACAGCTCATCTAAGAAAAAAAAATGGACACATTAATCAATGGAATAGGGTTGCAACCTGACATAATCACATAATCACACACTTCTGCAGACCCCTTATTTTTGTCAAACAGCACACAGTGAAGAAAAGACAGACCCTTCAACAGATGGTGCTGATCTCGCTGGATATGTGTAGGAAAATGAAACTAGATCTTCATCCTGTACAAAACTCAATTCCACATGGACAAAACCTCAGCATAAGACCTGGGACCCCAATTGTAACTAACACAGAAGGAAGCTGGAGCCACGTTTGAAATCACTGGCACAGGAAAGGACTTCCTAAATAAGACCCTGGCGGTGTAGACATTCAGACCAACACCTGATAAATGGGACCTAATGAAACTAAATGTTTCTGAAAAGAAAAGGTCACCAATATTTAAGTGAAGAGGCGGCCAACCAAATGGGGAAAAAATTTACCTATGTATCTATGAGCTATGTATCTGAGAGTTTCCATCCAGGACATGCAACGAACCCAAAAAACTAAACACCGAGAAAACATCAACCCAATTTAAAATTATGACATGCAACTAAACTTAAAGTTCTGAAAAGATGAAATAAAAATAGCTGAGAAACTTTTTTTTCAAGTTCAATAGCCTTAGCCATTAGAGAAATTCTGACTAACTTACTTTGAGATTTCATCTTACCCCGGTTAGATGATGAATTTTCTACAAGGGCATTTTCATCGTGTGTGTTAGGGTCAGGGGATGCCATGAAGTCTTGAAAAAAGACAGAATGGATGAATCCTGTCTCCCTTGACAACCAACCCCAAGTTGATCTCTGAATGCTAGCACTACGTGACATAAAGCAAGAGTCTTTGCAAAATAAAATAGCACGTTCCTTATGTGCTGTTTGTCTTTCTTCCTCCCTCCCAGGAGCACACACTGAGGGCTGAAGGGTGGAAATACACTGCATAATCCTCTCCTTTCTCCACTAGGTTCTCTGCCAGCGCAGGATTCACAACGGAAGAAAACACAGCAAGTTTTGTGCTGGATGAGTTAAGAAAATGATTGTTCCCACTTCTGTTTTTCCTTGAAACCTTTGTTTGTAGTGCTCTGTACTCATATGAGTTTCAGTTTATGTCTCAAAATACCAGTGACTGAAAATGCAGCTCCCCCAGTGTACACTGCCACGGGGAGGACGCTTTCATTCTCAGCCCACTCAATTGCTCAACACTCGGCAAACATCTGTCTCAGGAAGTGACACTGGTTCAGAACTATGTCCAAAGGTAATGATGTTCTCCACAGTCATTTTAAGTAGTTTTATCCTGATAGTTTAAAAGATTTGTTGTTTAATTAGCGTGCCAAAATTAAGGCAGTGAAGACATCAGCTCCTCTCACTCTTGTTGGTGTAAATATTTATTCAGCCATAATTTTGCTTTTATTCGTTGTCGTTAAAGCTTTGGTGGTTAGTAGAGTATGAATTTGTCGGTCTTGATGAGTGTGCAATAGTTGTTGGAATGCCACAGGGTTTGTCATTTTACACACCAGCTTGTTTATTTTGTGGAGTCGAACACACGCCGTAATGCACACGCAGGGGTCAGAGCACAGCATCAAGGGGTACTTAATCTCTTACCATGGGAGTCCTGAGGCTCAAACTTGGGTCGCCACGCTCGGGCACAGGTGCTTTGACCCTGCTGAGCCATCTCATGGGCTCCACAGGCTTATGTTTGACATCTGGCAAAAGTCTGCCGTTCAGATTCAACTTTGGCCTCAGTCTATTTCAACACCATTTCTGGAATCCTTGAAATTGTGTATGATCAATAATCTTATGGTTGGTGCGGCCATCGCTGCCCTATGGCTGACCCTAGCCATGACTTGGGGGTTGTTGTAGTATGTGAAGCCCCTCTTCCCAGTGTCACATGTATTTCAGATATGCCCTGGAGTAAAGACCTTCCTTCTGGCTTCAACCTAAAACATCAACATTTCTATAAACTCTTAGAATCGAGGACTCTTCAGCTTGTCGTAAGCTTCGAAGACCCATTTCACTCAAATTTATTTCTGGTACAAGACAATGATGACACTAGAAATTAGCTCTTCTGGCTCATTCTGGAATTTTTTTATATGCACAGTATAAATGACCATTTTTGGTTTAAAGTCCTCTTTTGCCCTTTCCTCACTATCCACTCTGCCGGGAACTGCACAGTAGTGAGAGAGGGAGCATGGGAGAAAACTGAAGGGGAGCACATCTCACATTCTGTAGACAGTGGCTCTCCAGCCCGATCGCTTAGCCTCGCGGTGAGAAGTGCAAGAATATCCTAAGTACAGGAGTTCATTCAAGAAAAACTAATTTAACAAGCACTGAGCTGCGATTGAGGGTATTAGCAGATGTGGTTTTATATGTGTAATGGGCTGAAGTGTAGACCATGGTTCTGGTCAAATAAAAGCATCCCATGGAGTACTGCATCAACAGAAGTCCCTCATACTTGTGTTGCATCAAAAACTAAACAAGGTGATATTTTAATTTATTCAGATTTGCTAAGCACATTGGGTTCAAAACTGTGTCTTTAATTTAAAAGGTGGTAGTCAGGAGTCATCCCTAAGTCCTAGTGAGCCTTTGGATAGGAGCTCTAGGAACTTGGTGTAAAAATGACTCAAAAGAGAGATTTCTAAACTCTTACAGCTGACTGATGTACAGAGCCATACTCTCAAAAGAGTGAATGAAGGTATAGTTAATGCATCTACTAAATTAAAATTTAGAATTAGTTTTAATGAAGATCATAATGTGATCTCTATCTTCCAAACTTGAAATTAAATGATTAAATGGTCTTGTTGAAAAGGACCCTCTCCCTTTCCTATCTCTTTTTAGAACAAGTTTTCTTATTGCTTCTATCTATCTACACAACAGAAAATAAGATGGAAAAAGACAGGTAAAGAATAGACAATCAAAATTTTTGTCAAACTAGCAATAATCAATATCCATCCAAAGATACACAATCTCATCAAGGGAGCCAAATGTAGTATACATTTAATTTTATTAAACAATAACTTTTTTATTTATTCACTCAAAAATTTACCTTTCCTCCCCTCCTCCCATTCCCCTCCGGCTCCCTTCCTCACCCTCCCTCCTTAAGAGAGGGCAGGGAATCCTGCCCTGTGGGAAGTCCAAGGCCCCCCCCATATCCAGGCCTAGGAAGCTTTGCATCCAAATAGACTAGTGTCCCAAAAAGGCAGCACTTGCAGTAGAAACAAGTCCCAGTGCCTTTATCAATGGCTTCTCAGTCAGCCCCCATTGTCAGCCACATTCAGAGAGTCCAGTTTGATCACATGCTTGTTCAGTCCTGGTCCAGCTGGATTTGGTGAGCTCCCATTAGATTAGGCACGCCTCAGTGGGTTGATCATCCCCTTCCTTCGCAGTCCTGACTTCCTCCCTCCTTCTGCTCTTCAACTGGACCTTGGGAGCTCAGTCCATTACTCTGATGAGGGTCTCTGTCTCTATCTCCATCCGTCACCAGACGAAGATTCTATGGTGATAGTCAAGATAATCATCAGTGTGATAGTGGGGCAAGGCCAAAAGTGGGAAGTAGACTGCAACACATGGACACAGGAGACCACTTCCTACGTATAACCCCAGTAGCACAGACAACAAGAGCAACATTGAATAAATGGGACCTCCTGAAACTGAGAAGCTTCTGAAAAGCAAAGGACACTGTCATTAAAACAAAAAAGCATCCTACTGAATGGGAGAAGATCTTCACCAACCCCGCATCAGACAAAGGTCTGATCTCCAAAATATATAAAGAACTCAAGAAACTGGACATTAAAATTCTAATTAATCCAATTAAAAAATGGATTAAAAAATGGGGTACTAAACTGAACAGAGAATTCTCAACAGAAGTTCAAATGGCCAAAAAAATAATTTTCCAACAAACTTTTCTCCTGAACCTCCTAGAGCCTCACACATGACAGGAAACACAAGGTCACTGAGTAATATTTCAGTCCTTTTTTTTTTTTGAGTGATGATCTCACTTTGTTCCCCTGGCTGGCCTAAATCTCACTGTATAAACCAACCTGGCCTTGAGCTCCTGCGCCTCTGCCACACAAATGCTGGCATTACAGCCATGTGCCACCCCCCACCTTTTTCCATCCTGCTCTCTACTTCTTATTTTGAGTCAGGGTCAACAAATTTCTCAGGCTGGGCTTAAACTCACTCCTGCTCCCAGGCTAGCCTTGGAGTTAAATCCTTCTGCCTCAGTCTCATGAGTACCAGGGGCACAGACATGCATCATAATAGCCAACAAAACAGACAAACTTCAATCTTGTGGTGACCATATATTAATTTCCTTATTTTCATGGCTCTGTAAAGTAGATCAACCAGTCCTATCTTGGAAAACAAAGAGAACAATGAATCAATACTGATGAAAATGTTTTATTTCATCCATAGAAAATTCAATATGAATACTTATCAAATAAAAATTATTCCCTTACAGAATAATCAATCTTTATTTCCTTGATGCTTAGTGATTTATTAAATATGTACATATGGCTTAGGTCCAGCTGAACTGTCATTTTCTTTATAATAAGCAAAGATAAGAAGAACCATAAAAAAAAAGTCAAACAACTACACATTGGAGGGAGGGCTGGGGAGGTAGTTCAGTCAGTAAAATGCTTCCCATGTAAGCATCAGAACCTAAGTTTGTTTTCCAGCATTCGTTCACATAAAAAGCCAGGCGTGGAGGTGTGCACCTGTGTTCATCCACATAAAAGACCAGGTGTGGAGGTGTGCACCTGTGTTCATCCACATAAAAGGCCAGGTGTGGAGGTGTGCACCTGTGTTCATCCACATAAAAGGCCAGGTGTGTATGGAGGTGTTCACCTGTGTTCATTCACATAAAAGACCAAGAGTGGAGGTACGCACCTGTGTTCCTAGCCCTATGAGGCAAAGACGGAATGATCACAGTAGCTTACTGGCCAGCCAGTCTAGCCAATTGGTGAGCTCTTGGATCAGTGAGAGATGGCTGCCTCAAAAATTAAGATGAGGAGCTGTTGGGAAGCCACCCGATGACATCATCTGACCTCCACAGTTACATGCGTCCTCAGACACACACCCCTGTAATGTCAGACTTTCCCTGGGGAGGCCTGACACAAACGTCTATTCACCCCACAATAGGAAGCAGACAGAACAAAGTCATGATTCTACCAAGGTCTAACTTGGCTTTATTTATTTCAATTTCTTAAAAAAGAAAAAGAAAAAAAAGACACTGAAGGACACTGAAGCACATACCTCTAAGCTTACCTTATCTAACATTCTGAGGTAGATTTCATTTATTATGTCATTTGAGAGAAGGCATTGCTCCCTGAATTACCAAGAGCAGATTGATATTATATATTAGTAGTCATTGTCCTTTTTTAAAAAAAAAAGTCAATCATATTGATTGATTTCATCAAACTGTATGATTATTTTATTTTATTAATTGTTTAAAGTACTGAGTATTAGTCTGAGTTGCTGGCAGCCTGTAGGCACAATTTTTCAAACTTTACGGTAACTTCAAAAAGTCAATAAAAGAATAGAGATGGTACTGGAAATTATCTGGAATTGATTTTTTTAATAGTGAAGTAGTTAATATGTTACAAAAATAAGTGGTTGGTAGTTTACTTTCATTGCCCATCAGGTAAAATAAAAACCAGTGGCTCTGGACAACGATCAGAGGTCAAGGAGCCGAGGGCTCGGAACCATTCTCTGTTTCTGGCCCTCTCCACCATGAGGGGAAACCAGCAGCTCACGCTGGTCTCATTTTTACTGTGCCTGCTTCTTCCCAGAGATGCCGCAGCCACTGCAAAACCGTAAGCAATTCTTACTTCAGAAAACCCTTCCTTCCTACCGTGTTATCTCTTTCCTGGCTTCCTATGCAGTTATTCGTTGTCAAAGATTTTGAAGGGACAAGTAAGTTGTCATGGGTCATGTAAAAGATCTACTCCAGTTCTAGAAACCTCAGCTATATGGGGCAGTAATCTTGTCAAACAGCACCAGATAAAAATATAGAATTTCTACCAAAAAAAAAAAAAGGATAAACTGTCTGTCACAGTTGTTCTCAAGCTTCCTAATGCTGCAGCCCTTTGATACAGTTCCTTTAATACAGTTCCTCACGTTCTGCTGACCCCCAACCATAAAATTATTTTTATTGCTATTTCATAACTGTAATTTTGCTCTGTTATGAACTGTAAATATCTGATATGCGGGATATCTGACAAGTGACCCCTGTGAAAGGGTCATTCAATCCCTCAAAGGGGTTACAACCGACCGGTTGAGAACCACTGGGTTATCAATTCATAAATGCCCTGCCATGTCCTGGTATTGGGAAGTAGCTCAGTGTCTCTGTTCCCCTAAGTTGAGGGAGGCACCAAGGCAAACGGATGAGAGACTGCGTGAGTCCCTTTTTAGAATCCTTCAGAAAACATAGGGGCTGCAGTAGATTTTAGAAAACATTAACAAAATTCAGACCCTTCCTGAAATATCTCACAATATGGAAAAAGAGATATGGTACTCAAGAAAAAGAAAGAAAGAAGTAAAGAGATTGTCCCAAAGAGAAACAACCATTGCAGAGGCCCACGAAGAAAATCTTAGACTTCATAGGGCCGATGCAGGGAAGGGATCTTTGGCAAGTTTAGCAAGTTCTTATGAGAGAAAATTGTTCAGGACAGACAGACACTCAGGAGGTAAGAAGCAATGTGAAATATACAACCTTGCAGAGTAGGGCACGTTCGGATGCCTGACCGTGAACAGCACGGACGTGCCGGGAAGGCGTGTTCTCCGCTTAGCAGTGTCTGGGGATGTTTGCTGATCATATCAGCAGTCTGCTGGCTTATATCACCAGACAGTGAGGGGAAGGAGGGAGCTGAGGTTGCTTCTTAAACTTGATTGTGAAGCAATTCAGCTTTTCCCATGTGTGGCATGTTAGTTTCTAGTGCTTTCTGGGTGAGAGATTTGTGGTACTCGTATGGAGGTATGGCGTCTGAGGCCACAGGCGGTTGGGTTTTTAAGGCTTCCAGTGATGAATCACTGATAAGTTCATGGTTTGGAAATTTGGAATTTTTAACCAAAATATATGATAGCTGTCACATCAGATGGTGTGTGTGTGTGTGTGTGTGTGTGTGTGTGTGTGTGTGTGTGTAAGCATGGATCAGGAACATCTATCCACCCCAGAAAGAGAATCAAAAATAGACCAAAGTAGACCACCTTGGTCATCTTGGTCAATCAAAGCATTCCACTGGGATACCTACAGGAATATGAGTTGGGGGTTGCCTATGGGAACATGGATGATTCAAAGGCAACTACATAGCCAAAACCACCTGGGCGCTGATTCATGAAACTCACATCCCTGGAACTCTCTGAGTGACTTGCAGGAAGCTCTGCTCATAGGAGAGTCTCCTACAGGGAGCTTGACTGGTCCAGGAATATCTTAGAGGCAACTCGGCCTCCTCGCTCCTCTCCAGCGGTTGTTCACTGCTTCTGTAACCATGGAGAGATGTCATCAATCCCGTTAGTCTCAGCTCTCCAGAACTCATAAGATTTACTTCTTGAGTCTCAAGTTCCTCCCTGCCCCCCTCCAGGAAGGAATGTTCCAATTTGGAGGAAGTTGCTACACAGCAATAACTTGAATTGATCTCCCAAAGTCTCTAATATTAGATGTTGATATTAAACGTTCTGTGGATGAACATTTCCTGAAAGCCAGAGAATCAAGTCCGTATTCAATCTGGGATTTTTACGGTGACCTCAGGGGAACCCAATCTTGCTGAAACCTATTGCTGATGGCAATATGAAATACTAGGGGAAAAGCCACAGGAACGACGTCCTTTGAATCCTTGATGCTTAATCCTCTTCCCCACAGACAATATGTGGTGCTGGTCCCTTCACTCCTCGATGCAGGAGTTCCTGAAAAGGTCTGTGTCAACCTCCAGCACCTGAACGAGACTGTGACACTCGACATAACTCTACATTCTGAGAGGCAGACCACAAACCTCCTCACAGGCCAGACGGTAGAGAAGGATTCCTTCTACTGCAACTCTTTCACGGTCAGTGTCCTTCCCAGAATGTGTGGTACGGGTAGAGAAAGAGTAATCGAGTTGAACATTATGTTCTCATCCATCAAAAAGAAAAATACCTTACAGAAAATCTAACTTAAATTTCTTTTCATGAAACTTACAAACAGATCTAATGAAGTGCTTGAAAGGTTACCATCGCTATAGGAAAGATTTAATTTTACCTTAAAATGACTTCTGAGGTAAATACCCTTCATACTTTTACAGATATAAGTATTGAGATTCTTCTTTTAAGATTTATTTTCACAAGCCAGGTGGTGGTGGTGCATGCCTTTAATCCCAGCACTCGGGAGGCAGAGGCAGGTGAATTTCTGTGAGTTCAAAGCCAGCCTGATTTACACAGCGAGATCCAGGACAGACTCCAAAGCTACACAAAGAAACCCTGTCTCAATAAAACCAAAAAAAAAAAAAAGATTTATTTCACTTTCCATGTCTCTGTGTATGTGCATATGAGTGCAGGTAACCACTGAAGACAGAAGGGGGCACCCTAGATCTAGACCTGTGGACAGTGGTGAGCCTCATGACATGGATGTGGGATCCTAATTCCTCTGCAAGGGCACTGTGTGCTCTTAACTGCTGAGCCATCCTCAGAGGTCTTGAATACAGACTCATAAAAGCCAAGTTACTCATGTAAGACAGACAGCTGATACTGGCCTTGGAAGGTGGAATGTGACAATTATCTTTAGTGTCAAGACTTCACTTTGAAAATGAAGACACCACCTGTTTCATTGTGGTGGCTGCACTGAAGGATGTCTCGCTCCTTCCGCCCTCCCTAAGTAGTGAATTGCTAACATCACGTGACACAATCATAGCGGTCTCTGGATGTAACAAGAAATTGAGTCCTTGTCGTTCCCTTGCCAGTTCTCAGGGTTTCGCGCAGAAAACAGACCCTGTAAAAGCTGAGCACTCAGAAGCCGGTCTGAGCACACTCTTCACGTTTCTGTCTTGCAGATCTCCGGTCTGCCAGCATCCTTAGCATTCATTATTGTGCAGATAAAGGGGCCGACCCAGAACTTCACAAGGACGAAGCCAATAGAGATAAGAGAAGCAGAGAACATAGTCTTTGTCCAGACAGACAAGCCCATATACAAACCAGGACAAACAGGTATAAGGAATAAACAGAGCAAGGACAACTGTGGGGATGTGGGTGGGTGGTATTCTTTATGACTAAGCCGCAGTCATGGCACCTCTGGCACTGGGTTCCCACTGTGTGGGGTGGGGGGGGGGGTAGACAGAGACTGTGTGCTCGTTTCCCACCCCTCACACCCAACACAGAAACTATACTAATTACAACACTGTTTGGTCAATAGCTTAGGCATATTTCTGGCTAACTCTTACATCTTAAATTAACCCATTTCTGTTAATCTGTGAATCACCCTGAGGGTGTGGCCTACTAGTAAGCTTCTGACTGGCGGCTAGCATCGTCCTTCTCCTTCAGCGGTCACATGGCATCTGACTCCACCGACTTTCTCTCTATATCTCTGTTTGGATTTCCTGCCTGGTGTCATTAATAACCAATGGTAATAAAACGTATTCATAGCATACAGAGGGGAACCAGTGGAGTCTCACAGAGAAAATCTCTGTTTCAGTGAAATTCCGTGTTGTCTCTGTGGACACCAGTTTTCACCCGCTGAATGAAACGGTGAGTCTCCTTTTGGTGGGTGAATTCAAATGAGAAAAACATACAAACACTTAAGTCTCATTCATTAAAAAATAATAACCTGAAATCATGAAAGAGATACTAAGTCTATCACAGAAGAGTGCCCGAGCGTACCCATGCCAGAAGCATATGCAGTGGTGGCATCCATGCGGTTCACCAATCACTTTCTTAAAGTAGATAAAGCACTCAAAAATCAAGCAGCCATGGTGGTGTATGCTCCCAGTCCCAGAATATGGGAAACTGAGTTGAAGGATCACAAGGCCATGACCTGCCTGGACCACACAGTAAGATGCTGTCTAAAAAATAAATAAATGAATAAATAAAAAGATATTCGATCGAAAATGTCCTCTTAAGAGATTCCAGCCACACCAGAAGTGCATCTGGTTTCTCTTAAGCAAATATCATTTGCAAAACAATGGTATACTTATTATTCAGCTCTTTCATCCAGTTAGATTTCCTCAATTAGCTGTCATAAAAGGAAAGTTGTGACTTCTGAAGAGATTTATGTTCTACACTCAGGAAGCAGAGGCAGGCAGATCTCTGTGAGTTCGAGGCCAGCCTGGTCTATAGAGTGAGTTCCAGGACAGCCAGGGCTACACAGAGAACTCCTGTCACAAAAAAATTAGACGGGGGGAGGAGAGATTGATTTATGTCCCAAACCAAACATGTAAAAAGCTACGGATCAAACAGGGGATCTCTCCTAGCTCTGGCAAGAGAAACAGACTTTGCTCCTCTGCGTCACGATTGCCTCTGACATCCGTGAATATGTGGGCAGCGTAATTGGACTTTGGTGGGTGAAAAGAAAAAGGAAGAGGAAGACCTGAATTTGGGTGGGTAGAGAAGAGGGTACGGATCTGGGAGGAGAGCGGTGTGTGTGAATATGGTTAGAACACATTGTACGAAATTCTGAAAGAACTAGTTAGAAAGGACAAGTGATAAGGGACAAGAAAATAAATCATGGCATGAAAAAGAAGCAGTAAGTTCAGTCAGCTTTTTAGGCTGTAATTCTATTCCACCACACACTCATACTACTTTTTTTCTTTTCAGTTCCCTGTGGTTTACATTGAGGTAAGTCACAAACTGTACACCTAATTTGGAAGGAGGGTGCCCTACAAGTTACACTAGATTCTTTGCTCCTTTTAGATGCCACCTCAACTAAACAAATGCTTTTTTTTTTTTTGCCTACCTCAAGTTCTTTGTAAAAATAAAAGTTAAATGAAGAATTGCAGTTCTTTAGGGTGGTATGACTTCATGACTCCTCAAATATTTCAGGCCAAAATAAACATGTATCAAAAAGAGATTTATTCTATCACATAGATGCAGGGTCTCCCTTCTAACCTGCTTGACTTTCAGCATTAGGAAAAGTTGATGCATTCGGGATGGTACGGCTATAGGATCCATAGGACCCTACAGCTGGTGCCCACACTGTCTGTTTGCTGTTATTCAGTCTGGGATTCTTTTTAAAAGTGGGTTAATGACTTTAGCACTAATTCTTCAACCACTTATTAATCTCCCAGTGTTATTATTGCCTGAAAAGCTGATCCCTAATCAAACTATATGTTTGAATTGTTTACATAACTTGTATCTTTCTGTAGAATCCCAAGAGAAACCGAATTTTTCAATGGCGAAACATCAATCTACAAACAGGACTCCACCAGCTCTCTTTCCCACTGTCAGCTGAGCCAGCTCTAGGTACCTACAAGGTTGTAGTGCAGAAGGACTCTGAGAAGAAAATAGAGCACTCCTTTGAGGTGAACGAATATGGTAAGAATCCTCCAAGTATTTATGACACTGGAATCTTGGGGTTACTTCTGTGTATATATGTGAGGTGCATGCATATGTGTGCATGTTGGGGGTTGTATGTTCGCACTCTGTGTGTTTATATGTGGATGACAGAAGTCAGTGTCAGAAAATCAATCAAAAAAACAGGGCTCTCAACACTCCCAGAGCTGTTGGGACAGCCTTCATAAGGTAGTGCCTTTCACAACCATGAGAGAGGTTGAAAGAGAAGGATCCAAAAAGAGGAAGTGGCAAATCTTAGAACATGACTAACAAGGTCTGAAGTGGGCACAGGTTAGTCCGAGCATGAGGGAGTTGGGGTGGGGGAGAGGCGTCACCTTCAGTTGCCTGAGTGGAAGATTCCTGGGAATCAACGGAAGACCTACAGAGAACTGTCACCTCTGATATTCTCCCGTGCAGTAGACCAGGTTGTCTGGTAGCAAGGCTAGGGATGTTTGTCAGACTAGCTAGCACTTGATAAACATGAGAGACAGGGGAGGGAGGGAGAGAGGGAGGGAAGGAGGGAGGGAGGGAGGGAGGGAGGGAGGGAGGGAGGGAGGGAGGGAGGGAGGGAAGGAGGGAGGGAGGTCACACTGGAGCCCACTGGCCCTCTGTTCCTACATCTAACTGCGGTGGTCTTCAGACTCAGGGATATTCCACCCACTTTTGAAATCTTGCACGAAACCAGAGAAGAGAAGTCTGGGAAATGCAGTCCCAATTTCACCAAGTTAGCCTGGCATAAATTGCTCACAGTAATGAGTGCCAGCATCTCTTTCCCAGTATTGACACTGGTGCTCCTTCCAGGTGATTCGACGTCACAGGCTCCTCTAATGAAATCCCTTGGTAATACTGATGAGGCCTCCTACCAACTCTCACCTCCCTTTTCCCTCTATTCAAAACAGTTTTGCCCAAATTTGAGGTGAAAGTAAAAATGCCCAAGATCATTAGTTTCCTGGAAGAGGCATTTGAAGTGTCGGCCTGCGGCTTGTGAGTTACATTATTTTTTATCTTATTTTGATGTCCATATTCTATTTGAGAGGATGTACCTTAAATAATATTTAGTGGTGCATTACTTATGAGCACATATAAGCATTAAAAGGGATATACAAGAAGAAAGCTATGGCCATGAGGCTATGCCAACCTCACAGCTGGGCTAAGGGGAGATTTTCAGGTATTAACTCTATGGGAGGAGCTTAATTAAAATTAGAATCCCTGGCTCCACTTACAGAAATTCTAATTACAAATCTAAGGCAAGAGTCAAGAATCCTCCACCACAACAAGAATCACAGGTCTAAAACAGCAAGCAGGTCTAACCTTGCATGCTTCCTCGCATCATATCCAGCAGAAACAAATTGAGTTATCACGATAATATTTATAAATCACGTTTTTATTTTGTAGCCACTGCTTTCCCAAATCATTCTCTCACTTACTATTTTAAAATACTTAGAAATATAGTCATTATATATCCTTCTCTTTCTTAAAGCTAAAATAACTTCAGTAATCTGATGGCAGAGACAGTCATTTTTTAATTAATTGTGTGGGTATATAGGTATATGCCATACACCTAGACAGGTGCTCAAGAAGGCCAGAGGTATCAGATCCACTGAGGCACTGGAGTTACTGCTGCAGGGAGTTGTGAGCCACCCGACGTGGGTGTTGGGGACAGAACTCAGGTCCGCTGGAGACGCAGTAAGCGCTCTTTGTGTGTAGGGGGGGGTACCCATAGTTATGTCTGTGTACATGCATGCTTAATGCCTGCAAAGTCCAGAAAGAGGCATCAGACTCCATGGAACTGGAGCTACAGACAGTTCTGGACCACCAGGTGGATGCTGGAAACGAAACCTAGGTCCTCTAGAAGAGCAGCAAGTGCTCTTAACTGTTGAGCCACCTCACCAGTGCACAGGACAGTCTTAATAACAAAACCTCACCTAAAGGAGGGAAAAAACTAGGTGCTTAATCCCTCAGTACTCAGGAGACAGAGGCAGACAGAGTTTACGCCAGCCTGGTCTACACAGTGAGGACTACATAATGAGACCCAGTTTTAAAAAAATTTTTAAAAAGAAAGAAAAGGAGAGAGAGGGAAGGAGAGAGGGAGGGAGGGAGGGAGGGAAGGAGGGAGGGAGGGAGGGAGGGAGGGAGGGAGGGAGGGAGGGAGGGAGGGAGAGGGAGGGAGAGAGGGAGGGAGAGAGGGAGGGAGGGAGGGAGGGAGGGAGGGAGGGAGGGAGGGAGGGAGGGAGAGAACTTTGGAAAAATACTAAATCAGTATCTTTCCATTTAGAGGCATTTTCAAATAGCTCCCTGACTACTTTGTCTTAGAATTATAGGCACATTTCCATCCCCACTTAGATGTCAGGACATGGCCTGTTGTCACCAGCTGTTCTAGACCAGGGACATAAAACAGGTGCCTTAGATGAATACAATGGACCAGAGAATGGGTCGGGTGAAGAGACATCTAAGTCATTCATACACAATGGTATTTGGAATGATCATTTTATTGTTCTAGATACACATATGGAAAGCCCGTTCCTGGTCTGGTGACAATTAGCGCGTGCAGAAAATATTCACGATTCCACTCCCACTGCCATGGCCAAAATTCACAAAGTATCTGTGAAGAATTCAGCGGCCAGGTATGTAGAAATCACTCCCTGGTTCTTCCTTTCTCATAAACTACAACACTAAATGCAACACGACAGGGGATACATCTGAAATGTCATCAAGCAAAACACTGGGGTAGGGGAAGGAATGTGAGAATAGGTGGTTGTGGTAGAGGGCCAATTGAAGATGGAACACATGAATCTATGCATGCGTTTGACCAGTTCTGTGATTTTTCTTGCCAACAGCAACAACATGCCATGTTCTAAAGGGATAAAGAAGTGTTCAAACCTGGTTTTTGTCACAGAATAGGTCAGGTGTTAAGAACTGGGATAGTAGCTGGGTGGTGAAGGCACACACCTTTAATCCCAGCACTCAGGAGGCAGAGGCAGGCAGATCTCTGTGAGTTCGAGGCCAGCCTGGTCTACAGAATGAGTTCTAGGACAGGCTTCATAGCTACACAAAGAAACCCTGTCTTGAAAAGTCAAAAAGGGGGGGGGGGAGGAGAACTGGGATAGTGTGAGGATCCAGTGGCATGTCATTTCCAAATGACAAGGGAAAATATTGAACAATGAATGAGCATCTGGCCCAGGAGGGGAAGATCTAGAAAACACAATTAGAGAGCCGATCATGTCGCAGAGGAGATTTAATAAAACAACTGAGAGAAGAATATGTTGCACTGAAAACATTTAGATGCTGCTAAGTGTGGAGGCTCACACCTGTAATTCTAATAATTAGGAATCAAAGGCAAGAAGAGGGGTTCAAGGTCATCTTTGGCCATATAATGAGGATGGCTGAAAGAAAACCTATCTCCAAAAAACTGGTAGGACTGGAGAGGTGGCTCAATGGGTAAGAGCACTGGCTGCTCTTGCTGAGGATCTAGGTTCAATTCCCAGCACCCACATGGCAGCTCACAACTTTCTGTAACTCCCATTCCAAGAGTATCCAACACCCTCTTCTAGCCTCCGTGGGCACCGCATGCACGTGGTGTACAGACACACATGCAGGCAAAACGTCCATACACATAAAATATAATTTATAACAAAAAATTAAAGTTGGGTGCATGAACTCTGTTTTCAGGGGAAGAATTATAAAAATTCAGGGAATAAAAATTCAGGGATGGCTATTAGAGCAGACACTGCATGGAGACTGTGATGGAAGTTATCGAGGCTGCAGGGAGCTGGCCAGCGAGAGGCTGCCATGGAACGTGCCAAGATGTACAGTAAGAACAGCTCTGATGAACAAGACCAGTCCAGTCACACTCTAGCTGTCCTGGTCTTTAAAATAACTTGAAGACTGGTACTAAGTTTTTATTTTCAAATTATTCACAATGTCTATAAATTAATTATGATCAAATTTGAGGGGTTTGTGTGTGTTGAGACCCACCAGTTTTTTTTCCCCACCAGTTTTTTTGAGACTGGTTCTCTTGCAGCCCCCACTGGCTTCAACCTCATTATGTAGCCAAGGATGACCTCAAACTCCTATTCTTGCTTTCGCTTCCCAATTTTATAGCTAACTTGCAATTCACTATGTAATCCAAACTGACCTCAAATTCACAATAATTTTCCTGCCTCAACCTGCCAAATGCTGGGATTACAAATGTTTGTCACGTTGCACACCTACGATATAATCTTTATTAAAACCTAGGTCACAACATTTAGGTCAGAAATCTAATTACTATAAGGGTTTGTCTAGTCAATGGATATGCACACTCCCAATGTCTCAGACATCAGTCACATGACTTGGAAAATACAGTCATGAATATGTAGAGTCCATGAAATAATAACAAATACTGGCAAGTACACAGAGAAAAGGAAACCCTTATATGTGGGAATATAAGCTACTCCAGCCACTAAAGAACCCAGAATGGAGGTTCAAAAAAATTAAAATAAAAATTGATCTATTGTATGACCAACCACAGCTGAGTCTTTACCTGAAGGACTCTAAGTCAACACACCACTGAGATGCTTGCTCATCCACCGTTATTGTGGCGTTGTTCACAATAGCTATGTTGTAAACCAACTGAGGTGTCTGTCGGTGGAAGAGTGGATAAAGAAAATGGGGTGTAATCTGTACAATAAAATTTCTCAGTCATAAACAAGAGCCAAATTATTCAATGTTGTGGAAAAATGGACAGAACTAAAGATAATTGTGTCAAGAGAGTTGTCAATCTTGCCGGGCAATGGTGTTGCATGCCTTTAATCCCAGCACTCGGGAGGCAGAGGCAAGTGGGTCTTTGTGAGTTACCTGGTCTACAAGAGCTAGTTCCAAGACAGGCTCAAAGATACAGTGAAACCCTGTCTTTGAAAAAAACAAAAAGTTGGGAGGGGGGAGTGGGAGGACGTTGGGAGGAGGGGCGTAAATGGAATCTTTCTATAATTTAATAAAATTACTTTCAAAAAAAAAGAAAAAAGAAAAAAACAAAAAGTTGTCAATCTCAAAAAAACAAACATCACATGTTTGTTCCCATATGTGGACCCTATCTTATGTAAAGATACATAAAGTCGTGCAAGCGTTTACCTATGGTGTGAAGGTAGAAGCAGAACACCTAGGCCAGGGATTTTCAACCTTCCTATATCTGTGACCTTTAAATACATTTCCTCATGTTGTAGTGACCCCATAAAATTATCTTCATTGCTACATCATAACTGTAATTTTGGTATTGCTATGAATTGTAATGTAAATATCTGTGTTTTCCGATGGTCTTAGGTGACTCCTGTGGAAGGGTCACCCGACCCCCAAGAGGTCACAACCCACAGGCTGAGAACCACTGACTTAGGTGGACAAAAGAACTAAGGGGAGGGAGTATAAAGAGAAGAAAGGGGAGAACATGTTCAAAGTAAATCATAGACCTGCATGAAAATATCCTGATAAAACCCACTACCATATACAGTGAATGTTGACCAATATATTTAAATATATAAAAAGGGCACACATCCCAGTCAGCGTTGAGCTAGAGATGATTATGGAAACCTCTTGGAAAATGTTATGCCTAAGTTGAGTTTGAGAAGCAGGGACTGTTAGTCAAGGGAAGAAAAGAGAGAAAGAATACCATCATTTGAGGAGCAACATATGCGAAGAATTACAATTACAAAATATGATGGCACACTTGGAAACTCCAGGAGAGCTGATGCAGTAGAGAAAGGATCCATTTTTGGAAGAGAGGAGAGGCAAAGGTTGGCTAGAAATAACCCAGAGGTTAATAAAGAAACCGTTCATCCTTAGGGTTGGGAAAGGACACACACAAAATAGATATCTGAATGCTTTAAATGTTTTTGCAAACTTATAATTGGCATTTTGATGGCAAATAAAAGAACTTGGGAATTCTCTCCTCTTCTCTTCAGGCAGATGATAAGGGATGTTTCAGTCAAGTTATAAAAACCAAAGTATTTCAGCTAAAACAAAAAGGCCATGACATGAATATAGAAGTGGAAGCCAAGGTCAAAGAGGAGGGAACAGGTCTGTATTATTTTAAAATAAATGTCAATTAAGTGGGAACTTATCAAACTTCCATTCCATTTGATATACTTTATAGAGTCCACATAGTATGAAAATGACAGGTCACTGATCTCAAGAAATTAAATGTTTAAAAGCAGAGAGTGTATGTGTGTTGGAGTGTATGTGTATAACTGTGATCAAATTTCCATAAGGAATTTGGGACTTAAGTAGTTAATTCTAATGCAGAGACAGAAGGGGGACCCTTATGCTGGCATTTGATGCACTCTGTGGAGGATGAGTGACATTTTGAAAGATTAGCAATAGGCCGGGGAAAGCACAAAAGCACGCTCATTCTCAGAACGAAGGAAATTGCGTCAGACGATGAGGTGCTTACATGTGCTTCTGAAAAGCATGACTAGCTTCAGATATATTTATTTGATAATGACCTAAACAAACTGATTTTTCAAAATAACGCTAACAGAAGATGCAGGATTAGTGAAAATGTATTGGATGTGATACCTCATAAAATTATTCAAAGATTAATGTGGCATTCTGTAATAACGGATGAGAGCTGAGGTGGAGGTAGAAGGTGAGTTTGGGATAGATAAAACTAGCTTCTCTCTCTCTTTTTTTCAGGAATGGAACTCTCTGGCCGTGCATCATGTGAAATAACAAGCACCTTAAGTACACTGACGTTCACGAAAGCGGATACGCACTACAGGCCAGGGCTACCTTTCTTTGGGCAGGTAAAATACTTTCCCCCATAATTATTCTTAGGGGCATGAAATGCTCTTCTGTGTATATGTTTGTGCGGTCATGATACCTATACATGTGCATATGTCTTTACATGAGTGTAGGCACACATGTACGTGGGTACACTTGCGCTTGTGGTGTGCACATCGGGAGATTCCAGGTTGACATCAGGAGTCTTCCTCAGGCCTTCCCCACCTTATTCTTTGACTCAGGGTCTCTCACTTGAACGCAAAGCTTGGCAGTGCTGGCTAGTCTAGCTGGCCAGCTTGCTGCAGAGAGCCTCTGTCTCAGCCGTGCAAGCTCTGGAATCATAGGCAGGCTGCCATTTCCACTCAGCATCTCTGCAGTACTGGGAATCTGAGCCCTCGTGCACATACAAGAAGTGTCTCATCCACGGAGCCATCGCCCCAACCCCAGGCACAAGATTTTTAAGAAAAAAAAATTTAATTGCAAAATCAAAATATATTACAGCAATTGCATAGAAAAAGAAATAATAGCAAATTTCACGTTTATCAAGGAGAGTGAACTGTTGAAAAACAAAGTAAATTTTAAACTATCACCTTCCTTACATAACTCTGTAATAGTTTTTTGGTTTTTTTTTCTGTGCAGTTTGGCTATGTTCTCTTTGATTCCCTCCTTATAAAAAAAAGCTTTCCTAATGCAGTTTTCCCCAGAAATAATTTTTAAAAGTAATTGTGTTAGTCAGCTTTCCCTTACTATAACAAGATACCTGAGACCTTTAACTTATAAAGGTAAAACGTTTATTTTGGCCCAGGGAAGTCTCAGTCCATTGTGAGTTGTGTCTGTGGTGACACCACACATTACAGTGAAGATATAAAGAAAGGCAGATTCTCCCTCTCATAACAGAGAGAGAGAGAGAGAGAGAGAGAGAGAGAGAGAGAGAGAGAGAGATTGAGAGCCCGGATTCCAGTCTCCTTGGACAGCACACTTCCAATGACCCAAGGACTTCAAATCCAGTACCAGTAACACCACACTGGGATCCAAGCATTTGGGAAACATTTAACATCCAAGAGATATCAACAGCCTTTTGTCCAGATGGTAAAATTCTTAATTACTGAAACATTTTTAAAGACTTATTTTTCAGGGCTAAAGCAACATTTGTAATAGCAATGCTGATAAATTCTAGGCCAGACAATACAATGGAGTAAACTGCCCTTTTCCTTTCATGTAATACAGTCAAGGTTTCAGGCAGTTCTCAACTTTGCTTTCATGACAAATAATCTTTGGACTGAGTTGATGAGCAATTTCCTCACTTATATTTGGAAGTTTATATCTGAATTTGACTTTTACGCTTTCTTCATTCATTTTTATTATTTCCTGTCAAGCTGGAGGAGACACTGATAAGTACGTTGGGGTTTAGCAAGGCCTTCACAGGTAGAGAAAAAAGATCACAAGAAAACAGAAACATGTGAGTCCCTAGAAATGAAAGATAGAAAGGAAGATGGTAGCCTAACTGTAAAGGGAGCGACGATTGTAGATGGAGCTACGGGCTGCTTTTCGTCCCGCCCAGCTCCCGGCTAGCTTTACCCAAAATAATTACACGGAAACTGTATTCTTTTAAACACTGCCTGGCCCATTAATTTCAGCCTCTTATTGGCTAACTCTTACATATTGATCTATCCCATTTCTAATAATCTGTGTAGCACCATGAGGTGGTGGCTTACCAGGAGGATTCTAACCTGCGACTGTCTCGGAGAGGAGAGTCATGGCGTCTACCTGCCTCTGCTTTCTTTCTCCCACAATTCTGTTCTGTCTACTCCACCCACCTAAGAGCTAGCCTATCAAAAAGACCAAGGCAGTCTCTTTATTAACAAATGCAAGTAACAATAGACAGATGACCCTCCTCCATCACCTAACAGCTAGGGAAGTCAGGGCAGGAAACTGAAGGCAGGAACCTGGAGGCAAGCATTGAAGCAGAGGCTATGAAGGAATGCTGCTTACTGGCTTGTTCCCTATGGTTTGATGGTTTTACTTTTTTACGAAACCCAGGGCCACCTGTCCGGGGTGGGCCCACTCACAATGGACTGGGCCTTCCCACATCATCATAAAGAAAATGCAGCACAGACTTGCTCACAGGCCAACCTAGGGAAGGCAATTTTTTTTCAGTTCAGGTTCTATCTTCTAAAAGGACTTTAGTTTGTATCACACTGATATAAAAGTAACTAACACAAGGAGTTGGGGAGATGGCTCAGCTAAGAGGTGGCTCCTCCTGAGGACCTGAGTTCAATTCCTAGTACCCATATCAGGCAACCATAATGGATAAGTTCACTAAGTGGATATAATCATTCTATATTACATGAAGTTATCAAGACATCACATCACATTGTACTCTAAAATCTATACAGCATTCTTATTTTTCAATTAAGAAGAATAAAATAGGGAGCTGGAGAGATGTGTCAGTGACTAAGAACACTAGCTGCAGTTTCAGAGGACCCAGGTTCAATTCCCAGCACCCCTTCTGAATTCTGATACACACGGCACAAAATAAAAGGTAAATATGGCCAATAAAAAAACAATAAAATAAATATAAACTTTCAGGTTTCAAAAACTTAAGGAATATTTAAAGGAAATATCACAGTTTAAAACTGAGAAAATGTCTCATTTTCAAATGCAAAGATCTTCAGTAAATGACAGGGACAGAGCAGGAGGCAGAGACGTAAACAGAACAGACTGGAAAGATGGTGTGGCTAGCTGGCATTGGTAACCAGACATCGCTTTCCTGTTTCTAGGTTCGTCTTGTCGATGAGAAGAATCAGCCAATGCCCAACAAAAACATCTCTGTCCGCGTGGATGTAGCTAAGTACCTGTCCACTTTCACCACTGATGAACATGGCTTGGTCAACCTTGCCATTGACACGTCCAACTTCACGTCTTCATTCGTGGGCATCGCGGTAAGTGGAAATGGGAACGTGAGGCCGAAAAAGCTTAGGTCAGGGGACTACACAACATGAGGATGTGTGAGAGGTGCATGTACTCTGGGGACAAAAGAAACCATGATAGGAAATAACACAAACTGAGTAACGTGGAAACCTAAATCAGGAAGGCCAGAAAGTTCTGTCTGGGACACTTATAGCATGGCCTGCCTTCAGGAACACTGGAAATACCATCCTTGTATTGCCTTGAAGTTTTTAATATTTTCATAGTTCTATTACCAGTTAGATTATCCCTGATTCCTTTAGCATAATATAATTTTTGTTTGTGCTTGAACATTCGAATAATCTTAAGCAATAAAGTTTTAAGAAGATAAAGCAACAGCTACCTACAGAAGACCTGTCCATACCTGGGCCTACCAACACTTCATAATGGGTGGGGGTTCATAAGACCCCACCCTGCCAGAGGAGAAGATTTTGGAAGGTTTCAGGGGGAGGGGAATCATATTCCACATTGCCCCCACTCAATCAAATAACCCCCAAGTGGGTCACACCCAAAAAAAGGCACAAAAATAAAGAGGTTCAGGAAGAAGAGACTTAGTTCGATGGTCAAATGGGATAAGAAAAAAAATAATAAGTTGGAGGACTTAATTAAGAATATAGACATAAAATTATAAAAGGATGAATAAGGAAAACAAGTGCCCTGACATGCAAATAATGAAGTAAATCCATACAGAAAAAAAATTATACATGAACCTCACAAGCATAGTAAGCATTCCTTCCTTCCTTCCTTTTTTCCTTCCTTTCTTCTTCCTTTCTTCTTCCTTCCTTTCTGGAGCAGAGGGTTTTGAGACAACCCTGGCTGTCCTGGAACTCACTCTGTAGAGCAGGCTAGCCTCGAGTTCACAGAGGTCCACCTGTCTCTGCCTCCTGAGTGTTGGGATTAAAGGTGTGCACCACCACATCTGGCTCAGGGTGAGCATTTCTTAATCCCAGTACTCAGGAAACAGAAAGAAGAAGTATAAGCTTTAAAACCAACCTGAGATACAGAAGCTTAAATAAACTTTAGATGTTGACTGAGTTTTCTGTCCTGCCCGGTTTCTGCAATCATTAAGTCCCAAAGAAATCACACAGAGGTCTACACTAGTTATAAACTGATTGGCCCAGTATCTCAGGCTTCTTATTAACTCTTACAACTTATATTAGTTCATTATTCTTGTCTATGTCAGCCAAGTGGCTTAGTACCTTTTTTGGTGAGGCAGTCACATCTTGCCTGCTCTGTGGCCAGAACTGGACTGCAGAAAGAACTTCCTTCTTCTCAGAATTCTCCTGTTCTCATTGACCCACCTCTATTTCCTGTCTGGTTGTCCCACCTATACTTCCTGCCTGGCTACTGGCCAATCAGCATTTATTTAAAATATAATTGACAGAATACAGACCATTGTCCCACATCATTAAGAGGGAGGTGGGAAAGCAGTTATCGACTTAAGAAAACAGACTTTTTACAAAAAGATATTGTCTGGGTAGGTAGCTAGACAGACAGACAGACAGACACTGAACACAGACGTGCTCTTCGTTTTCCCACTAGGTCTCCTACAAGGATAACAACAACTGCTATGATAACTGGTGGCTTACTGAATTCCACACCCAAGCACATCATTCTGCAACTCGTATCTTCTCCCCGAGCAAGAGTTATATTCATCTTGAACTTGTCCTTGGTACTTTGTCCTGTTGGCAAACTCAGGAGATTCGGACACAATACATTTTGAACAGAGACCTCTTGAAAGATGAAAAGGATTTAACCTTTTACTATCTGGTAAGAATGAGAATCCCTGCATCTCTTTCTAATTGTATAAACTCCAGATTTACTAGATTCCTCTCAGAATGGCAGGTTTTGTAGGACACCAGTGTTAATATTCAAGTTTTGGGGGTTGTACTGAAAGATAGACTGCCTCCTATGAAATTACTCGGGCTTCAGTTCATCGCTTTTCCTGTTCACCACTGAAATATTGACTCTAGACATTTCTTCATTTCTATGAAAAGGTAACAAATTTACAAGAGTTTTAATTTCTGTTTTATCTCTCCATGGTCCTGGGACCTTGGATAATTTACTGGACTTCATGCTCTAAAATAAGTATAAGTTATCTCACCTGAACACTGGAAACAACAGTCCACGAATTATTATATATATATCGAATTGTTCAAATTACCTCATCTAGAGTCAGGCCCACAGAGAGCGAGTTTTGCTTATTTTAAAGGAACAGTTTTTTGTTTATTTTAAAATAAGAGTAACAGCAGAGGATACTTCTATTTTACATTTACCTCCACTGTATACCCCACATACAGTAGGTGCTAAAAACATACACATACATACTTTTCACAGATTCCTAAGAATGATAAATATTGAACAAAATAAAACACAAAATTGTGTACTTATTATTTAAAACGTATATATGTACATACAGGAAAATGGTGGGAGAGAAATACCATGATAGGAATAACTCCTGAGTTGCAGTAACATGGTAGTTGATTATATATCATAAGTATGCTGAAGCTAGGCAGACAGGCCTTACGATGGATTTCCTTCTGTCTTCAGATCCAAGCAAGGGGAAGCATCGTTAGCTCAGGAACCCACCTGCTGTCGCTTGAACAGGGAAACAGTAAGTATCTTCCCTTTTTTATGCCCTCTCATCTTGCCAAACCCTCTGGACAAGCTGGAACCCCTCTCACGTTACAGGAAGTGCATGCAGCTCTCAATTATCCTGTGAGGAAGCTGCTCTGAACACTTCTGCATCTTAGGGATTTTTCCTGAAAGAAAGAATATTAAATTTATAACTATTTTCAAAAAGTCAAAAATAATCAAAATGAAAAAAAAACCAACCAAAGAAAACTTTTCTTCAGGTATTTGTGTGTCTGATTTCTGTTGCTGCCCTGATGTGATACCACAGATTTCCTGGCATATAACACATTTCTGCTCAGAAGCCTCACTGGGCTCAAGTCAGTATATTGGCAGGACCGCCTTAGATCTGCTAGAAAGACCTAATGTCCTTGCCTCTCCTACATGCCTTTGCCATGCCTTGATTGATTCCTTTACCTTCAAAGCCAGCTCCATCCTCAAAGCTCACCTGCCTTTGAAAACCATCCTTGTAATGACCTTGACTCCACCAGGATAATTCAAATTAATTTTCACCTCTCAAGGTCCTGGTTTAGCATCTGGAGAGACTTTATTGCCACATAAAACAACATACTCAAAGATTCTGAGATTCAATGTCCTGGGCTAAAATTCTGCTTACCACAATCATTGCAAAATCAACAAATACATCCAACAAGTCAAATTCAGTCCCTCCATCAACAAGTGCTTCAATTCGTCACAGCCTTTATATGAGCCCCCAAATCTCATATATCATACACAACAAACCAGTTCTAAATCGCATCATCTCAAATCTTCTAAATTAAGCATAAATACAATTCAAGCCAGGGAGAAAAATCATCCGTCTGGAGCAGCGTTTTTCAACCTATGGGTCACAACCCCTTCGGGATCCCTTATTAGTCATCCTCCATATCAGATATTTACATTATAATTCATAACAGTAGCAAAATTACAGTTATGAAGTATCAATGGAATAGTCTTATAATTGGGGATCACCACAACACGAGGAGCTGAATTAGAGGGTCGTAGCATCAGGAAGGTTGAGAACCACTGGTCAGCAGAGATATGAAATCCACCTGGACAAACAGCCCCAGATTCCAACATAGACCTGTCCTCTTTGGTTGTCCTCTGGCCTCTTAACTGACTCTTAACTTGCGCCACCCTTCTTTTTCCGCTAACACAGCATGTGGCTGTGGCTGGGTTTGCGTCCTGTACTTAGAGGGATCAAATGCCTTCCCTTCACTTACCCTCTGTCCCTTTATAACTGTATCTCTTTTGGGGTAAATTCCTCAGAAATCATGTTGTCCTCCTGTATGCCACACAACATTATACATCCTACTGGACAAGGGCTTCTCCGTGGCTTTTCCCTGGATAACTGCTTCTGTCATTTTGGCTTTTGTTCAGATGGAGTGGGGACTCTGTCAGCCATACTAATAATCTCTTCAAGGGAACTTTGAAGAGTGAGCTTTGGGACGGAACGTGGTGGAGTTTTCACTTTTCTATGACGTTAGCAAGAGGACATCCTTCATGTGGTTTCTCTCTCTAACGTTCAAGCTCCAGAAATCGCTCTGTGTTCCTTAGAAGTTGGATAATGTGAGTTTCCAAAAGTTATCAAGTCCTGCTTGCTCCGTGGTGAGCCTCTCTGTTATCACCTTCCCACCATAGCAGGAAGAAACGAGGCTGGACAGCAGGCTTCTCTCTGAACACCTCAAGCCGTGCTGTCCGTTTGCTTTCCACGGAGCTTCAGGACATGCTTCAGCTAGACTTTCTACCACTGTCCACCAAGAATCCCCCTCCTCCACAACCCTCACTGGCAGCAGTATTTTAAATTCTTCACCATTATAATTATCAATATTTATTTTCACACAAATTACTGAGTTTTACAGTGATGTCTCCAAGCATGTATGGAGCGTACTTTGGCCTCCATTCTCTTGTCCATCCTCCTCTTCCCTTCCCCTTCCTGGACTCTTCTTAAAGGTTCGAGCTACTATTTTTCCTCATATAAGAGAAACCACATAATACAAATCTCTTTATCTGGCTTGTTTTGTTTAACATAACGTCCTCCAATTCCACCCATTTTCCTGATGATGATACAGTTTTGTTATTCTTTGTGACTGAATAGTAATTGTTCATTGTCTAAATGTACTACATTTTCTTGCCTGTTCATCTCTTGATGGATGCTCAAGTCGATTCCATATACTGATAGCAGTGAACAGAGTCACAGTAAGTGTGGCTAGTTAGGTGCCTCTTTTGAATGCTGATCTCGTGTCCTTCTGATAAACACTGAAGAGTGAGTAGCATAGCTGGTTTATATGGTTAATCTATGTTCTGTTTACTGAGGACCCTCCATGTTGTTTGCCACAATGACTATGCTAAATTACATTCTCTGCATTTAGAGGTTCCCTCTCCTCCACATATTTGCTAGAGGTTGGGTTCTTTATGGTTTCTATTTTGCTGCTCTGATTGTTATGAAATAGAATCTCAATGTAAATATGATTTGTATTTCCCGGACTGAGTAGGCTGTGTCTTTACTACTAAACTTGGCGTGCTTCTGCAGCCATCCACCTCTGAAAGCAGCTGCTCTTTGGTTGATTTGATTTTTCCCTAAGCTGTAGAAGTGATTGATGACCCAAACACCAATCCACCATCTTGTATTTCCAAACATCAAGCCACCATCTTGGATCTCCAAACACCTGGCCCAACTTTCAATCTCTGTTTTTTCTAACCAACTGTCTATACTATGTTACGCCTTTGCTGAGATGTCTACTAGACCATGACTTTCACTCTGCACATTTCCTAGAGGACATTTAGCCTCATAATTCTACCAGTCTAATAAAGATGCAGCATCCTTTACTCTAAAGCCAGGCTCACCATGGGGGTCTTCTTACTGGAGGACAGAATTAAAGCTGTACCTGTAAAAACGCCATTTGTTCAGCATGCACTTATCAAGTGCCACGTCACACAAGACGGCAAAAGTGTGAGCCCTTCCTATGTGATCCAAATATAAATTCTTAAATATTCTAATAACTGTTCTGATATAAAATTGAGAGTCCACTCCTAATCCATAATCTCGAATCTTCTTCATTCTCCAGTGAAAGGGGTATTTTCCTTCCCACTTCAAGTGGAGCCAGGCATAACTCCGGTGGCCCAGCTGCTCATCTATGCTATTTTACCTGATGGAGAAATTGTCGCCGACACTCAGAAACTCGAAATCGAAAAGTGTTTTACCAATATGGTGGGTGGTTATATCTAAGTCCAATCCTTTTATTCTATCCTTTATAAGTGTATGCAATAAATAAGTAATATCTATTTTCATTTTTTTAGACAGGGTCTCTCAGTGTAGCCCTGGATGTCCAGGATCTTGCTAGTAGACCAGGTTGACCTTAAGCTCCCAGAGATCCACCTGCCTCTGCCTTCCAAGTGTTGGGATTAAAGTCATGCACACCATAGCGGGCTTAATGCCCATTTTAAAGTCACCACAAAGGGCTCTTTAACTTTCCCCCAAGTACCTCTCAAGTTAGCCTGGTGGTACTGTCCAAAACAGGTGGCCAAAGGCAGAATGTTTTTTTAATTTAAAAGACTCATGTGGATTTCAAAATCTAGTCTACAGAAAACTTTAAATATATATATATATATATTAAATATAAATATTATTTATATATATATAAATGTGTGTGTATACATTACCATTTATTTTATGCCTATGGGTGTTTTGCCCAGATGTGTGTCTATGCACCTTATATGTGCTTGTTACCTGTGAAGGTCAGAAGAAGTCACAGGATCTTCTGGAACTGAAGTTATAGGTGGTTGTGAACAGCCATGTGGGTACTAAGTGAACCCAGATCCTGTGGGAAAGCAGCTAGTGCCCTTAACTGTTAAGCCATCTCTCCAGGTCCCATATCAAACTTTTTAAAATTATTTTAAAACATTTTGTTACCAATTTTCCACTGAAAATGCTGTTTCACCAAGCTGTGTCAATCTTGTCCCATCTATCTCCTGGCACATCTCTGATCCTGATTCAGCGTAAATTGAACTCCTGAATATAGTCAGGAAAGTACACAGGTTTTTGACACTGTAGTAAGGCTTAAATATAAAAAAGTAACTTGTCCTGAGATCTTTTATTATGCTCCACCTAAGGAACGCTGTCAAAGCTGGGCATTGTGGCAGGAGCATGGGGTAGGTTCCGTTTGGATCTTCTGTGAGTTTCGTGTGATGGGCCTCCTACATCAGCCCCAGGGTCTTCCGCTGTGGGTCGTGCATGGTTGCCAGGGAAATCTCGGGAGGGTTAAGGTTTGTCTCATACCACTCTAGCAGTGGGCAGCAGTCAGCTGGTGAGTTAGTCTCCCCTCATCACACGCCTCGCACTGCAGACCTGAAACTGCCTGACAGCATAGAACTGACAGAAAAAGATTACTTTCCACTCAGAATCAAATCTGAAAAATGCCTCTGATTCTGCAAAGCATTGGAAACCTCTGAGTAACACCATAAAGATTCTCCATAGAAGCTCAAAGGTACACTCACTCCAAATCAAATGCCTTCTCACTCACGCTGACCAAAGGTGACAGAAAAAAAAGCAGTGACATCACACAAAGGAAGACTCACGCAACACTCACGAGAACACTGACCGCCGCAGAGACGCCAGAAGGACGGGTCTAGGAGCGTCACCAATTCAGGCCCCTGATGGTATAGTGAGCAAAGGGGGCCTTGAGAGAGTGAGAAAGGACCTGGGGTCAGACAGGACACATCTCTTCAAACCAATCGATTTTTTCTATCTTTTACTGGACAGAGAGAAACTGTATCTATTTAAAACGTTTTCCCTTTAAAACGCCGTGTACACATTAAATATGCATTAGTTTAAATTGTTTTTCTGGCACCTAGCCCTGCAAATGTTTGCGTATAATGGAAAGATAAGTAAGAGAGAACCACACCGGGCAGGTATGGTGGGTGCATGCCTCTGATCCCAGCAGAACCTGGGGTACACACTGAGTTCAGATTCAGCCTGGGCTGTGTGCAAGATCCTATCTCAAATTCCCTTAAAACAAGTCAAATGAGAAAAAAGAAAATGGTTCTGAATTCAGGGCTGGACACCGCTCAGTCCCCGAGATGAACAGCTGCTGTCTTCGCTTTCTTCCTCCTCGGCTGTGGAGCGGCACACCCCACACTAGATGCTTTCCCCTGTGGCTGCAGTGGAACTAAAGTGGCACGTGAGGTTTTAGCTCAGATGTGATGGACCCAGTGGTCTAATCTGCATCCATGCAAGTCCTTTCTCCTAAAAACCACAAAGCAAAAAGTCCTGGGTGTCACATCGTCAGGCTGTTGGGCATTTGTCCTATAATTCCATCATAACAAAAGAATAAGTGACTCTTTTCCTCTGAAACCTCACCCAAATTTTAGTCTCCACCAGCTGGGCCTACTCATTAAGGACAGCACCGACTCCTGCATCTAGTGCAGCTTCCTTCAGGACGCATACTCAGTGTCCCTTCTGGGTCCTGCGACAGGGAGCAGTTTGACGTTTTCCTGACATGTCCGTTTCTTGGCAAATAATATTTTCAGTTGATCGTAATCTCAAATAGCTAACTTGTTCATTTGACATAGACATGAACTGATTTTAATGAACTTAAGTTTTCTAAAATCATATAACAGGTTGATGTCGAGCTATGATGCAGATGTTCATCTCGCGACAGCATGATTTCCAAGTGACCCTTTGTTGCAGCGACATTCACTGACCCAAGTGTCGTAATTTCACTGAGCATACTGACAATAGACTTCTGAGGGAAAATAATAAAGTAAAATAAGATAAAGCAAAACTAACACACTGGAGTAAGACAAAACAAGCAAGCAGGAGGAAAGAAAATTTCAGAAATATCTACATCAAGGGGAAAAAATCAACAGTTTCCTCACCCATGACTTTCTATTGAACAAAGTAAAATCAAAACCCTAACAAAATTCGGGACAATTTCCCGCTGTTCTGTTCTTCTGTACTAAGCCTTCAGGTGCTTTCTAGTTTTAATAAACGTTTTAACTTCCCAACACACATCTTAAAATGCATATTAGATATTTAATTTTGGATGGCCCAGTAAATCTCCAGTGGCCATCAGCACTGCCCTGCTTTAGAATGTCACGTGACCATGACTGGAGGAGGCCAGGTAGTCCATCTCACCAACTCCTTACAACCTATCCTTTGATAGGTCAGCACCCAAGGTTTTATGTCTTCCTTCCCAGGAGTGTTTTCAGCACCATACTAGATTCTATTTCAGAGGGATCAACATCAACTTTCGACCAGTTATATAAAGAAGAAAAAAAAAAAAGGTAAACCCGAACCACACTTCCGGGTCATTCTGCAGATGCTGAATGAGGAGCCCCTCGAAAAGTCCAAGTTGTAAACTGCTGAGATGGGAAATGAGAAACTCAGAACAGGCTGGAGGAGAGAGTCAAATCATCTTTCTTTTAAGATATTGCTATATTCATATGCTCTTTACAGGTAAATTTGAGTTTCTCACCAGCGCAGAGCCTGCCAGCCTCTGATGCCCACCTGAAGGTCACAGCCACACCCCTGTCGCTCTGCGCCCTCCGTGCGGTAGACCAGAGCGTGCTGCTGCTGAAGCCGGAAGCCGAGCTCTCACCTCAGTCGGTGAGTCTCACTGCGGTCTTGGGCATCACGGAATGCTGACATGATAAGACCGTTCTTGTTAACCATGACCACAGAGGACAAGAGCCTCAGCATGATCAGTATGACGTAATTCCCTAACAGTCACTGGGCACAGGGTTTTACAGAATCGTCGTGTTTTACTCTGGTATTTCTTAACAAGTGAATAATAATTTGGGGTAGATCTTTTTACTGCAGGTTATGAATAATAAAACACAAATAGGATGTGTTAATTATGGAGAGAGCATGCTACAGTACGTTTTAGAGGAACTAAATTTCTTCCAATCCACCTGCTAGCCTGTAACAACTCGGATTATGTAAGATGCCGGGCTTTTATGCTTTCTCTAAAATCAAGCACTTAATGGTCTTAAGAGTGGACAAAAACAGTTTCTTTTCAAACATGCCTTTAAAACGTCTTCGCATTTTTAAAGAAACATCCTTGCTTACTGGCTTTGTGGTGTCTTTAGCAGTTTTACAGTTATCCTCGGCTTCTTGCCTCCAGGTCCAGTATGACTGAGGCCAGGGTAGCTAAGACAAAGGGTTCAGAAGTCATCTAGTTGTCTCTGTGTGCCCATTCCCCTGCCTCTTTACCATAAACCCGAAAACTGCCAGCCTCTAACCCTTGCCTTCATAGTCTTCTACATTTAGACCAATTTTGACAAATTCCCTTCATTTTTTCAGAAAGAGTTTCGTATAGTCCAGGCTGTCATTGAACTCATAAGACAGTTAAGGATGACCTTGAGTTTTTGATCCTCAGACCCCCCACTCCCAAGCGCTGGGATTACAGGCTTGTACCAGCATGCCTTTTTATGTGGTGCTGGGGTTGAAATCCAAGGTTTCTTGCTTGTTAGACAAGCACTCCACAACTGAGCTACATCCCATCCTCTCAGCCCTTTAAATACTGTATTTATGCACCAGAAGATCAAAAATTTGGACACTCAGTCTTTTTCCATGATTCCCTGTCTCATCCCTTATAGCACACACGCAGTAAGGATGAATGCAACCATGGTGGCTTAAATTCCATATCGAGCATTATCCCATTTAAAATTCTTTAAACAGTAGAACAAGAAACAGTTTCCCTTTGTTCTCCTCCAATGTACAGATCTATGAGTTACTGCCAGCAAAGTCTCCTGAGCGCGGTCATTATGTCGAGAATGACGAAAAGTGCATCGTAGCAGACGATATCACTCACAACGGGATTGTGTACACACCAAAGCAGGACCTGGGCGATGACGATGCAAGCAGTGTGTTCAAGGTAATCCCTCCTGGAACTCTCCAGAGCTGGTTGATGAGCCTGTGTTAAAATGCAAAATCCAGGACCTTCTAAGCACTACAATCTTATCCTTCCTTCTCTTACCAAACAATAATCAACAGAAAAGACTCTCAGAGTTCATTACTTTGTGCAATACATATCTACCAGAATTTCTCTAGCACCTTAAGTAACAAGTGGCTTACTGTTTCTCTCTGTAGCCATATATGTAGACATGTAAATATATGTGTGCATATATATATATATTATCTTAGAGATTAATACATGAGTAGCTCCTTGGCAGCTGTAATATAAGTCATTTGCATGATAAATTCTTTAAAGTACCTGTATATACATTGTTGATCATATTCCCCAGGTATTGTCTCCCCTCCCTTTCCTTAACCCCCTCCTTCTATGAGTTTCCTTTGTCCCCCAGAGTGTTTTGCTTCTACTTTCATTAATATATATAGACACGATTTTATGTATCTTTATAAAGTCTAGGGACCACAAATGATAGAAAACATAGTCATTAAAAATATACATAATGTTTTAATATTTTTCTAAGACTCGTTTAGCTCACTTAATATGATTGCATATGTTTTCTGGCAAATGACAAGGCTTCGTTGTTCTTTATGGCTGAAAATTCATATATATACTTTTTCCCTTATCCATGCCTCTGGTTTTGACCACCTAAGTTGGTTCCGCAAGTTAGCTATTGCCAACAGTGATTCAATAAACACTGGAGTGCAAGTGTCTCTGTGACCGGCCGGCTTGCAGTGCTTTGGGTAAAGGGGTGGTAGAGTCATATGGAATATCTACCTCCATTTAGTCTTTTGAGAAACCTCCATACTTCCACAGTGACTGGACTGTTTACACGGCCAACAGCAGTGACCATTTCCTCGTCGATATTTGCGGTTGGGTTTTTCCTTAATGACGGCCATTCTGACCGGACTAACAGGGAATCTCAGTGTGACTGATTTGCAGTTCTCCAGTTGCTAGGGAAGTTGAACTCATTTCATGTTTTTTGACCACTTACATTTCATTTTTTGAGAACTATCAGTCTGTTAATTTCATTAACCTGTTTGCTTATTGGGTTGATATTTCGTTGTTTAGGGTTTTCTTAGCTATTTGTATATTAATCCTCTGTCAGGTGTACAGTTGACCAAGATTTTCTCCCCTTCTGTAGACAGTGCCTTCATGACCAACTGACAGGTTTCTTTGCTTTGCAGAACTTTTTAATTTCACAGGGTCCCACTTGTCAATGTAAATTTTTAAGATTAGGGGGCTGGAGAGATGGCTCAGAGGTTAAGAGCATTGCCTGCTCTTCCAAAGGTCCTGAGTTCAATTCCCAGCAACCACATGATGGCTCACAACCATCTGTAATGAGATCTAGTGCCCTCTTCTGGCCTGCAGGCACACATGCAGACAGAATATTGTATACATAATAAATAAATAAATAAATAAATAAATAAATAAATAAATAAAAAATTTTAAGATTAATTACAACTAAGCTGAGCCATGAGCGTTAAATATATCCAGACTGTGAACTAAATTTTATCTTATCAAAATAGACTAAAATCTTTTGTTTTTACCTTTAAAACATTTATAATTCTTCCTATAGAGATCTGCAACTCACTGAGAACAATTTAAGTCCCCTCTCTGGAGTTTCCAATATGCTTTAACATGTAATATTTTTCCAGTCTGTAGGATTAAATATTTTTACCAACTCCAAAATCCACAAACCACGCTTTTGCCAGCTGTCTCGAGCCTATGCAGGAATTGGAGGCAGCTATAGAGGTAAATGTATGATTTCTTTGTCTGCTAAAATAAAAGGAGCAAAATTGATGTTTCACTGGGGTAGGGTGGAAGTTTAAAGAATGTTTTTATACAATTGGCCTATACATATGTATACATATACATCATATACATATATATCATATACATGTACATCTTAGGCACCACTCAATTCCCTTGGCAATGTATTCACAAGTCACATCTTCTGCCAAAAATAGGACTCAGATGAGATTACTGCTTCTCTCCCTAGCATGCCCTCCCCCCCTCCCCACTTCTCTCTTCCCCCATATCCCTCCCCTCTCTCCCTTCCCTTGTCAAAATTGGCTTTTTTATCCTAGACATCAATCATCTCGCTTCTTCATATCCCTTCTGTAGACACCACAGCTCAGTCAGTTGTGACAGCATTTGAGGCTTCGGGCCACAGCCAGCACTCTGTCTCAGTGGCTGAACTTCGGGCCACGGCCAGCACTCTGTCTCAGGGGCTGAGCTTTGCGTGGCTTATCTTTAGGCTCACACAGAAGCTGTTTGTGAGTCTGTTTCTTTTGCCTCACTGAGTCTTGCCTTAAAAGCCATCTTTATCCTAACCTCAATGGCGTTTTATTCTATAATTACACTAATGACTTGTTTGACTATGGTAAGCACACTCCTGAAATATACATTCTACCCTAGAGAGGCTTTTCATTAACCTCTGAAGGTGCCTTTCCATCGTGGTGAATACATTTGCACAGCTGTTTCCCTGGAACTCCCTCCCCCTTGGCTTGCCATCAACCAATGACCATCTTAATTTTTAAGCTCCACATGGTGAAGTCACGAGGACCAGCTGTAGTGACACCTGATTCCATGGTGACTAATGGACTTGTTAAACTTTGTGCACTTGTAACCTCTTTTCAGATGCAACCCTGGCATGTAGCTGTATCAAACAGCTATGAATGTAAAATGTTTAATGACAGTGAATGATTAAGAAATTTATTTTAAAACAATTCTTTGGTACACCTATGCATTTGCCATTTATTAAAAACAAAAGCAAATAAGCACGCTAATGGGATGAATATGATTGTCTCTCTTGCACAAAGGATTAAGTTTTGGATGCATGTTGGATACTATAGGATCTGAAGCATCTTCAGTGTTTCTCAGCCTTGGCTGTTATGTTAACTTTATACTCATCAGTGCTAACAGTGGCACTTCACATAAATACATAGTAAAAACAGTAGTCTCGTGTTTATGGCCATTTCAGAAATGATTGGCAATTCCAAGCTAATTCCACGCTAAAATTCATTAAACCATTTTTTTTAATCAAACTCAAGCCAACAACTCAAACAACGGCAGTTTTTAAAACTCAGACATTCTAAATGATACAATCCAGAGACAGACCAACCCGAAGTCTCTGGGCTGGAAGGAAAATATTAAAACTCTTTATTTTTGCAATTCAGCCATTATGCTCCTCTGAGGGCAGCAGCCTTTCTGTGGAGAACAAAACTACCGCAGCGCACAGCACCCACCAGCCTGGAGTCTGTGCCAGGTGTTTTGATCTGTGATGGGCAGGGCAAAGTGCACATGCAGTTTGCTCAGCCAAGGTTACAACGAAATCGATGACGCCAAGTGAGGGAGCTCTCAGACTCACTGCACCTTTGACGATGGACTGGTTTTTGCTGTGGCATCTTCAGAGACCTACTTTCTATTGTCCGTCATTTCCCAGCCTCTAGCCTGGGATACACAGTCCCGCATGGAGCTGGGATCCATGTCCCAGGCTAGAGTGTGTAGCACACACACATTCCGAGATCCTACTGTTTACTGTTTGTGTCTCTATCTCATGCACTGTTAAATGAGTCGTGTTTCTGAAACCCGGCTGCAGTGAATTTCCTTTCCTGGTCTTTGGTGTTGACCACCAGTGTCAGTGGGAAACATGACTATCATTTCAAGAGAACAGCCATCTTAGAGAAAGTTATGTGTGCTTTACAAAGAAAAAATATACTCACCTCTAGTCCATGAAGCAACAGAACAAATGTATAAAATGAAAAGTAATAAACAAAAATATAAAAATATTTAAAAAATTACTATCGGGTAGATGTCCCTCTCCTACTTAAGAAACAACAACCATTCAAAGTCAGTTATGAACATTGGTCTCACTGTGGGGCTCACGTGTTGTCTTCTCTATAGCACCTCAAGCCTTACCTATGGCAGCAGTCGCAACAGGGAACTACAGAGGAGGAATTAGTTTCGCGATGGGCGTAGACTCGATGGATGGAGAGTACAACTCTCCAGAGGTGGAAGTAAGAGAGATCGTGAGGAAGTACTTCCCGGAGACCTGGATCTGGGACATGGTGCCACTGGAGTGAGTTGGGTGCCCCTGGGACTTCGCATAGGTGACGGTGTGAGTCCCACTCTGGGACTTTGGTGTCGTTCTTGTTCCTGGATCCTTTCCCTTCACTTACCTCATAGCGAAACATTTCTTCTCCTCCTTATGTGGCTCCCAGTTTACAGAAGTAACAGAAAACTGGAAGCTGTCTTTTCCACCAGGAGAAAAGGAAAGGGACAAAGGAAAAGAGAAAGAGAGGGGAGAAAAAATTAAGAATGGGGGGAGAGACAGAGCGGGAAAAGGAGGAGGACTTCCAGAGAACCCCGAACAGAAACATCAAGTACCTAGATCCAGTCCCATGTTTACTGCACTTGATTTCTGAGTCACCACATTCTGGTTGTTTTTGTTTTTGATTTTTCCTGTCCTTCTCCTCCACACCAGCCTATCAGGTAGCAGTGAGCTGGCAGTGAAGGTCCCTGATTCCATCACTGAGTGGAAGGCCAGCGCATTCTGCTTGTCCGGATATACTGGCCTCGGTCTCTCCCCCACCATCTCTCTCACAGTCTTCCAGCCCTTCTTCCTGGAACTCACCCTCCCCTACTCTGTGGTGCGCGGAGAAGCCTTCACCCTCAAAGCTACTGTGTTCAATTATATGTCTCACTGCATTCGGGTAAGGGCACAGCTCTGGAAGCGAATGTGAACCCCATCACCCCCATTACCTAGGGCTCATCATATCCCTCCTAGAGCTAGGTGATGTGTCCTGATTTCGGAAGGGAGCAAGCACTCAGAGCAAAGCTTTCTGGCCACATGCTGTTTTGTAAATGTTCCCTATATTCAGATATGGTTTCCACAAGATTACTCTTTCCTTTTGAGTTTTTTTTTTTTTGAGGCAGATAGTCTCACTGGGCACACAGCTCAGGCTGACCTAAAAGTGCCCACCTTCTTGCCTCAACCAGCAGTGTGCTGGAATTATAGGACTATGCCACCATGCCCAACTAAATGACTTTGTATTTAAAGTCTGTCTAAAGAAACATCTCTTCCTCCACTGGTACAGTGAAATCCAAGGCATTGGCACCATTCCTATGTGTAAACATCTAAACTTCAAAGTATGTGCCAGGATTTACCCATTATGACACATGGCAAAGTCTCTGACCTTGTCTGCATCCTAGGCTTCTGACTCTCTCTGCCTGTCTGGGTTTGGGAACAGATCCGTCTGGACCTAGAGAACTCTCCTGATTTCCTGGCAGTCCCAGTGGGAGACCATAAAGACTCTCACTGTATCTATGGAAATGGAAGGAAAACTGTGTCCTGGGCTGTGACCCCGAAGTCACTGGGTGAGTGGCAAAGCTGTTGGCTGATTTCGTGCTTTGTGTTGCAATGATTTGCTCTGGCTGTGGGCCCAATGCATGGTTTCTCTCCTCTTGAATTTAAAACAACCAAGCAGAAAACCACTGTATACACTGGGGGAAACGCACTTAGCACAGTATAACTGTGCTTTTCTGAATTTTCAAATACGTTTATTCACTGTGCATGTGTGCCAGGACACACATGTGAAGGTCAGGTGACAGTTTGTGAGGAGTTGGTTCTGTGTAACATGAGGGGCCGGCTTGTTGGGGTTTCTGTCCGGCCCAGTACCCCAATAAGCCAGCAAGTCCCAAGGAAAATCACACACAAGACTCCATAAGATTATAAACTGATTGGCTCATTAGGTCAGGCTTCTTGTTAACTCTTATAACTTATATTAACCCATTATTCTCATCTATGTTAGCCATAATGGCTCCGTACCTTTCTCAGCTGGGCAAGTTACATGCGGCCTCTTCGGTGGTCTGTGCAGGAGTGGCTGAGGAACCTCTCTGCTTCCCAGAATTCTCCTGTTCTCCTTGCATCACCTCTACTTCCTGTCTGGTTTTCCCGTCTATACTGCCTGCCTGACCAATCAGCGTTTTATTAAAATATGATTGACAGAATACAGACAATTCTCCCACATCATTTCCCTCTTTTTTTTTTAAACAAAGAAAAATACCCATAGTCCATTTGTTGGGAATGTGGGCGTAGTATTTCAGGCCACTTCCTGCTGGTTGGGGGCGCTGATGATCTTATGGGGACCTAAAGAAAATTTAGAGTTATAATCAAGTCCTGACTGGAGTATCCTGTGAGTCTTGATCATCTCAGGCAGCAGTCTTGAATATGTTCTGGATGTAGAATTCAGACATCCAGGCCATCTGTTCCTGTTGGAGATTTTTCAGGTGGCCTCCCTTGGTCAAAGGTGATTTTTCTTAACTCTGAATAAATCCAGAGCCTCTCGTTTTCTGTGGAAACAAAAGCAGAATCTCTTCTCCAAAGTAACATACCTTTTGACTTCAATTTTGAAGCCAAGGTATTTTCTTTTTTTATTATTATTATTAAATTATAAAAGTTTCCATTTCAGCCCCTCCTCCCACCACCCTCCCACTCCCCCCACTCCCTCTCCTCCTCCCTCTCCATCCCCTAGAGCAGTCAGGGTTTCCTGCCCTGTGGGAAGTTCGAGTTCCTCCCCCCTCCCTCCAGGTCCAGGAAAGGTGAGAGTCCAAACAGACTGGAGCGCCAAAATCCAGTATATGCAGAGGAAGCAAGTCCCAGTGTCATTGTCAACGGCTTTTCAAAAAGGCTCCGGGCCAGCCACATTCAGAGAATCTGGTTGGATCATGTCCTCGTTCAGTCCCAGTCCAACAGGCCTTGGTGAACTCTCATTATATCAGTCCCCTTGTATCAGTGGGTGCTTGCATCCCTCGCAGTCCTGATTACTTTTTTTATTTTCTTCATCATTCTGTTCCTCATTTGGACTGTGGAGTGCTCAGTTCGGTGTTCCAATATGGGTCTCCATCTGTATCGCCATCCAATGTCGGATGAAGGTTTCCTGTGCCCTTGCCTTCATTGCTCACGATCTCTTTCCTTCTGCCTCTCATTTGGACCTAGGGAGCTAGGTCCAGTGTTCCAACGTGGTTCTCCGCCTCCATCTCCATCCATCGCCAGATGAGGGTTCTATGGTGACATGCAAAATATTCATCAGTATGGTTGTGAGCCAAGGCCGGTTCAGGCACCCTCTCCTCTGTCCAGAGAACAATCTGGGGATCTCTCCTTGGACCTGGGATCCCATATATAATCAAGTTTCCTATAAATCCTAAAATGACTCCCTTAGTTGAAATATATTCTTCCCTGATCCCTTATTCATCCTTCCTCCCTTCCCCCCATCCCGGTCAACCGAGCTTTCTCCATTCCTCCCCTACTCCCTTCTCTCTAACCCTCTCCCCTTCCAACAACCCTCCCACCCCACCCCCATGCACCCAAGGTTACCTGGGACTCTTGACTATTTCCTACCTCCTGGCGGATAGCTAAATAATCTTCATCAGGATCGTCTTCTTATTTAGCTTCTCTAGGATCACGAAAAATAGGCTCAAATACCTTTAAATTATGGTTAGAATCCACTTATGAGTGAATACATACCGTGTTCCTCTTTTTGGGTCTGGCTTACCTCATTCAGTAAAGCGTTTTCTATGTCCATCCATTTGCATGCAAAATTCAAGATGTCATTATTTTTTACCGCTGAGTAAAACTCTAACGTGTATATGTTCCACACCTTTTTTAACCATTCTTCTATTGAGGGGCACCTCGGAAGCCAAGGTATTTTCAAAATACCTATCTTGGGTTAGTTCAGCAGCATTTATAAACAACAGTCCTTTAGCAGCTGTTGCTCCTTCCTCAACAATCAAACAATTCAAAGAGAGCATAATAACATACAGTATCAAGATTCTCTTTGTATTTTTCATCTTTATGTGGCTTTACTTTAACCTCTATTTCTTTTATTTTTACTTTTAGTTTTTGAGACAGGTTCTCTGTATATCTTTGCCCTGGAATAACTCTGTAGACCAGGCTGTCCTTGACCTCACAGAAATCTGCCAGTCTCTACCTCCCCAGTGCTGGGATTAAAGGCGTGTGCTACCACACCTTGAGGTCACAGAGGTCAATCTACCTCTGCCCCTTGAAGTCACAGAGGTCAACATACCTCTGCCTCCCAGGCATTGGGATTAAAGGTGTGTACCACCACACCTAATTATTTCCTTTTTTCTTTTTTATTTTTAATGACTTTAACCTTTAGCTTGCATATATTTTTAACACACGGTAAACCATTTAGAGGTTTTCTTCCTCTTTGAATCTCTCTTTACTGTATATCTCTCTTTTTCTGACTACATGAGCCTTTAATTTACTAAGCAATATGGAGAGTCGTGGCTTTGACGGCTAGAACCAGCTCATTTTTTAACTTTTCAGCCTCATGGCTGAGATACCAGCCAGAGCTGTGTTCACTGTCACAACTCTATGGCGTTTCAAGGTCCTTACTAGCAAGCAAGCCATAGTATTCTGCTCACAGACCACATTCAGTCGGACTGCCTGCCTGAAAGAGTCAGAGATTGCCCTGGCAGGACAGCCCAGAAAGCCTGTATTTTAAAACAGCGCAGCTTTTTTCCTGTTACGGCTGAAAACCCGAAAAGCATGCATTCAGCTTTACATCAACACCGTTTAAGTGTTTAGTGGCAGGACCTTTTAAAAGAGCTGCAGGGTTTTGCACCTAAAGCTGAGTCAGGAAGCCTCTCTTAGATGAGAGCACTTGCTTGCCTCTAGCAAGCAGAGCAGACCCGAGAAATTACTGCTACCAAGAAACCATGATTTACTCTATTCTTTCCCAAGCTTTCTCAAGCTTTCTGTGAATTCAGTTATCCACGTTGGGCGCCATCTGTCACATGAGGGGCCGGCTTGTTGGGGTTTCTGTCCGGCCCAGTACCCCAATAAGCCAGCAAGTCCCAAGGAAAATCACACACAAGACTCCATAAGATTATAAACTGATTGGCTCATTAGGTCAGGCTTCTTGTTAACTCTTATAACTTATATTAACCCATTATTCTCATCTATGTTAGCCATAATGGCTCCGTACCTTTCTCAGCTGGGCAAGTTACATGCGGCCTCTTCGGTGGTTTGCACAGGAGTGGCTGAGGAACCTCTCTGCTTCCCAGAATTCTCCTGTTCTCCTTGCATCACCTCTACTTCCTGTCTGGTTTTCCCGTCTATACTGCCTGCCTGGCCAATCAGCGTTTTATTAAAATATGATTGACAGAATACAGACAATTCTCCCACATCAGTTCTGTTTCTAGCATGTGGGTCCCAGGGATCAAATCTGGGGTGTCAGGCTTGTCAACAAGCTTCTTCAACTGCTGGGTCATCTCACTGGCCCAAGTATTACCATTTAAAGCCATCAAAATTTTCTCTCCCAGGGGAGGTGAACTTCACAGCCACCGCAGAAGCTTTGCAGTCTGCAGAACTGTGTGGCAATGAGGTGGCAAAAGTGCCAGCCCTCATACGGAAGGACACTGTAGTCAAGCCCTTAATAGTCGAGGTGTGTGAGTACTGAGTCTGTCGTAAGACATTGTGTTTGTAATCTGGGTGACTGTATCTCACTTCCAAGATTGTGCATGGGTCTATAGCTCAGTGTACTTCAAAGTGTTTAGTTTGGGGTTTTGTTTGGTTTGGTTTGGTTGGTTTGGTTTGGTTTTGTATGTTATGTATCATTTTACCTTTTTTTTTCTCAACTCTAAGCCTGAAGGAATCGAGAAGGAGCAAACATTCAACACACTATTGTGTGCATCAGGTAAGTGTAACAAAACACACAATTCTCAAAGTAAGCAATTTATAGCTGTGGGAAAATCATCTCTGGGATACAGCTTACTCTGAAGAAAAAAACAAACAAAAACTTGTATGCTCTTTCCATGAAAACCTAAAGATATCTCATGAAGAGAAGCCCTTTTTTGATGAAAATCTCTCAAAATATGCTCAATTTTCCCAGGGGAATAAAGGATAAACACTATTGATGATATTATCATATTGTTATCATTATTACTATATTTTAAGGATAAAAAAAGGCAGGTGAAAAAGTTGCTGGAAAGCTCCTAGTTAGTGACAAGAACTAAAAGCTTTGACCTGGGACAAGATTCTTTCTAAGCCATCTGTGTCTGTAAAACTCCTCCTCAAACTATGTTGAGGCTATTGAAGGAACTGTGTGTCCTTGCTCGGTTGTACTGTTACATTAGTAATTTAAATATTTCCATATGTATGCTTTGATTGACAGTATCTCTAGTGTCCCAGTATAGACCCCCAAACAGTATTTGATTGATACTGCTAGTATGACCATATAAAGATCTCCATCTAAAAAGTTGTATGCCACCTAGAATGTTCCTCAAGGTGAGGCTTTACCTACAAACCTCATTCCTTATAGAGATGCCCTTCAACTTACAAAGGGGTTGCAACCTATTAAGTCCATCATGAATTGAAAATAATGAGTCAAAAATCCATTTAATATACCTAACCTATGGACTCTCATAGATTAGCAACACAATTGTTCGCTCTCCTATTCCTTCCCATGCTGGCTCAGTTGAAGCGGAGGACAGCTGTGTCTGCCTGCATCACCAGAGAGTGCTGCATTCCACATCAGTGGTCCAGGGAAAGGGTGATGCACAGAATTCTAGGAGCTTATGGTTTCCACTGACTGTGCCTCATTTTCACACTCTAGTGACTGGAACCATCATGAGTTAGAGACCATTCATGGAAATATCCTTGGTAGTCTCATCTACATACAGTGTGTGTGTGTGCGTTCATGTTCCTGTGGAGGGTGTATATATGTGCATGCATATGAGGGACAAAGGTCAATCGTAAGCATTGTACCTCGGGTGCCTTGTTTTTGTGAGTCAAGGCCCCTCACTAACCCAGGAAAGTGAGCCAGCTGGCCAGCAAACCCAAGGGATCTCCCTGTCTCTACCTCCCCAGAACTGAGATTACAATACACACCACCACGTCTGGCATTTCCTCCTCACACAGGTTCTGGGTATCGAACTCAGATCCTCACACTTGCAAGGCAAACACTTTACTGACTAAGTCACCTCCCCAGACCTAGGCACATAGCTTTAATAACAACTGAGTGACAGAGTCCACGGATTTACATGCTTCATTGGTGCAGATCTGCTTCCTGAATTCCTGTGTTCAGCCATCATCCGTGCTTACAGGACTGTAGGTCTAACAGGTACCTCAGAACCACCCTGCCGGCAAAGGGAAGCACTATTGGCCCCACTATGTGCTCCTCCCAACTCCCTTCATCTTACAGTGTGATAATTTCATCCTTCTACATGACAGGTATAAAAATAAACACATCTGCTTTTATCATGTTATTTCTCTTCTTCTCCACCCCAATCCATTCACAAATGTAATTGACTCCACTTTCGAGTTATATCAGAATTTACCCACTTCTCGCCACACCTCCCCAGACCTCCTTCTACGGTAGCCCTTCTCTCTGGCTGGCCTATTTCAATGACAACCTAACTGGGCTGCATGTGGTGGCACAAGCTCGAAACCCTAGCCATTAAGGAAATGACACAGGAACATCACAAGTTTGAGGCCAACCGAGGTGAGACAGTAGACCGGGTCTCAAAAAAAAGTAAAGTTAACATTTTCCTAACTGACCTCCTGACAATCCCCTCTTGTCCCTATACAGCAAGGTGGTTCCCTTCAAGAACATATGTCAAATCGGTCAGAATGTGTCCTTCCTCTGCCACACCTTTCCTACATCCCACGGTGCCAAAACCCTCACCATCACCCTCAAGCCCTCCCTACCGTTAAACATCATGGCCTGATGCTCTGTCTCTCACTCGCTGCGAGCTGGCCACCCCAGCCTTCTCCTTCCTCTTGGGACAGTTTATCACACTTTGGGCTCTAACGTCTTTTTCCTTTTGGTTCATTTTTCCTGGACATATCTTACTCCGTGACTTACTGATGGGCTCTGAACACAATGACCTTATCAAGGAGTCTTTCCATAGCGAGTCACCCACCTCCCCAACCCTCCACTTCCCGAGTGCCCTCACTTGACTAGTTCAGCCCATAAACAGCCTCTTCTAACTTTCTCCAGGACCCACCAATGTCAGTCTCACTAAACACATCTTCACTTGTTTACCTAACCCTTCTCGTAAAAGTAAAAGCTCTAAAAAGTCAGGAAATGAGTTTTGAAAGTCACCATGTAAGACAGAACCCAGCACATGCCACACATTTAGTGCGTATTTGTGAGATAGATGCCTGTGTGAAAACATTACTAACATTGACAGGAATTGCGGCTCAGTAGGTAAAGCGCTTGCTGTGCCAACCTGAGGACCTGAATCTGGATCCCCAGCCCGCACGTAACAGCTGAGCAGGACAGTAAGACCACCTGTAGTTACTCTTGTAATCCCGGTCAACGCCAGGGGACTGAGGAACAGGGGCAGGAGGACCCTAGAGGAACACAGGACAGCCAGTCTGGCTGAAACAGCGAGTTCTAGATTCAGTGAGAGACTCTGGCTCATGGGTGCATGTACACAGACACAGAGAGAGAGAGAGAGAGAGAGAGAGAGAGAGAGAGAGAGAGAATGAATACAATCCATAAAGGGAAAGAAAGGAACCTTTGTATATAAGGAAAGCTATAGACATTTAATACAAATATATAAGCCATATGAACTTTGTTGTGAAACAAATGTTGACTTTGGGAGAAACTGAATTGCATCAAGAAATCGCCTAAGGTTCAAGAGAAACAAAAAGATTGCATCTAGATAATGCTGAGGAAAAATGCTCATGACAACACAGAGCGTTTCTTTCACCCCCTCCCCACGTGCACTATTACTGTCTAATACCTCGTTTGTCTTCTTTGCTTAGATACTGATTTACTTAACCAGTGGTCACTGACCCTTCCACCCAATGTGGTTGAAGGATCTGCCAGGGCTACGCACTCCGTTCTGGGTAAGTCTCTCGGCTCCGGCCACAACAGCTGTCTCTCTGTGTGAGCCCAGCACACACGGGGCCTCGCCACGCATGACGGGCTCCAGACGTTCACCTGAGGAAGGAGTCGCAAGCTCAGGGCTACCCTGGGTGAGAGCGAGGAAGTGGGTTTGACAGCTGCTCCTCTACACAGTATGCTTTGGTTAGCTCTGACAGCTAATAAGGGCTGTGTCCTCATCTTCAGTGATCAACTGGGTGGCAGTGTGCCTAGCATATATGAAAACAGTAATTCCATTTTCCCAGACATCATGGCCCACCAGAAAAGATGTTATCTCTTGCCATTCAGTTTCTTCCCTGCTCTCTGCTTTTCTCGTTTTTTTGTATAATTTCTTTTTGTCTTTCATTCCATTAGTAACATGGCCTCTTGGTTATATTATCTTATTGCAGCACAAACCATCTCCATTTTTCTCTAATTTGTAATAACCTTTTACTCCTCAGGCGATATACTAGGCTCTGCAATGCAAAACCTCCAAAATCTTCTCCAGATGCCCTACGGCTGTGGAGAACAAAATATGGTCCTTTTTGTTCCTAACATCTATGTCCTAAACTATCTGAATGAGACACAGCAGCTGTCGGAGACGATCAAGTCCAAAGCCATCGGCTACCTCGTCAGCGGTGAGCAATTTTACCTGCACTCCTTACTGCCTGCTGTTTGGTTCAGATTCGGTCATCACTGTTGCTGTGATTTCCAATCAAATGCCCCTCTCGAGAATAATGACTCCCAATACTGTTGATACCTTCGGAAACATGTTCTTTGATAGGGTTAAGATAGGGGAAGAATAGTAATTGTCTAGTGTCGCTCTGCTTCATAAACGACTGAATTCCCTCTCCAGGGTATCAGCGGCAGCTGAACTATCAGCACAGCGACGGTTCATTCAGCACATTCGGGGACCGTGGTGGGAACAGCCTGGGAAATACCTGGTAAGATGAAATTAACTGTGTCTTCATGCTCTCCTGATCCAAGGCATTTCAGGAGTCTAGAAACTGCTATTCTCTGTACCTGGGATTCTTTTCTGGAAGGGTTACTTATTCTTAAAACTCCAAATGTCATCCCTCCTGACCTCGGCCACCCCACCTGCCCTGCCGGCACTGCTGGTAAAAGCAAAGCAAAGAAATAAAGGTGTAAGGCCGGAAGTACAGTCGTCCGCCGAGGAAACTTCCTCGCTGCCCTTTAGAAGAGGCAAGGTGGAGAGCAGGGAGAGAGATGCAGAGCGGTACAACTGGAACTCATCTGGGAAATGCAGTTTTGATGGGAGGGTGCTATGACAGTTCAAAAAGAGATAAATTTCATAAGACCGAAAGATTGAAAACTATCAACTAAGACCCTCCAAAACGGCCTCCACCAAACTGTGAAGACCAGGGTCTGCAGAAAGCACATGGCGAACTGTAAAGTGAGGTGGCCCTGCTCTCGGCCCCTTTTCTGCCTGCAGGCTCACTGCATTCGTGCTCAAGGCCTTCGCCCAAGCACAGTCTCACATCTTTATAGAGAAGACGCACATCACGAAAGCTCTCAACTGGCTCTCAGGGAAGCAGAAAGAAAATGGTTGCTTCCAGCAGTCTGGACACCTGCTCAACAACGCAATGAAGGTGATGCCCTGGTCCTCTGAACTGAGTGCTGTGATGTGTAGGGAGAAGGTGGTGCCCTGGTCCTCTGGACTGAGTGCTGTGATGTGTAGGGAGGAGGTGGTGCCCTGGTCCTCTGGACTGAGCACTGTGATGGGTAGGGAAGAAGGCTTCTCTAAGAGTTCTCCAGTCCTTGGGGCTGGAGAGATGACTCGGTGGTTAAGAGCATTTGGTGCTATTGCAGAAGACCAGTTTGATTCCCAGCATCCTCCTCAAGCAGTTCACAAACAACCATAACTCCAGCTCCAGATGACCCGATGCCCTCTTCTGGTCTCTGTGGGTACTTCACTCATGCACAAACGGACACATAAATACACAAATATACACTATTTTTTTTTAAAAAAAAATAGCTTTTTCTTCTAAAAAATAAAAAAAAACTTAAAATAGAGTTCTCCAGTCCTAATGACATAACATGGAGGGTCCAATGTTCAGCAAATGCCGAAGTGTGAGAGTTCTCGCTCTGTCCTTCCAGGGTGGCGTGAGTGACGAGGTGACGCTCTCTGCCTACATCACCATCGCCCTGCTGGAGATTCCACTGTCTACCGATGTACGTGTACACCATCCCTGCACCTCCCTCACAGACGCAACTACGATCCCCTGAGGATCCCTCCAGTGTCTGCGGTCTTTGATTTTGATACAGTTCCCTGGCACCTTTTTAACAGATTCAAGGAAACCACTCCCCGATACAAACTCTACTGCTGGGGTGTTGCAGCATGACTCTCAACCTGGGGTTAGCCTGGGCATAGTTCCTTAGCCTGGTTCTGCTATTTTGAAATTGGCCCTCATCTTCTTTTATAGCACAGTATTGTCCGCAATGCTCTCTTTTGCCTGGAAACAGCCTGGGCCTCCATCTCAGGGAGCCAAGGAAGTCATGTCTACACCAAGGCATTGTTGGCCTATGCCTTCGCCCTGGCAGGAAACCAAGCCAAGCGAAGCGAGCTGCTTGAATCACTAAACAGAGAGGCTGTGAAAGAAGGTAGGTGCTTCTATTGCAAAGTCTGTCTAACCAGAAGTCACTAACGGGGCAAAGGCAGAGTCACTCTCGTGCCACCTTAACCAGAAAGACAGCAAGAGAACTGTCATTGACCCAACACTTAAGTGATGTGAACCATTTTATTGACACACGCATTACTGATTTTATATAATCCAACTGCTGGTGCCACACAAGTATGTAAGAGACACAAAGACTCCCCAAGTGATTATCTGGGAGTTTGGTCAAGATCTGCTTGCTACCAGGCAGGGTGGCTCACGCCTTTAAATCCAGAACTTGGGAGGCAGAGACAGGGGGATCTCTGAGTTCGAGTTTGACGCCAGCCTGGTCTAGATAATGAGTATCTGTCTCCAAAAAACCAAATTATGTGTTTGATATATTTGATATAGACTGTTCTAAAGCGTCCACTTGTTTCATCGGGGCCAGTTCATTGGCTGAACTCATCATCACTCATGGGGTAGATCTTACAACCATGTTTTATACTTAAAATCTTATTCTTTCCATTTGAAAGAGGATTCAATCCACTGGCGACGTCCCGGGAACGTTCAGGAAGCAAAGACACTCTTCTATCAACCACGGGCCCCTTCTGCTGAAGTGGAAATGACAGCTTATGTACTTCTCGCCTACCTTACGGCTCTGCCGTCCCCTTCTTCAGAGGACCTGTCTTCCGCATCCCAAATTGTGAAGTGGATCATCAGGCAGCAAAACTCCCACGGAGGCTTCTCCTCCACTCAGGTCTGTGGAGAGACCCTAGGAGGGAAAGATAAATCAACTAATCCATATATAAATGCAAACATGTTATAGGGATTAAGTAGCTGAAACATCGTCCCTCCATCACCAAGTCCCAGCCTGATTCACATATGGATCACTGCTCTGTCCGCCTTACCTTCTCATTGTCTTCTCCCCAAAGCGGGTCCTCAGCATCCCCAGGGGCCAGTTTCCCAAAGCAATATTTCTGTAGAATTACTTCCATGAGAAAATTAACTTTATGTTCATCCACAGACTAAAATTCTCTAATATTCTGCCTAAGCCACTTCCTCTCCACAATAAATGTGTACTCGTGTAGCGAGTTAGGCAAGTCCTTAGGCAGAATGGACTTGCTGCCATTGCTGGGGCCGTTTAAAACATCACAGCTCTTCCCCGATGCCCATCACCCTCTCCATAAATACTTTTCATTATTCAAGAATTATCTCATTTCTCATCTTCAGTCTTCTTTTTCTATCTTAGCCTACATTTTCTTCTTCATTTCAGATTTCTACAAGAAATACTGCTAGAGAGACTTACAAATTACTAATGATATATGTTCAGTTCAGATTTCTGTATATATTGTAATCTGTGTAGATGATAAAACTTCTCTCTGAAATACCTAGACTGGGTCACCATTAGTAAGCAGGATGGAATGGTATTGAAATTACAGTGATTAACTGTGTTTTTTTGACTAAATAATCCTGAAAGGAAGCAGGGTTGACACTATGCATCCAGTGTGGACTGCTATCTCTCCATCCACTGAGATTTCTGTATCTTTCCTTTTCTCAGGATACGGTGGTGGCCCTCCAAGCCCTCTCCAAATATGGAGCAGCCACTTTTACAAAAAGTAAGAAAGAAGTGTTGGTCACCATCAAGTCTTCAGGGACATTCTCTCAGAAGTTCCCTGTTCACAATGCCAACCGCCTGCTGCTGCAGGAAGTCAGACTGCCGGATCTTCCTGGAAATTACGTCACCACAGTGTCAGGGTCTGGATGTGCATACCTCCAGGTGAGACCTCCAGGGCCCAGATACTGGGCACATGGAAGAGAAAGTGTCAAGGGTTATATGATCACTGCAAAATCAAAAGGAGAAATCTGTGCTAAGTCAAGAGTTGAGTTATTTAGCCAGGCAGTGGTGGTGCATGCCTTTAATCCCAGCACTCGGGAGGCAGAGGCGGGCAGATCTTTTGAGTCCAGCCTGTTCTATAAGATCTGGTTCCAGGACAGGCTCCAAAGCTACAGAGAAAAACTGTCTCGAAAAACAAACAAACAACAACAACAACAAAAAAAAAGAGTCGAGTTAACTTAGAAACTTCGAAGAGGCTGTGAGATGTTTTCAGCACTGAGATAAGGAATTTTGTTCTTGTTGTTTTCAGACATCGCTAAAATATAACATCCTTCCAAAGACAGAAGGAAGAGCGCCCTTCACTCTGCAGGTTCAAACTCTCCCCATAAACGTTGATGAAAATCACAGAACATTCCAAATTCACATCAACGTAAGGTAAAACCTAAGTAGCAACCAGTCTGCTTATAAGACATGGAAAAAATGGGTTAATGCCTGTGGAAGAAATACATTATGCAAAGCTAATCTTAACAAAAATGGGGTCTTGTATTCGTGAACCAGGACATTTTCTTAACTCTTACTGAAAGGCCTTAGCGTTGAGACTATATCTCAGGAATATACACATACATATACACACATCTCATCTCTCTGAAGAGAGGAAAGGAAAATGGTGAGATTTCAAATAACTGCACAGATACGGTTGATAGAGAAAATGAGTGACAAAAAAGATTAGACTTCTGGGTCACTCCATCCCGAGGAACCTTGTCGGAAGGACTTAACTCTGTGCATTACCTTCACAGTTACACTGGAGAACGATCCAGCTCCAACATGGTCATTGTTGACGTGAAAATGGTATCAGGCTTCATACCTGTGAAGTCAACTGTGAAAAAGGTAAACCCTACACCATCAGTAGAAAAGGCTAAATGCAGGAGGGGCTTGGTCCTGCCTCAACTTAATATGCCAGGCTTTGTTGACTCCCCATGGGAGGAGACCTTACCTTTTCTGAGAAATGGGGGCATGTGGGGGGAGCAGGAGGAAGAACTTGTGGTTGGTGTGCAAAGTGAATTTAAAAAAGAAAGAAAAAGGCTGAACACTAAGCCATAGGTGGAAAGGGTTAACACTAACTCTTGCAGGTGGCAATGCCATACTGTTTGTCTGTCTGATTTTACTGATGCAGTTTTCAAAAGGCTTACTCCTGCAAACTTGCCTCTCCAGAGGGTGATTCCTTCTTTTATTATTGCTTATACTGGTTACAGTCTGTTGTGCATGAGGCCTAAGTTTTATCTAAACCTAATGCCACCGAGGGGTGGCAGCGGGCAGCAAACCACGAGGGGCAGCCAGGTCCCACCACCCCAGGCCTCTGTAAGTCCCAGGCAGGTGGAAGGCAGCAGCTGAGAGACCTGTGGGAGGTGGTCATTGGCAGGGCAGCGAGTCCCACAAGGAGGTGGCGGGTGAGAGACAGAGAGGGATAGTCACACCATGCAGAGAGAGGGTTTGGGTATAAGTTATTCAATGGGTTATGGGAAGAAAGGGAATGGGGAGAGAAAGAGAGAGAGAGAGAGAGAGAGAGAGAGAGAGAGAGAAACGGAGAGGCGGGGAGAGAAGAGGAGAGGACCACAACAGCCACCTCTGCAGATAGGGCAGAGAGAGCACAGCCTGGAAGCAGAAGGAAGATCCGCTTGCCTATGTAGAAGGGGGGGGGAGTGGGCAGGGCTTGTCTCTTAAAGGGACAGGACAGACCATTACACCAAGTTCTAGCCTATATCCAATTCTAGCAAACCATTAGTTATCAGATTTGTGGACACACCATGTATATACACACACATACATATGTATGTATCTCCTTATGCATTCCTAGTATGTGTATTTATCACATATATGTATATGTGATAAATATTCATACATATGTACCTATATACATATGTATGAATAGAAAGGATTCAGTAAATATTAGCATTATGACTAGTATTCCTAAAGAAATAAAAAAAAAATTAGTAGTTTGGATTCTCCAGAGAAGCCTCGTATGTGAAAAATACCTGAAAACTGTCCCTAGCATAAACCTTCCTCACTCCGTATTTCTGGCTTATCAACAGCTCCAAAACCAGCCTGACATCCAGAGGACTGACGTGACCACCAACCATGTTCTAGTCTACATTGAAAAGGTAAGATTTGTGACTCTGGGTCTGTAAGAATTGCTGGAGTGTCTAAACCAGACCAACAAGATTCCAAAGAGTCAGTCTCCACCACTTCTCTCTCTCTCTCTCTCTCTCTCTCTCTCTCTCTCTCTCTCTCTCTCTCTCACACACACACACACACACACACACACACACACACACACACACACCAGCAAAGCTGTTAATGACACTTTTAACCATCCGCAGAACTTTGTTCTTTCATTTTTATTAGTTATGTTATAGAGATCAAAACGTCCCATTCTCTTCCGGGCTGTGAGAGAGGAGATAGCACACTCCTACAGCTTAGTATATCTTAAGAAAACAAGATGGCGACTGACGACTGAGTTATCATTGAGTCCACTTCTGTTCTCTCGTCTTTCCAGCTAACCAGTCAAAGCCTGAGTTTCTCCTTCTTGGTGGAACAAGACATTCCAGTAAAGAACTTAAAACCAGCTCCGGTAAAAGTCTATGATTATTATGAGACAGGTAAGTGGAATCCAGATATGCTGAGCTTTGATAGGAAATAGAGTCTGGCCTTATTAGAGGTTATCTTAAATAAAATGAAATTCCACAGTCTTTCACTGGAAGAAAAAGTGAGTTTTTATGGTCACTTACAGTTATGTTTCTGTGTATTACCCTTTTGTGTGCACTTAAACAAGCCTTAGGGTCCCTCTGGTGAAAGACATCATGAAACAATTGGTCGTGGGTTCTACTTAAATTTCCCTCTAAAGTTGCTTGCTTTAGGCTGGATTATTCTGGGAAGGTAAGAGTAGCAATAATTTTTTTTAATTGCATCTTGCTACTGATGTGTGATACAGAACCTATCATTTGATCTTCTTTTCAAAGTGCTGTAGATAAACCCCCAAAACGGGAGGAGACTGGATAGAACAAGAAATTCTTCTGTTTCTTCCTGACTTTGAACTTGAAACTTGCCAGCGTTATATCATGTTGGCAGTATGAAACGATGTCTCCTCCTTAAGTGGAGGAAAGACGCAGAGAAGAAGGCACAATGCCAGCAGGAAAGCCCAGGCGTGGGAAGGGACCATCTGAGTCTGGTGGGTGCAGAGGCACAGCAAGCCCTCAGTTCCGTTCCAGAGCCTGGTTCTCTTAGTCTCCAGCACCAAACAAAATAACTTAGTGTAGACTTTATTTCCATTGATTCTGTAGCTGTGATTTAAACTCTCGTTCTTTGTCGACAGGGCTTACCCACAATTAACCGCTTTCTGCCTAATCATTTCTGTGTTCTAGATGAATTCTCCATTGAAGAATACAGTGCCCCTTTCAACACTGGTATGGTAGAAACAGTCTAATTGAATACCAATTTAAAGAAAATAAACGAGCACCTGCTTTAGTTCTCCATACTAGGGGTTTTTTTTTTTTAGTATAACATTTTGTATTATATAAATTCTGGTGTATCATCAATGAATTGGACTGTATCAGATACATTGTAGAATTTTTTTAATAGAAATATGCTAGTGAAATATAGTTACTGATACCTGGTGGTGACTTATTGTTAGCTTAATTTAAGAATTTGAGAGATTTATTTGAGAGAGAGAGAAGGAGAGAGACAGAACATGAAGTTGGGTAGGGAGAAGGTGGGGAAGATCTGGAAGGAGGTGAAGGGGGAAATAATATGATCAAAATACACATAATTTTTCAAATTAAAAAAATATATAAAAGAATTTGTAAGGCACAAAAATTAAATCAACTAATGTTTGCATTCTACACCCGGTGGCCACCAACATTTTTAAGACATTTTTAAGTGTACACTGGTTAAGTCAGTGTCCCTGTGATTAGCCACATGGCACAACCTGAGAGGACACATATAAAAGACATTCCTTTAGGCTGATTGGTAGAATCATTTTCTGTGGCACTTTTGGCTCTCTCTTTAAACTTTGAAGAAAATCTGAGAACAGTTTCCTTGTTAAATATAATTAAATTTAAAGATTTATAATTGAATGTTAAAATTAGTTCTTTTAGTAGGTTCTTGACTTCCCTTGGTATTTCTACTCTTCTGTTTAGACTCTGAACAAGGAAATGCTTAAAAATGGGAACCTGTAGATCTCACCAGATGGACGTCTCCAGGCATGAAGAACCAAGACCTGAAAGAAGAACGGACAGTGGATAAATGGGAGGGAATTACAGATATATGAAATTTATATATATTGAATAAAGTTATGGCATTTACAGTTATATTTTCTTATCGTACTTTTATCATTATATTTATTTTATGAAATATGGTTTTAGCACTTTAAGAGTGCCTAAAGAAGCTACAGAAAGAGATACAGTAGAAAACACTATGAAGTGGAATTTAAAAAAAAAAAAGTGTTTGGTCAACCCACAAGAACACAGAGAAAATGATCCCATGTTTTCTAACATTGGTAAACAGCCCAAAAGCTCATCAGTAGGCCCACGACAGTCTAACAAGCTGTGTCTGTTCAGACCAGGGTGCTATTGCACAATATTAGATGATGCACACTTGCCTAAGTCTGCTGGGGACAAACTAAAAGAATTCCAGACAAACTGAGAAAGGGGTGATATCAGGGGTGAGAGTGACTGGGTTGGTTTTTCTTTTCCAGTTCATTTTAAAAACTGTTTCTAACTTTACTATCTAGTTTCATTTGCTCTATCCCATGAGAACTCTTACAATGCTTACAAAGGAAGGCGACCAACAGGCCTCTTTTATTTGCATATTTTATGTTGCATTTGTTCCCATGCCGTAAGTTTGTCTTTCTTTGGTTTCTTCTGGAATGTCTTCTCTTGTGCAGCCTCTTGTGCCGGCTCTGGAACAGCTTCTTCATTTTCAGTGAGGACCATCTCAGAGTGGAGGGGCAGGGGGACCTCATTTGTACGTTAAGGGCACATCTTGAGTGTTTTGCTCACCTGGATGTGTTCAGTGACCAGAGAATCTGCATCTAAACCCTTGAGTTCTGCATCGTTTTGCTTTATTTATTTATACTTTAAGTATAAGTGATCTGCATGTGTACCTGCAGGCCGGAAGAGGGCATCGGATCCTATTATAGATGGCTGTGAGCCCCCATGGGGTTGCTGGAAACTGAACTCAGGACCCCTGGAAGAGCAGTCAGTGCTCTTAATCCCTGCGTCATCTCTCCAGTCCCTGCTCTCTGCATTTCTAAGCGTGTGCAGCCGTGTCAAAAAAAAAAAAAAAAAAAGCAATTCTTCTATCAGTGTTCAGACAGACCTGGCCTCTGCCTCAGCAGGCTGCACGTCTTGCACTGAACATTGGCCCTGCCTGCTCCGTGTTCTCTTGTCTTCAGATTGACCTGTCTTTTGGTTCTCAGGTGCCTTGTCTCATTAACATTCACTCCCAGAAGTTACTGCCCAACTCTAAGGTGACATCATCCACAGCTACTCAGGCTGAGACAGATAGATCCTTGTTTCCAAAGAAATCCACATCCATGGGCTACCAAACCCCACAGATGGAGCAGCCGGAATGTGCAGAGACATTTCCAAGTGTGTTGCTAATCCTCTGATATTTCCGCAATGTTGGAAGCGTCAGACAAGCTCAGCCTGACCTGAGACTGGAAATCAAGGCGTGGAAAATTCTGTACACGTATTTTAAACTCCTGTGTGGAGAGCATGTGCTATCTTCCAGCGTGTGATAGAGGCACAAACCATAGATCTACAATGAGATGCTGGAAATGTCTGATGAAGTCATCTGTCTGAGCAGGCGTTGAACTATCAGAGTCTTTTGGTGGTGCCCTGCTGCCATTTAACCCAGCCAAGTCAGAATCACAAAATAGGTTTGGTTTCTCGGTTTCTGTGGTTGTTAGGGGTCAGTTTGATTTGATTTGATTTATGAGTTTTAGAAGGACTTCAGAGGGTGAGCAGTGTTGTTGATCTTTTTGGTTTTATGAGACATAATCTTGCTGAGTATTACAGGCTGGCCTCAAACTCAAAATTCTCCTCCCCAGCCTTCCAAATGCTGGGATTACAGATGTGTGAAACTCAACCTGGATATATAATATATATTGTTTCTTACATATTTATTCTTTCCTCATACATCCTGACTGCAGTTTATTCTTAATAGAAGCAAAGCCCATAAAATTCCCCACCAAAGCGTTGATAGGAGTGTCTCCAGAGACCAAGCTAGAGAGGATCTGGGAAATGTTGAAACTGTATCCTCCAGGATCTGTAGGAGGCACCAGGGAGAGGTCACTGCTACGCTGAGATGTGATAAGCTAATTCCTAAACTCAACAAAATGCTGATGTTGTAAACAAAGAATTCATTGCAAATGGACACTAGAAAGTATCTCTTAAATAAGTCCTCATGTTTTCATGACATTGAATTTTCTTGAGTTGCTTTTGAACTCGATATTTGTTGGGGACCAGCCTTGACAAAAATACCTCTGCCGGGTTAGAGGCGTGGGGATTTAGAAATATAGTAAAATATATGAAGACACGAATAAAAATAATAAAACAGAGAAACATAGAATAGTATCGGGAGGGAATTCCAGTGAGTACTGAAATTCGCCTGCATTTGATTTCCCGCTGCTTAAAATCCCCCTGATCCCAAAAGGTAGGAGTAAGACAAAAAACTGCATTAACAAGGTACAAGGAAATGAACTGACCAACTGAAGGTCACAAACTACGGCCTCTGTTGCTAGAACAAAACAAGTCGCACTCACACCCTAGACCAAAACATTCTGTAGGCAAACCACTCCCTGGGTGGAATCCCAAGTTATCTCCGTAAAGAAACTGGACCCTCAGTTGGACGCTTAGACTTTTGTCTGAGGTAGAAACATATCTACTTTTCTTTTTCTGAAGTCCGAGGTCTGGCCATTAGCCACCCCCGTTGACAATGCCTTGAGAGAGCGTTTAGGTGGGACCTTTGTTTGAGGTAGAAGCAAACACGATAACCTTGAGGGAACCCTCTGACCTTTGGTGAATATGGAAATAGGCTCATATTTGGGGGGCCTCCACGGGTACTGTGTGTGTGTGTTGCACACATGTGACTATAAAGTTGTGTGTGTACAACCACACATGCAGATACCCGAGAAGGACAATAGTATCCTCTTCTGTTAGTCTCTATCTTACTCTCTTGTGACAGGGTCACTCAGTGAACCAGGAGTTGGCCATGTAGGCTGGGCTGAGCGGCCAATGAGCTCCAAGACCCCTGTCTCCTCATTCCAACAGCAGGGTTACAGGCACACCCAACCATGCTGAGCTTTTTATGTGCATTCTGGGAATTCAAATTGAGTCCTCAGGCTTGCAGAGAAAGCTCTCAGCCACGGACCCACCTTTGCAGATTCACATACTATATTTTTTATTATAGGTTGACTTAACTACATTTAAAATGCTGGGTATTGAACCCAGGATCTCACCAAGACCAGGCAAGCACTCAACCACTGACAGACACCCCACCCATGAAAGTGAAGGTTTTTGTGAAGTAGGTAGACACTTAACACATATAAAGGTACAGGCTATAATAGAAAGAAACACAGGATAGAGTGCTAAGAGATCACCTGGTACTCTCTGCTGCTTGATAGGTAAGTAGAGGAGATGGAGCAGGGCCTAAGGTCTCATAGTAGGTCATTGCAGTAGCTAGACTATTTCATTAAATCTCTCCTCAATTAAAAAAAATGTAAGCAGAGTGGACCCTGTGGCATTTATACTCTAACCACATTGAAACCTGCTTTGCTGTATGGTCTAGGGTTATAGACAGTTGAAGCGTGTCAATTTGTCAATATTGAATATTGAAAGTTTGGACAAGTCAATGATTTTGTAAAGAAATCTAGGTGATGCTCTCAGGATCCACACGGTGGCAATGTGTGGAAAGACAGGAAGCCTGGGCATTGCAGCTCAGGCGGTGGAATGTGGGTTCTTAGTCTGAGTGTGCTTTGCCATCATGAGGACTCTGATGGCAGAAGAGGCAGGATGCTCAGATGACAACTAACAGGGAAGGATGTGGGAACGAAATGCCAGAGTCCACAGAGCCCTCCTTTCCCTACTCCTTGTTGACCTTGGAGGGGCCTGAAGGAGGAGCAGTAGGTGCAGAGACCAGGAGGAAGCTATATACCGTACCCTAGAGTCTTAGTGGATGAGGGTGTGGGGACTGCCCTCAAATGTCAGGAGTCATGGACACCTGAGAACTAGAATGAACAGAGTCCACCTACAGTCCTGGGAGAGATCCAGATGCCTATGTCCATCTACCCGCTACTCTGGTTATACTCCAAGCTGAGTCCTAGGCACGTGTCAGCCTCCAAGGATGCTTTTCCTTGGCCGTTATCAGCTGCCACCTTCTACTTAACTGAGGGTACAGGAGTGTGACATTGCAAAGTTCCAGGTCCTCTGTGTTCACAAACCAACATGTCGACTTTTCTGTGTCTTTCATCGTCTGAAAATGAACTGATTCAGAGGAGTCGCCTACAGGGAATAGATCACAGAGGAAACCTGTTCAAATGCCCCACGGTGACTGCCTTGGTCACTATAAAGAAAGCACGTATTGAAAGAAATAATTCTTGTCTCTAAGTCCCAGGGAGCTGTGTGACAAGGCTGGCATGATGTCCCCAATGTGATCCCATAGTGAATTATACCATCTTTGCAATCCCGGTGGGAGACAGTCAGCCACAGTGCCTAGGATCATCCAGGCTATGTCCACACCGCTTTCTCCTTCAGCAGCTCTCTCCTGCTCAGCTCTGAAGTCTGATAAACCCACAGGAAAGGAGACTGTGTCTCTGATAAAGGCAAATCAAGGGTTCAACAGCCACTAGAAGCCTGTTCCGTCCCGTGGGGAAGCATGTCTAAGGGAGAAGTAGGAGTGAGCAAGGACTGGGCAGTGGGAAGAAGGCATGATCATTGCTATGACCAAATCCACGAAGTCCCAAAAGCCAACAAGGAAGCCGTGTCCCATAGGTAAAAGCAAAGAGCCTTTATTTTATGCAAGTTTGCGAACTCGGTCTCTCTACATGTCCAACGTATTGGAATAACTGGAGAGCCCCAAGCTCAGTTAGAGTAGGGTTTTTATAGTAGTAAAGGTGGGGGTGAGTGGTTTCTGAGGTTCAGGACCTCTGATTGGCTAACATTTGTCTAGGGGCATCCTGGTGAGTGTTTGCTGGCAGGTGATCCTATCTACAATGGTTGGAATGTTAGGCATTTCCTGTGGATGGTCTGTTTTTCGGTGGTGCTCCGGTAATCTCAGTTTGTGGTTCTTCCTGCAACCAGGTATTGCTTCAGGGTAAATTATTGAGACTTTCGGGCCTTTCAGTTGAGTCCTACTTTGGCAGGTGATAATGGTTGGAAGTAAAGAATTTCCTTTGGGTGATCTGTTCATATTTAACTTATCATGGCTGGCTCCTACCAGCAGCCCCTGCTCAGTGTCATGACATGGCCCATGTCATGTGTTGCTACAGCCAGTGACAAAGGCCTGTGTTCTTCTATCCTGCAGTTGCATCCACAGTGAGACAACATCCTCTGCCATTGACTTCTCAATTAAAGGGATGGTGGGACCACAGGTGCCTGTCGTCCAGAGCGCCAGAAACATCAAGATGCTGCTCCTGTGGGAAAGTGGGCCGATCCTCCTGCCGTCCTGCTGTGCTGACCATCATAGGTGTTGGCCCACTGTGGCCACTGCAGGCCTGTAGATAAGATGGGAGATAAAACTTTGAGGAGACCCTTCCTCACACCGTGTTTCTATTGTCTGTCTGTCTGCTCTGGGGAAATTTTCCTGAAGAAAAAAACCACAAGACAGAACCAGTCTTCTGGCTGCACCCCTGCTGTGGGCCTTTCCTGCCATCCAAGCGGGCAGCCAGCAGAGGGGGCAAGAGCCATTCTGTTTTCTTGTCCCCGCCTTCCTCCTCCTCCTCCAAGAGGAACTCAGCCGCAGGGGCGAGTTGTGGGAAGAACGCTGTCCTTAGCGGTCTCTTTGCTGGAAATCCAACACAGATCGGAAAAACAGGGTCCTGAGAAACATTTCCCTCACTTCCCAACCCTCAGCTGATCTTTATTTCACTGAAGGTCTAGGAGTCCGGAGGGATCGTCGTAAAAACCACACTGGAGTAGCTAAAGCCCCACCCACCCCGCCGCCCCTGCCGCCCCTGCCGCCCTCTGTTACCTCCCTTTCTCTTTAAGGAAGCTAGTGCTGGAAAGGAAAATAAGGGAAACAAAGACAAGAAGGTCAGAAACACCCGTGTGTTTGATAACCCTCTCTGAATTCTTTACAAAAAGTGTGGGTGGAGCTGTGGATGAAGAGGGAGGTTTCTGCCCGGTCGCTGTAGCTGAAGTTGGGGTTCTGGGGCATTCCCCAGGATCTTGTCTCTGTTCAAGTGTTTGTATAAAATGTCTTCATTAGAATTCAAAAGCAATAACCCAGATCATCAGGACCTGGTGAATTCAACATTATCTGCACTGAGGTATCATTGATGCAGACTGTAATTTCAAATAAAGCCTCCAGAAAGAGATTTAAAGCATAGAGACAGATGACTTGGGGTGTCTAGTTCTTCACTTGCCTGCTCGAAGTCCACTTACCCACACTCTGGGTGAAATTACGTGAGAGTCAAGTCAGTGTGTCTCAGCTACTTCAGGTACAAGCAAAGAGGAGGCTCCTTGGTACACATCAGTGTACCAAGAAAGAGGACAGTCCCTGAAGGGTGTGCCTGTCACCTGAGACAGGACAGTGGAGACCCAGAGTCAAGGACAGGTTCTTAAACTCGGCTTGGAGAACGACGTCCATCTTGCCCCAGAAATCATTGCTCAGCCACCTCCTGTTTCACTGGGTGAACACCTTGGAAACTTCCAACTCTCATTGAAGCCTGAGGTGGAGTCACCCTGAAAACAGTGAGTTCAGTGACTTAGGCCCCTTCATCATCCAGGCTCTGATGATCAATTAATTACTCAGTTTTGTAAAAGATGTTGTATTTATCCTTTTCATACTTTTTTTCTAAACATGATTCCCAAAATTGAGTAAACATCCCTTCCTCAAAACGTTACTGTTTGGTTTTAGGGTGGAAAAGGAGAGGAGGTTCGAACGAGGTTAGCTGAGTCAAATCACCCTTGTCAACAAATTTTATTAACAACAGCAACAATGGCCAGGACTCTGACTACCACAAAGCAGATAAACCAAGGTGCTACTGTTAAAGACTTGAGACACAAGGGAAGGGTCATGCGTGGAGAGGAAGCAGGTTCAGTTAACATGACCTGTGCTATATGACCACGGTAGGGGATAGGGCATCCTTGGGGCACTCTGAGGAAGGGAATACGGTCTCGATATGTGTGAGCCGTGTTGCATGACAGTAGGCAGACCGCCTCTGATCCCTGAGGAGCAGGGGCGGGAGCAGGAGCCTGACTGTGTTCTTGCCCTCACGTAGCCCTCCTGCTTATGGCCTGGTAACCTGAAGGACTTGGCTTCCCTAACATTTTCAGGTGTGTGTGTGTGTGTGTGTGTGTGTGTATGTGTGTGTGTGTGTGTATTATTTTATAGAAATGGTGAGATCCTAAAGATTAGCAAGTACCTGAGTCATGAAGCTGTCCACTTGTCTACTTCCTGCTGAACTGGGGCAGGATTGGGTTAGAAGGGCTCCTTCCTTGGTGGTGGGTAGTCAGGAGGTGATCCTTGGGTCAGAGCCTGGCATCTGAATTCACACATCAGGAGGACATTGTGAACCATTTGGAGTTGGATTTGTTGAATTATGAACTGCGTAAATTTATGGGGAGAGGGCAAAGGTAAGTATAGGAGTTACCAACCAAATGGGCACCGTCAGATGAAGGAGTGTCCACAACATCCCTAACTTTCTGAAAGAACTTTTGAGTTCAAACCAGGAAAACAGATTGGCAGGGATTAGCTGTTCCAGTCTTGAGATGATACCCACCAAGACAGAGGACCAGAAAAACTAGTTTTGTGCACTTCTCTGTAAGGAGGAGTTTGCCAAAACCCAACATTGTATTTCCCGGAGTATACTTAAAACAAGTGCTGATTTGGGTTTGAATTTCAAATCCTCCAGCCTCCACCTCCTATGGATAACAGGCTTGGGACATCACTAACACCTGGTGATGCCCAGCATCCTGGCTCCCAAAGGTGTAATAGACACAAGTGAGCGATGTGGCGGCTCACCTGAGTGATAGTTAATCTTCATAATCAGTTTAACCAGATTTAGAGTCACATAGGAGATACACTCGGGTGGGACTGAGAGTGTTCCAGTGAGAAATAACGGAGGAGGGAAGACCTATCCGAAATGTAGATAGCCCCATACTTAAGTCCCAGACTGAATTTAAAAAGGGAAAGAAAAGGGTCAGTTGTATCTTGTTTTGTAATGTTTGGTAGTTGTCTCTTGGAAGCCTATTCCTTTCTGAGAGGAAAGAGACGGGGAGTGGATCTAAAGGAGAGGGGAGGTAAAGGGGATGTGGGAGGAGTGGAGGAAAACTGAGGTCAGGATGTACTGTACGAGAGAAGATTCTATTTTCAGTAAAACTAAAGAAAAACTGTAAATATTTTCACATAAGACTCTTGCTGTGGCATGGATAGCCATCTGTGACTGTAGCAACATTTTTACTCTCTGTACAACAGCAAGAGGAAGCTTTATAAATAAAATTTGAACATTTGGGGCCTCTTTAAAAAAACTGTAAAGGCCAACTGAATTCAAGCACTCATCTCTGTCTGCTTTGTGGTCCGTGCAGATGTGAGGTGCCCCAGCCACACACTCCTGGCACTAGGAATTTTGCCCTGCAACACCACCACGATGGACGGCACCCCTCAAACTGTGAGCCAAAATGGACCTCTCCTTCATTTTGTCAAAGCAACAAAGAAAAGCAGCACTTTGGGAGAAGAAGTTATAACGTACACAAGAAAACATTCCGTGTGGATCTGTGAATAAAATGCCAATGGGTAAAAAGAGAAAAAAGAGAAGGTAATTCTAAGTTATCTTGGAGAGCACACCTATTTGCAACAGCTCCACGGAAAGGCAAATCTGATAACTCACACTCGACTCGGCAAAAAGATTTCCATCAGATCTAAGTGTAACCTACTAAATGTCCTTCTAATGACCTTGACAGAGTTATAGGAAAGACGACAGAAGTCTGGAGCAGAATAGTTCCCAGAGTGTACCTCTCCAGCATCTTGAGCCCCTGAGTGCTGGCCACTAACCTTCTGTGTCTTACCAGGAGCTTCTTGCAGAACAATCTTCCCCTAAGCTCCTGGGAGGAGGAGTACTAAGGAGTGGAAATATCACAGAAGATGAATCCATTTTCTCAACTGGATGACAGCTCAGGCTCGGGTTGGGATCCCAGGTTTCTGCTGTGAGGTTATCTGACCCTGTGAGGAACATTTTCATCTCAAAATCCAAAAGCAGGAACATTCTGACTTGTCCGCTGTGGAAACTAAACTGAGCAGCAACTCACCTCAGCACCTGGACACATACTTTTCTTCCTACACCGAAAGTTCCTTCCAGGTTTCTCAAAACTGCCTCCTTCACTTGCTCTTTGTGCTCAATCAACACGATGTTCAGCAACACTCCAAACTAAGGAACCGGGCACACAAGCACTGCAGATCAGGGTCCTGACCACTACCTCTGATGTCTGCAGGGTCTACAGGATAAACCAGTTTAGAACTGTGCTCTACCTCAATAATGAGGAGCTTTGAACTTCCTAAAGTCTAGTGGGAGACAAAAAAAATGGCATCATTAGGAACCTCCCAGAATCTGAGTTTACTAGGTTGAATATGTGTCAAGAGAAGACAGGAAAAAAACTGGGAAGACAAGTGTGAACAAGGCTGTGGTCACTCGGTACTTAGTTCATTGTGGGCTTTGATGTGGTCACACCTCAACTACATCATCTCTTGTGTTCTTTTGTCTGTGTCTCATGTGGACAGGGCCTGTGATCACAGGGACACAGACATGGCCAGAGCCTTGCCCTGTCCCCAGGATTATAAAGAGTTCCTATGGCCAGGTTAGCCTAGACTCAGGCTAGATATGGCCTACAAGCTGACTCCTGATTGTAGGATTTGCAGGATCGATCGATCCCATAGTGCCTTCTCTTAGGCCAGGTCCTTTGAGAATTGTGTTGTACTCTGCTTGGCTCCTGCTTCTCCTCCTTCCCTCCCTCCCTCTGCTAATCCTGGTGGATGGAAATAGACTCTCCAGGGAGGATAATATAGCAGTGACTATTCCTCAGATAACTGTGTGTCAAACATGTGACAAAACTTTGTTCCTTCTATGACACACCATGAAAAAGCTTCCTCAAGTGAGCCACTCCTGGTTGTGATTCCCACTGCAGCAGCAGAGCCAGCTCCTCTGCCTGGACAGTGCTGCTTCCCACCGCTGTCTCCTTTCTACAGCTCCACTGTCTGTTCAGAGCACTCCTGCCCTTTGGCTTTAGCCTCCTGTCCCTCTACCCTGGTCCTACTGCTGGACCCAGCCCTTTTAAAGCTTTTAAGCCTCTTGGCCAACTCTGGCTTTCTCATATCTCACTTACCATTTAAATTATCTTACCATGCAACTTTCCAAATGCAAATCCCTCAACGATGTGCTCTTTGGTTTAATCTTCATCCCAACTTCCTGCCAGTTTTATCTCCTTTAAACCATGGCAGGTCCTAATATATCCTAATCACTCAAAACCTATTTTTTTTCTCTGTTCCTGAGATAGTCTGGGTATGTCCTTCTGCTCCGATATCCACAAGACCTTCTTCTTCACCAGAACCTCCTCGACACAGGTACCTTCTGGCTTGCTCCACACGCTTCACTCCTGTCTCCTCTGTCCTAGCTACTTTTCTGTATCTGCAAAGAGACCCCATGACCAAGGCAATTTATAAGAGAACGCATTTGTGGGCTCGTTTGCAGTTTCAGAGGCTGAGTCTATGGCCATCCTGGCAGGCAGCGCGACAGCAGGCAGGCTGGCAGGCACTGAAGCAGTAGCTGAGGGCTTATATGGTGAGACAACCATAAGGCAGAGAAGAATGTGCTAATTGGGAAATGGAATGAGCTTCTGAAACTTCAAAGCCCACCCCAGTGACACCACCAACTAAGAACCAAGATTTCAATTATATGAGCTTATGGAGGACATTATCATTCAAGTCACCATATCTTTACACCCATTTGCTCCTCCCAAACCTCTTCCTCACCTCCCCTTCCCCATTCACTTGCGTCTCCTGCTCAGGACAACCTTGCAGAGGGAATGTGTACCGAAGAAGGGTTCCAGCAACAGCGCAACAACTCGGGGGACACTTCTTCTTGATAACAGCCCCAGGTGCCACCGAATGCTGGTGAGGTGACTGGGGCTGAGTTGGCAGCCGGTGATCCAGCCTCCCACAGCCAGCTCCTGCCTGCCGCGCCTGAGCCTGCGTCACTTCAGCACCACGGACAGTTCCTGGAACGGCCCTGAGGCACAAGCCCTCAGGGAGACCTTTTGTGCCTCTAGGCTGGCTCCTCTAGCCTCTGTCATCCCTCTGCATAGTCTGTTGGAGGACATGTGATAGAGATCAGCGAGCGAGAAGGGAAGCCTGAGAATCAAAGCAGAGGCCCTGGGCAAGCCCCAAGGCCAAGAGGAGTGTTGAAAGGGGAAGGAGAAATGGGGATGGAAAGAAGAGGAATTCTAAAATGTCACAAATCCTTTTCCCTACGTCCAGGCATCTCGAAAGGTGAAGCTCATCTTCAACACTTTCTGATGAGGGGCCACACCTGCCTCTTTTGTACTCAGCAATCTGCATTGCCAGAGATGCCCTAGCACACAGAACCATGGGCCATCAGGGCCTCTGGAAAGCACTTGAACTGCTGCTGATGCTTCCAAACCCTTCTGGAGGGACCATTCTGCTTGACATTTAAGGAAGCAGGGGCAATTAGTAAATTGTGGAGACCCCAAACCAAGAAAATTGTGCCATCTAGTTTAGAATGGGTCTTTCCACCACAACTAACAGAAATAAGATAACTCCACACTGGCAGAGCCAAAGGCTTGTTTCCCAGATAACAAGGATTCTATCAGATTGACAGTTAACACTCTCACAATGCGATGTGATCTGTGTGTGTGTGTGTGTGTGTGTGTGTGTGTGTGTGTGTGTTCGTGTCTATGTGAACATGCATTACAGGCCATAGATCTAGTCAAGACCTAGACTATTTATTGCTCTCGCCTTGTTTGTATAGATAAGAGCTCTCACCGAGCCTGGAACTCACTACTTGGGCAAGACTAGCTGGCAGATGAGCTCTAGGGAGCCTCCTGTCTCCACATCCCCAATAACAAGCATGTGCTACATCTGGGTTTTAGGTGGGTACTGAAGATCTGAACTCAGATATTCATGATTGCGCAACAAGTACTGTGCTGAGTCATCTTCCCAGGCCTATGAATGCTATTTAGAAGACAGGTAAGTGGTTTCATTTGATTATTTAAGCTACTCCCATACCATGGCTGTGCCTCAATGATTATCAACCTTCTGTCTTGCACTGCATTGGCAGTGAGGTATAGAAAAGACCCAATGATTAGTTTCTGAGATACAACATCAATCCTAGCCTTGTTACCCCCCTTTTCTTTTAGTTTTACAATTTTTAAAAAATGTTCAATCGGTGGAGTTTTATTACTTAGATATGTTTTCTACATTAATGATTGCAAACTAAGGACCTGCTTTATGACTTTAATGGTGATTATTAGGATTATATAAGAAATTTGTTAACTGTGGTGCTAAATGTCATAAAATTATATTGGAGACTTTTGTTTGCTTATTTGCTTTCATTGGTATTTGCATCATTTTTTAATTTTAGATTTTAGATTTACTAGTTTATGTGTACGAATCTTTTGCCTGAGCATATGTCTGTGTACTGTGTGTATGTCTGGTACCCACAGGGGTCAGAAGAGACTGTCCAATCCCCTGGAACTGGAGCTAAGGATGGTTGTGAACCACCATGTGGGTACTAGGAACTGAGTGTACATGCTCTGCAAAAGCAATAAGTGTTCTTAACTGTTGAACCACATCTCCAGCCTCAGTATTTGTGTATTTAATATGTAACCGAAGACAATGCTTCTTTATCCAATATGGCTCAGAGAAGCCAAAATGTTGAGCATCCCTACGTGGCTGCTGCTGCTGAGGGCCACTGCATAGTGGCCGCTGTGCCTAGGCATTGTTTGAAGGAACCTCTTCAGTAGCATTCTCAGCTTAGAATATCTACTTTCAGATGAATTTGTATTTCCCCAACACAGAGGCTTTAGTGGGTGTCTTCTCATTTTCAGGGCATCTTTCTTATCTTCCCAGCATAGACTAAAAGGTTTTCATTAATATTACTAATCTCTTTCCCAATTATAACTGCTTCTTCAGCCTTCTTGTCTGAAACTCTGCACTCATTCATTTCCCCACCAAGTGGACCATTTTCATCTCCTCCTAATGGAGTTGATGCTCTCACTCGCTATAGATCTGGAAAATGATGAGCAGTCACCATGTCACAGCCTGGACAGAACGCTCTCTTGAAAATTCATCTGTCAGACAAAGCTATCCATTACTTTTGAGTTCAACCTCACTTGAGTTCTCAGGACATGAGCAGAAAACATCAGATTCTTTGCCAGAATACAGAACAAATGTTCTCTAACCCAGTTCCCAAGAGACTTCTTACTTCTCTCTAAAACCTCGTGGCCATACCTCCATTGTCTGCATCTCTCTCAAATTTTGGTTTTCCAGACTCACACAAGAATGGGACATTAAGCTGTATTTGTAACACTCAAGGGCTTTTCTAGCCCCAAGTTCCAAACTCTTCCCCATTCATCCCACAAACCAGCCCCAAAGACCTAAGTACCACATGGATCCTCTTTTCCAGTTCTCCAGTTTTCTGCAGTAGTTACTTCCATTGCTGTAACAGATCACCTGACAGACTGGGTTTAAGCAGGTTTGTTTGGGCTCCCAATTTGAGGAGACAGCCTATCATGGCAGAGAATCCATGTCAGTGGATATGAGAAGTGCTGGTCACAGTGTCCATAGTCAAGAAGCAAAGAAAAATAAATGCTGTTTCTCCACTTGATTTCTTGTAACAAATCTTTCTCTGTCCTTGCTGCCAGCTCCCAAATAATGACGTGGAAACTTCTTACTAATTATGAAAGCTTGGCTTGTAGTAGCCTTGTTCCTAACTGTTCTTACAACTTAAACTAACCCATTTATATTAACCTATGTTCTATCACGTGGTGTTAGCTCTCTTCCATCTTGCACCTCCTGTTTTCTCTGTGTCTTCTGGTGTCTCCTGCATGCCTAGATTCCTCCTCCTCTTCTTTTCTCTCCCCAGAAGTCCTGTCTTTATCTCCTGCCTAGATATTAGACATTCCAGTTTTATTACATCAGTCACAGCAATATACACTCACACAGTGTAAAAATATTCCACAACATTTCCCACTTTTGTCTAAATAAAGGAAAGCTTTTAACCCTAACAAAGTAAAATTATACATAGTCAGAACAATTATTAGGTAAGATTACATTTACAATGTTTAGTACATATGTATTTGACAAATTTGGAGGAAGTACTATGCTATCAATCCTATCTTAGCAAATCCAAAATTGTACACCTAAACCATTTTTGTCATAACTTGTATTATCATCCTAAAAATATTTTTAGACCTAAAAACATCTTAGATAAACAATGTAAGCTTTTATGTTTCTCAACCTTATAAACTTGATGTCTCTTATGTAAGGTTTTTTTTTCTGAATTTGGTAACAAAGAAAATTGTATACTATTTAGTCTTCAACTCCATCAGAGACCTGAGAAGATATAATATTATCCAAGTAAACAGAAAGTGCAGGACAAACAACTTCCAAAACTATAAAAATGACAGAAAATAGCTCGCTTCCTGGATAGTCATCCAAGATTCCTCTGCAACAGTGAGGCATCCATCTTCAGCCTACAGCCTAGAATATGTGACAGACTTTTCTGTGAAGCAGGAAAATTTCGAAGGATTTCCCTCTCTTGTCTTGGCAAAGTTTTGTAGAAGGAGCTGCGGGCAGGCCTGCTTCTCATCCTACCCGACTCCCGCACGGCTAGCTTAGTCCCAGAAATAACAACACACAAATTGTATTCATTTAAACACTGCCTGGCCCATTATCTGTAGAGAGTTAGTTACTGGCTAACTCTCACATCTTGATTAACCCATTTCTAATAATCTGTGTAGCACCACGAGGTGGTGGCTTACCAGGAAAGATTCAGCATGTCTGACCTGGTGGCTGGCTCCATGGCGTCTGCCTCATTGCCCTCTTCCCAGCATTCTGTTCTGTTTACTCCGCCTACCTAATTTTCTGTCCTATCAGAGGGCCAAGGCAGTTTCTTTATTAACCAATGAAAATAACACATAACAGAAGGCCCACCTACATCAAAGTTTGGCAGTCACCTTCTTTTGTGTCCTGCTTATCCAATTTGGACAGTATATTGTCAGCAGTTGAGGCAAAAGCAGCTTCTTGTCCAGTGGCTAGCTTTGCTTTATTGAAAGCAAACTCCATATGGAGGTTCTTTGATGCCCATAATCTTTAAAAAAAAAAAAAAGTTAATGGGTGCTGCCAAGAGCAGGCATGATTCACTGCCATAAAAGCCTAATGTCATTAAAACATCTTAGATGCCATATTCTGTAGGTCTCTAAAATGTTTGAAGACCATCTATCTAAAATATATCTCTGTATGACCTTGAAAACTAGTCTAACATGACTACAAGTTTGATTATTATAGATGACTAACTACTAAACTGGGTTTATTTTTCTAAGATTTGATTATTTATTATGTATGCCTGTATGTCACAAGAGAGCACCAGATCTCATTATAGATGGCTATGAGCCACCAAGTGGTTGCTGGGAATTGAACTTGGGACCTCTGAAAGAGCAGTCAATGCTCTTAACCTCTGAGGCATGTCTCCAGTCCCTTAACCTGTGTTTCTTAATTAACCTAAATGGTTTATAATAATAACTTTCAAGGACTAGAATTTTACATTGCATTTTAAAATGAGCTGCATAGGTACAATACCTAAACAAGAGTAGAAACATACATACAGTATAACACAGATAACCTTAAATTTTTAGCAATATATAAAAATCCATACCAATGTAAAATATTTGAAACTAGTGGTTGTTCAAGAGTAGACTCAGGGGCTGGAGAGATGGCTTAGTGGTTAAGAGCATTGCCTGCTCTTCCAAAGGTCCTGAGTTCAGTTCCTGGCAACCACATGGTGGCTCACAACCATCTGTAATGAGGCCTGGTGCACTCTTCTGGCCTGCAGACATACACACAGACAGAATATTGTATACATAATAAATAAATAAATAAATATAAAAAAATTTTTAAAAAAAGAGTAGACTCAACAATCCACTCTTTTATCCCATTACTTCTGTATTATAGCCTGCCTTTTTCCTTTCAGAAAGAGATCCCTGAATCCAATCTCCTTCATTCAGCTTTTTCCCTGGCCATGACCAGCAACAACTTGTAACCAAACCCTGTTGTAGGAGGTCTTTCTGTTTGTGTGTTGCTTTCATTGGTTAATGAATAAAGAAACTGCTTTGGGCCTGATAGGGCAGAACTTACGTAGGCGGAGAAGACAGAACTGAATTCTGGGAGGAAGAAAGCAGAGTCAGGAGAGAACCAATATGGAGCTGCCAGGTCAGACATGCTGAATCTTTCCCGGTAAGCCATGACCTTGTGGTGATATACAGATTAATAGAAATGGGTTAAATCAAGATGTGAGAGTTAACCAATAAGGGGCTAGAGATAATGGGTCAAGCAGAGATTTAATAATACAATTTCTGTGTGGTTATTTCGGGTGTAAGCTAGCCGGGCGGCTGGGACAAACAAGTGGGCCCTCTCTTCCTACAAAACCCCCTAAACAATGATAAACATCATAATCCATTGAATGACAAAAACCACTCACCCTACCTCTTGGGGATGTGGGAGTCAAGTTCTCTAGACTGCTTCCTGTTGTCTGAGGGTAACAGCATCTCTAGGGGACCCTGCGAAAACTGAGATAGTGATAAGGTCCTGGGAGAGGTAGCTCTATCATTTACTGTCCAGTCTAAGTGTAATGGGAAAGTACAGGACTTATCTGAAATCCTGGCTGGAGCAATACATGAGGTCATCACCTAGCAGCTCTGAAGCTGCTATGGATGCAGAATTTTGAGAAAATTGCAGCAGAGGCATTCTGAGGTGCTGGATCACCTGGGCTATTTGTCTCTATATGTGTCTGATCCTTTTTTTCTGAAAACAGATAAACTTTTAAAGGTAACATATATCTGCATTAACACACGTATGGAATGTGCAGTGCAAACAAGTTAGATAAGTAATTTTTTTCTTCTGTGTTTCAGCAGGTAAAAGGCATCTGTCAACTTTATGTTTGCTTGGATTATATAAGCAAACCTCTCTCCATACCATATGAAAGAATAGCATGTAATGACAAGTCATGAGGATCATGTTTCATCCAGTCTCAGAGCTATTCCCATAGTAGAGGGATCAGTATATACATCACCTGTCCTGTAGTCTTCCTTGGTTTCTTTTTTCATGTCTGTAGTCAAGATTTTCAAGAGGTCTCCCCCAATCAAATTTGATTCTCATTAATTTTGAAAAGAATCATAACTTGTTTCCTGTGGAAATAAAGGCACAACCTCTTCCCCAGTGCAACATATTTTTGACTTTCATTCTCAAGTGAAGACATTCTTAAAATATATAGGTTGGTTTAATTTGACAGTTTCCATGATCCAATGTCTCTCAGCACCTATTTTTTTGTGCATTAGCATTTAAAAATTCAAAGTCAACGAAGCACTATACAGGATCCAGATGCTCTGTGTATTTCCCATCCTGATGTGGCTTATTCTTTTTATATTACTTTACTCTCTCTTTAAAGACTTTATCATATTTAACCTATTTTTTTCAATGACTGTCTATACCCATTTTTTTATTGTGTCTGTTTAAAGGTTTTTTTTGGTCTGAACCATTTTTACTGCACACCTGCAGCCTTCTCCAACCAGGAAACAAATCTTAAATGGTCACACTAGGCAGCTGGCTCTGCCCCTGCCAGTTCCTTCGGAGTCTAGCGTCATGCAGGTGCATTCACTGCCCCAGCTCTGGGAATGTGTGGTATCCATTATGTAGCAGTCACTTTTACCTAGCAGGATGCTCAAGAGCTCTGCTGTACAACAACGCCTCGTGCACGCCTTTAATCCCAGCACTCGGGAGGCAGAGGCAGGAGGATCTCTGTGAGTTCGAGGCCAACCTGGTCTACAAGAGCTGGTTCCAGGACAGGCTCCAGGAGCTACAGAGAAACCCTGTCTAGAAAAAAATAAAAAATAAACAAACCAATAAATAAACAAATAAAAGAGCTGCACCTCTGTATGCCAAGCCCACCCAAGAGACCACTTTCTCAGGCCCTATGTGGATATTTGAGCCCCACATTGCTTACCATGTGAAACAAGTCTTTCTCTGTTCCACAAACCAGTTTCCAAATAATGACACAGAAATTTGTATTATGAAGGTTTAGCCTATAGCCTAGGCTTGTTCCTAATTAGCTCTTATAACTTATATTAACCCATTATATTAATCTACATTCTATCACGTGGCATCTTGCACCCCCTGTTTTCTCTCAGTATCTTCTGGCATATCCTGCACCCCCTAGACTTCTCCTCCTCTTCCTTTCTCTCCCAGGAAATTCCCCCCATACCTCCTGCCTAGCTATTGGCCATTCAGCATCTTATTACATCAATCAGAGCAATACATCTTTACAGAGTGTACAGCTATTCCACAACAGCTTCTCCTGTTCAATCAGCACAGAATTGTTCAATTCCACACTTAAGTTGTATCTTCCCATCTCAGTTAATGTACTCCCGAACTCCCTCAGAGACCGTCCAGTGCTTTGTCTAGAGCGTGCCAAGTAGATGACATTAACTACCACAGACACAGCCACTTACACATTTTTTTTTATTATTTAGCAACCCTGGGGATGTAACTCAGGGACTTGCATGTGCTAAGCAAGATCTCTATCACTAAGCTGCACTTCATCCCAGCACATAGCCTTTTAGTCCCAAAGAAGTTGTGGCTTCCCAGGGAGGCAACTGGTATGCAGGACTGATGGAGCCGGATCCCAAGGCTTCAGCCAAGTTCACAAACTTGGCTCTGGCCTCTGGTGAGAAGTGGGGAGCTCCTGAGGAACAGTCTCAGGTTGGGCTTGGGAATTGCCTACTGAGTCATGGTATGAGTGTTGGCTCCACAGAACTTTGGTTCTCTCTGCCTTCTCTGTCCTTTATCACAAGATCCTTTCAGCAGTCCAGTTCCTCTCTTGTTGAATTTCTGCTTCCATACAACTGAATAGTTGAGTTGGCTGAAAAGTCACTGGACTTTTTTTTGTATGTATTTTTCCTACATACAACCATGCTTTCTTTTTGATGTTTTCCACTCTGTCTAAAGTGCTCTTTCTCACCCTGAATCCCTAAATATCCATTTTTTCTTCTTCCCTTTGATTGCTATAGCATCTTGCTGCATTTATCCGAGATTTTCACTGTTTTTAAAATTGATATTTGTAAAACTGTTTCCCACCCCCATATTAATTGTTCTTTTGTTGCTATAGTGAAATGCCATGACCAAAAGCACCTAATAGAAAAAAAAGTGTCTATTTTGGCTTATAGGTTCAAGATGGAGAGTCCATAATGGTAGGAGAAACACAGCAGCAAGCGGCCAGAGCGGAAAGCTGAGCAATCACACACAGGAAGTAGAGTGTGAAGAGGAAGTGGAGTGAGGCTACAAACTCTCAAAGCCCACCCTCAGTGACATGACAGGTTTCCTCCAGCCAAGTTCTTTTCCTAAAAATTCTATAACCTTCCCAAAAAACACATCAACTGGTGAGCAAGTGTTTAAGCATCTGAACCTATGGGGTGTCTTCCTTATTCAAACTACCACACCCTCCATGACTATCAACTCCCTAGGAATGCTGTATGAATCAGTTCCCTCTCAATGCTCCAGATTGCACCAAACCCAAGGCCTTGCGCACAGTAAGTGTTCAAACCATATGTTCAGTAAAAGGATAATGTAACTGTTGGGATACAGAAGTCAGAGAACAAGAAGCAGCTGTGCTTGATTGCGGGAGAGAATGGCATTCTATCCCTGTATGTCTCACTTTCAAAATGGCATGGTAAAGGTTGGGAGTGAAGCTAAGTGGTATAATGCCTTGCCTAGCATGTACAAAGCCCTGTGTTGACCCCCAAATGGTAAAAAATGAATAACAAGATTAAATGGCATGATAATATATTTGAATAAGTTGTGTGTATATACACGTGTTTATATATACATGGATACATTGTGTATGCAGATGCATATGATATATAAGAATGTATTTTAATCTATATATAGCTGAAGATAAAATGTCTTAAATTTTAAATTTCTAGAAAAGCTACTGTGATTTGACTTAGACATCTTCCTCACAGACTTGTATATTTTAAGACCTGGTCTCCAGTTGGTGGCACTGTTCTGGAGAGCTGGGAAACATGGCTGGGGCAGAGGAATCACTGAGAGTCACTTTGAAGGTCATAGCCCTGTCTTGCTTCTGGTCATTTTTTCTCTGCTTCCAAGTCAGCACCATGTAAAAAGTCACTGCTAGAAGCTGCCATTGCTATGTGTTGGCCCACTTCAGATGTCGTGTCTTCTTCCCGCACCAGGACAGACTGTGTCACCTGAACAACAAACCAAAATAAACCTCTCCTCAAGATGCTTCTGTTTCGGTATCTGACCACATGACTGGGAAAAGTAGCCAACAGGAGTCATTTCTAGGCATCCTCTTAGTTGTGACACATACATGTTTTAAAAAATAATTCTAGGTTAATTGATAGAACATGAAGACATTGATGGGGACTTTAGATGCTAAGGGAACTACCTAAAGGAACAGCAAAGCCTTTGGTTTTTCTATCTAGGCCACTAACTGAATGCATCCCCACTACCTCTTCTATCTATGTGACATTTTAAGCATTATTTGGGATGAAGAGATTTGCTTCATTTCTGTCCTCAGGGTTTCCCCCTGGTTCTGGTCAGATATCTCTCTAGCTAGACATGCAGTGGGGTTGGGGGAGAGCCACTGTGGAAGACAAAAGCAACATCAGCTTCTGCCCAGAAGATTCGCTGGATTCTGGACAACTGGGGGTCATTTTTGTACAGAGTAGGTAGGGGAACTTTATTCTGTATTAAGAGCACATTTGTACATCTCAGATAAAGGCACCAGCATAGGCACACTATACAAACAGCCCACGCATACATATCTGCAGCAGCCTGTTTGTGGAGAGCTAACCTTTAACCTAGATGTAACGCGGATGACTCGGGAGAAATGTAATACTCAGTGGCCTTGGGAGGATGCAGACCCCCCACTACACGGAAAGCTAGTGATGTGGGGAGTGCAGGGGAGAAAATGGTAAGACCATGACTCTCAGAGACAAGGCTGACCACCTGACCAGAAGGACAATACTAAACTTTGAGATGATTCAGTGCCCTTGTCCTGACCTCCTAAAGTGTGAGAGACAAGAATGGTCACATGACCAAAGGGACAAGATTAAACTTTGGAATGATTTGCTGCCTTTGTTTTAACTCTCTATAAATATGAAAGACAAGGCTGACCATATGACCAGAGGGACAAGATTAAACTTTGGGATGACTGACTGCCTTTGTCCTGACTCTCTATAAAGTCTGATAGCTGGAGACAGGAGAAAGAAGGCAGAATTTGGGATGTTAGTCCTCTGGCTTTTCAGGCTGATAGCTCTGTGAATCACACACCTTGAAGGTTCAAGCCCTGTCTCTGCCCACTGGCATTTGTGGTGCAAAGCAACAGAAAACATAAGCATTTCAGTTCCAGTTCCTTCTACCCAGCGCCTCTGACTGGAATAGCAGCCTAAACCATGTTCCCACCCTGCTGCCACCACACAGACAAGAATCTCTGGATCGTGCTGCTTCTTGTGCATTCTCTTAGGAGACTTGAAAAGAACCTCATTCTCATCATCATCCTCAGAGAAATAAAGCTGATAAGCGTGGAACTGTTTGCTGGATCTGTATTCACATTAGCGAGGCAGTCTGGGCCAACACCTGTATTACATGTTTCAAGGATCTCTGTGACTTGGCTTCTTTGACTATAAAATAGGCATAGTGACTGAGGAAGTTCTAAGGATAAACCAACCATTCATGTGAGGCATGACCATTAGTGCCTGATCCAGGCGAGCATAAACAAGGCATATATTGTTATCATTCCTGATTTTCAAAAGTCATAAATGAGGCTCAGCGACTATGTTAGCTGCTTGTCTCATCATTGTGACAAGAAGCAATTTAAGGAAGGAAACGTGATTTTTAATTTTGATTTTGTTTAAGTTCACAATCCCGGGTATCAGGAAAAGACAGGAACACTGCAGCAGCTGCTGGAAGTCTGCTCACAGACAGCCTAAGGCAGCTGCGCACACTAGCATCGCGGCCAACAAGCAGAGAGTGGTGGATGCTAGCATTCAGATCACTTCAACCTTTTCATTCCCCCAGGACTCCAGGCCATGGCACAGCAGCAGGCAGATCTCTATGAGTCTGAAGCCAGTCTGGTCTACATAGTGAGTTTCCAGCCAACCAAAGATATATAGTGAGATCATGTGTCAAAAAAGAAAAATCTTTCCACTTCAGTTAACCTAATTTAGATAATCTTTCATAGGCATACCCAGAGGCTATCTTGTAATGATTAATCTTGGTTGTTCACGTGACTCTGGGATCAACCAAGATCTATGAGCAGACTTCCAGCAGCCAACCCAGCCATAAGGAGATCCAAGGCGAGGCTCCTGCTTTTTGTTCTTTTGCCTTCCCATCTCTCGCTGGCAAGTTCGTCTACCTGGGCTAAGACTTCGCCTCACTGCCGCCACTGTCATGGACATCAGGACACAGATCCCCCACCCACGCGTCTGCTGCAACACTCTGCTGCCATCTGAGATTTGGGCTGCACGCAGCCTTCCTCAGAGAAGCTTCCTGCTGCAGCGGGCAGCAGCTAACGGAAACTCATAACTGCCCAAGGTGCTGAGACTGAGTGATGGCGGAGTGCCCGGCCCGAGGGGGACAATTATATTACTGCCACCAAGGCTCAAGGAGCTTCATGGAAGACAGGGTGGGAAAGGGTGAGAGCCAATGGATGGACTGACGCTGCCCTGGCACGCGTGCACCTTTGCACAAGAGGAGGCCCATGAACATTTCTTCATGGACGAGGGAGGGGCCCATAAGGCCTCAAGAGGGAGAGTTAATGACTGTTGAGGGAAAGGTGTCATTTTCTTCAGCAGCCACTGTTGAGTGCTCTTATGTCAGTGAATAATCTTCCACACCTGCTCTAAATTCAGGGGTCATATACAAAAAGAAGGCATCAAGACAGGAGGGGGGCTTGTTGGGAAGAGGGGCTCCAGTGAGAGAAGATGGGAATAAGAGAGGAGGATGGACTGGACAAATGTACAGTCACTGTACATTTCACTGTACAAATGAAAAAAGTTCACTTCATGAATTAATTATATAAGCAAATAAAATGTGTTATGTAAATGTAAAGTTCATTATTTAAACATATAAGCCTAAAATCATTATATAAGCATACCAAACTAAATAAATAAATAAGTAAATAAAAGAACCCAGTTTCTTCCACTCTGTAACATGAACTGGAACAATGAACTGCATGTCTCAGCACCAATTTCTGCAATACTTGCTTTTACTGTCATTAAGAGTCCCAGACAAAGCTGGGCAGTGGTGGTGTGCACCTTTAATCCCAGCACTCGGGAGGCAGAGGCAGGTGGATCTCTGTGAGTTCGAGGCCATCCTGGTCTACAAGAGCTAGTTCCAGGACAGGCTCCAAAGTTACAGAGAACCCCTGTCTCAAAAAACAAAAACAAAAACAAAACAAAAGTGTCCCAGACAAAGTCATAGGAAGAAGGGGTTTATATCGGCTCAGGGTTTGAGTGTACAATCCAACTTGGTGAGAAAGTCAGGGAGGTGGAGCTTGAGGTGGCTGGTCACACTGTATACAATGCAGGAGGCCGAGAGCCATGAAAGAGAGTGTTCATCACTTTCTCTCTCTTATTCATCCCAGGACTTCAACCCATGGACTGACACCACACTTGATGGGTCTTTCTACTTCAACTAAATCGAAACAATCCCTTCACAGATTCTCTGAGTGTCTCTAGATCCTATGGAGCAGTGGTGTTGCACGCCTTTAATCCCAGCACTCAGGAGGCAAAGGCAAGAGGACCTCTGAGTTTGAAGTCAGTCTGGTCTACAGAGTAAGTTCCAGGACAGCCAGGGCTACACAGAGAAACCCTTTCTTGAAAGACAGAACAAAAAGAAATTATCACACATGGGGGTGGTTTATAAACAACAGAATATTAAGTTTCACAGATCTCGAGTCCAAAATCTAAGCAAATTTGATGTTCATTTCTGAGCGCTCTGCCTCAAGAGTAACCACCAACAAAGGTTCCAGATCTTAATCCCATTTTAGTGGTATTTCATTTGTATTTTAATAAATAAAGTTTGCCTGAAGATCAGAGAGTAAAACAACCCCACTGGTCAGCCTTATAGGCACACACCTTTTATCCCAGTAACCACACTAGTTGCCACAGAAACCAAGTGGTGCATGTCTTTAATCCCAGTGATGCAAGTCTTTAATCCCAGTGCTAGAGAGGATTATAAAATGGGAGAAGACAACTCTCAGGCTCAGTCTCATTCTGACATTCCTGGAGGCATTTCAAAATGTCTTTTGGACTGAGGTCAAGGTAAGAGCCAGTGGCTGGCTGTTTTGTTTTTCACATTTTCAGGTTGAACCCCAATTTCTATTTTTATTAATCATGCTACACACATTACCTTGAAACCTTTTTAAAAAATATTTTTATTTTATGTGCATTGGTGTTTCACCTGCATGTGTGCCTATTTGAGGGTGTCAGATCTTGGAGTTGCAGACAGTTGTGAGCCGCCACGTGTGTGCTGGAAATTGAACCCAGGGTCTTCTGGAAGAGCAACAGTGCTCTTAGCCACTGAGTCATCGCTCCAGCTCCCATCCCATTTCCTTGGGTGTTAGAAATTTCTAAAGTAATTTGTGAGGTCATAAACATTCAGGTTAGCACATTAGTCTGGCTTCTCCAGGGAAACAGAAGTGTGTGTGTGTGTGTGTGTGTGTGTGTGTGTGTGTGTGTAGAAAGATTAATTTTAGGAGACTGGCTAATATGACTGTGTAGTCTAACTTCTGCAGGTGAGGCTATCAGACTGGAGACTGCAGAGGGGCTGACTTGTAGTTCATGAATGCAGCTGGCATTAACCGCTCTATCAGCCTTTGTCCTTTCCAATGTCCACCTTCATTTGCTTGAAACCTGCCAATTTTAATGCTATGCTCAAGCAGAAACACCTTCTCAGAAACAACCAGGAAAAAAAAATCTGACCAAATATCTGGACACTGTGGCTCTGCCGAGTTGGTTGATGCCTATCATTAACTACCACACCGATAATAGTTTCACCCAACATTAACCACAGATTCTCCCAGTACACAGCACCATGTCAATTAATCTTGTAAACCCCCTAAAGTAGGTAAATATTCTCATTTTTAACTGTGTAGAACCTAAGTCCTAGGATAATTTAATCTGAAAATGCACCTAATTTAGAATCTTAGCCCAGGCATGGTGGCACGTGCCTTTCATTCCAGGACCTGGGAGGCAGAAGCAGGTGCATATCTGTAAGTTCAAGGCCAGCCTGGTCTACATAATGAGTTCCAGGCCACCCAGGAATACATAGTAAGACCCTGTCTGGGGAAAAAAACATAAAACTGATCCCTGCCAACTTCAATGAAATAATGCAGTCAGTTCTGATCAAGTTAAAAACAATTCCCCCATCTTCCTGCATTTTTCAAAGTGCTCACAACCAAGCCAGGGATGTGGCACACGCCTGTGAACTTAGCTACTGCAGACACTAACACCAGGGGAATCCTGTGAGCTCTCAAGTTCAAGATCATTCGGAGAAAGAATCAAATACCAGCTTTGAAAATAAAATAGTAAGATTCCATCCTCAAAACAATAGATCAGGAGCCAGGCGTGGTGGTGCACATCTGTAATCCCTGAACTTGCTGAAACTGAGGCAAGAAGGAAGCCACCCTGTGGTACAGAAGACTCTTGTCTCAAAAACAAAGCAAGTAACTAATGGGGGGGGGGGGTTCTCATGACCAAATTCCGATGCCTTAAACGTTTCATCCCTCTTGAAGAATGATCATTGTCCTCTTCACATTAATGTGCTCAGCGCTGCACATCACTTGTCTCTACTTTCCACGGCAACCCTGAGGGATGGAGTAAATCCACAGGCCTGACTGTGCCTGGGATGGGAAACCCACAAAACTTCCCAACACCACCCCTCCATCTGCAGGCTGGCCAGGCAAGCCAGTGGGCATCTCCGCTGTCCTAAGTTCCGCTACCATCTTATTTCTGCCATCTTTAATTCACCACTTCTGTTCAGTGGCCTACGATACCTGTTATTCCTTTAGTCATTGGTTTGCACTCTAGTTATCAAGATGATGTTTGGGACAAAGATTGATGTGTCCATGACCTTTAACAACACTTCCTGCACACATCGTGTTGTCAAACTCTGCTTGGTCAGAGTTTCTATTACCTGGCCATTCCTAACTGTGAAGAAGCCTGGGAAACATTCTCTATTCTAGGCAGATACGTGGTTTTCAGAATTTTTGTTTTTATTTTATGTGTATGTGTGTGCCTGAGTGTACCGTGCCCATGCAGATGTACATGAAGCCAGAAGAGGATGGCGGATCCCCAGAACTGGAATGACAGTAAATTCTGAGGTGTAGAATGAGAGTGCTGGGACTCGAACTCAGTACTCTGCAAAAACAGTGAATGTTCTTAACCAACGAGCCATGGCTCCAGTCTCAGCCTCAGACATGGCTTTTAAAAGGAGGTGTTAGAGAAGATTGCAGATGGGACGGCAGTCACGAGAAATTGGACCTTCTTCTTGGGTCTTTGAAATAGAACTATTTCAATCAAGAATCAAGGTCCGTGTTTGCTAAATGATGGGGGTGTAGAGGGAGGGGCTTCCAATAGCAGTCGCTGCTTCCCTTCCTCCAGCTCTCTCCCATAGCAGGTTCTGCAGACACCCACCCTGTCTGGAAACATGATGGGAGGGAATTCTGAGGAATAGGGTTCAGTCACGCACTCACACACCCAAAAGCCATGACACACTCCAGATTCCCGACCCACTGAAACACTAATGAAATTTTAATCCTTGGTTTAAAAGCAACGTCATTAATAACTGCTTTTTTCTCTGCCAAGTCTGAGGCCGGAGTCCACCCCCAAAGCAGTATCAGAGATGTTTCTGATAAGGAATTCTTCAAACAGTTCCAAGATGAGGCTGGCTGGGCTACAAAGAAAAGAAGTGATCTATGCCAGGGTTGCTAGGGAAGTTTGAGCACAGAGGGGCTGCAGCAGATCCTGGGTGGACAAGGGGAGAAGGGCATTTTGCCTAAGTGTAACCACAGCAAGGGAGCTGGGAGTGGAGTTCATAGCAAGGTTTATAGCACTCAGCTCAGGGGTAGTGCTCTTCCAGGGTTTTGAGCAACTTAAGTGCCTTTATCAGGGCGGGGAATGCTCAAGGCCCCACTTGGAGTCAAGGCTGCCTGGAAAACACACTGCTTGCTGGATCATAGGATACTCGAGTCATGCAGTGTTCCTCAGCCAGAACAGAGGATAAGTGGGGTACACCAGGTGACCCTAACACTGCTAATGGGGTAGAGGAAAGTGGAATTCACAATTCTAGAAGGACTTTTTTTTCAATATAAGAACAGCGGGTTATGTAGACAATAAGGTTACTTACATAATGTGACAATCTGGTGTACACTCTCTTGAGTGACAGGAAGGGCACGTGTTAGGCCATGGAATGTCTATCCAGCATAGGTGGAGGACAGAAAACGGTGACTAAATTCCAGGACTGTACCTGCTGTTCCTTTCTGACACAGAGAAGTCAGACAACTAAGTTTCAAATCCCAAGAACTTGGATGGGAGGAAGCTGACCTTAGGATGAAACAGTTCATGGAGAAATATATGGCACCGATTGCTCACAATCCCACGGAGAGATAAAGGGCAAGAATGCAAATCCCTAAGATGCAAACTGACTCTTCGGTGTGACCGTATTAGTCAAATTCAGTGGACAAAAAGTAGGAAAGAGTGGCTAAGGATGGAGAAGCCCATGACTTGGGCCCCAAAGATAGAGACAGCATTGATTAATAGAGGTTCCAAGCAGCTGCACTTCACACACACTCTGCTCCTTTTCACCATCATCTTCATTTTTCTCAGGATTGACTTTCGAGTGTATGACTGCTTTGCCGGCATGTGTGTAGGTGCCACATTCGTGCAGTGTCCACAGGTCAGAAGAGGACTTCAGATTCCCACTAGAAATGGAGTTACAGTTGTGAGCCACCATGTAGGTGATGGGAACCTAACCCAGGTGATCTTAACTGCTGAGCTATCTCTCCAGCCCATTATCTTTCCTTTTTAGTTTTCCAAACATTTTGTTGTTTGTTGTTGTTGCCACATATTCATTATACATACTACTAGATCATGAAAGAGCATTTTCCAACAAGTAAATAACATACATGATCTCAGCCAGTCTCTTCTACCCTCTGCTCTCTCCCATTAGTTCCCTTGGTTCAGCTTTTCTCCTATTTTCATGTCATATATGTATATGCATACATAATTTTATTATGTATCTATATAAAACCTAGGATCCATCAAGAACAGAAAACCTGAGCTTTTGTCTGAGTCTAACTTTATGCACTTAGTATGACTATTTCCACCAGGAACCGACATAACCCACTCTTCTTTTTGACTGAATAAAACTCCACTATGCACATAGGCCCCATTTTCTTTAATTATCCTCCATCAGTGGATATCAAGGTTGTTTCCATAGCTTAACTGTTGTGAAAGATGCTACAATAAACACTTAATGCGCAAATATCTCTGTGTTGTCTTGACTTAGGGTCAAGAGTAGCACAGCTGGGTCAGCCTGTGGATCTATTTTGCTGTGAGACACTGAAGCTGATTTCCATGATAGCTCTTCCTTCAGCAGTACATAAGGGTTCCCTTTTCTTCACATCCTCCCCATCATTTGTGTGCTGTTTTATTTTGTTTTGAGATGGGGGTCTCACTACATAGCCCTCATTGGCTTGGAACTCACTACGTAGATATGGCTTCAACTCAGAGGTCTGCCCGCCTCTGCCCCCTTAGTGCAGGGATTAAAGGTATTCAAAACCACTCAATAGAGTTCTTAGTGGCCCCTGAAAGAGCATGAGCCAGGCTGCCACTGTCCACATTTCTGCTGGCAATTTGGTTTTCCAAGTGCTCACCAGAATGGCCCATTAAGCTCTGCTGGCAGCATCCTAGAATTTCTCTAGCCTCAGCTCCAAAGTATTCTGCATTCTTCCTGAAAACTAGTCCCACAGACCTGAGAATCAAACCATCTGTTTGCCATGGGAACGGTCCCATCCTCAGTACCAATGCTCCGTGTTACTACTCTCTTCATCGCTGTGTCAAATATGGGACAGAAGTAAACAAGGGCTTGCTGTCGTCTCTTTACTGCTTCAGAATGATAGCAAGGTGACAATCAAGATTGGCTATCAAAACTGTCTCTGATCCCATCTCTTTTCTTCCTTTTGTCTACTCCATGCCACCCTGGTGATCCTCTGACTTTTGAATTTGTCAAGTGTTCTTCTCTGAGATAACCTAGAATTCATGAACTCACTTCCCAGAGTCTGGATTGGAGACGCATTCTCTGATCACTAGTATAGCGTAGTTTCCTTACCCCTCCTCTACTACCCCCAGGCCCTCACTTTTCTCTCTGTGGTGTCTCTAAGATGCATGTAGTCACTTAGGTCATGTTCGTCCTTTCCCATCAGAGTGTAAGCTGCACAAAAGCAACAGCACTGGCTTTATTCGCGGCAGTGTTCCACGAGTCAGAAAGTACTCCGCACACAGTTTGCTTTCAATAACTAAGAAATAAATTTGGTGGGGCAGAGAGATTGCTCAGCAGTTAGGAGCACAAACTGCTCTTGCAGAGGACACACACAAATAGGTTAAATAAGTAATATTTTAATAGAAACTTACTAGAGAGGACAAGACCTAGTGTCAGGACATTCTATACACTGACTACTCCGGAGGGCAGAAAATGGGTCTCCTACCACACTAAAGGAACATATTCCACAGCACAGCGGGTAACTGTGGCTCAGAATTACCTATTATACAGTGTATGGAAAACTAAAAAAGGATCGCAAAGTCTCCAAACACAGAGTATTGATAAGGGGGTGGAAATGCTAGTTACTGGGATTTGGTCAGCATTTATTATATACAAAATGTACTAAAATGTCATACCACACCCCAAAATATGTATCATTATTTCAATTAAAAAAAATGGTTTTTTTGCTTCTTCGAGACAGGGTTTCTCTGCAACCTTGGAGTCTGTCCAGGTACTAGCTTTTGCACACCAGTCTGGCCTCGAACTCACAGAGATCCACATGCCTCTGCCTCCTGAGTGCTGGGATTAAAGGCGTGCACCACCAGCATCCGGCTCAATGAAAATTTTTAATGTTTAAGGAGGTAGAATATAACTACCCTGATTTGCTCACTATATACTGTACACACGCTTTGTAGCTCATAAATCAAAATTAGTGAAAAATTAATAAAAAATAAGTCTATAATTAATTGGCATTTTACATATATTTATGTATTTAAATATATTTTATTTATCTAATTTTACAAAGATCATGTAATCTTTCATCATATAAATGTAGATAAATTATAGAAAATTATGCTATTTTATTTATCTCTAGGACCTACTGATATGGTGGAAAGAGAGAGGCAACTCCTGAATGTTTACTGTGACATGTGCTACTACAGACAGACATAAAGTCAGATAGACACTCATACACATAGGGGATGTGGATAAATGTAAAAAAAAAACTAAGTAAAACATTTTAATATTGAAAGGAAAAGCACACTAGCACTCAGAAAACTGATGAGGCAGTAAGATCATCAACTTGAGATCACTCTGGACTGCAAAAGCAGGGTCTATGTCAGCAGGGTTACACAGTGAGACACTTTTTCAATCCAGAAAGAAAAAGGGTGGGGAGAGAGAAGTGGATGGGACAGAAAGGAATCACACAGTCAACTCCAATTCTTCAACCTTCACAAGTCTAATGACCTAAAGCAGAAAAGGCCTTTGAAAACATCCCATCATAAAAGTTTTAGAGGATCGAAGAATATTGGGAACATATCTCAACATAATAAAGGCAATATATAGTGAGCTTGTATCCAAAATCATGCTAAATGGAGACAAACTCAAGGCACTTCCACTAAAGTCAGGAACAAGAATGTCCGCTCATGTTCAGTGACTGAAGCCATAGCTCAAGTGAAGGAGATGACAATGATACAAATAGCAAAAAGAGAAGTCAATGTATCCTTATTTGCACATGGTTCTACACTTAAGACCCTAAAGACTACATCAGAAATCTCCTACAGGTAATACCCACTTAGCAACGTAGCAGGATACAAAAATTAACACACAAAGATCAGTGGTCTTCCTACAGGCAAACAACTAACACACTGAAAAAGAAACCAGAGAACCAACACTGTTCACAGTGGCCTCAAAAATAAAATATCTTGGGGTAACTCTAACCAAAGAAGTGAAAGACTTGTACAGTGAAAATTTTAAGACTTTGAAGAAGCAGGGCGGTGGTGGCACACACCTTTAATCCCAGCATGCAGGAGGCAGAGACTAGCAGATCTCTGTGAGTTGAAGGCCAGGCCAGAATGGTCTACAAGAGTTAGTTTCAGGACAGCTAGGACTGTTACAGAGAAACCCTGTCTCAAAAAAAAAAAAAGACATTGAAGAAAAGAATTGAAAATGATACCAGAAGATGAAACAACCTTGCTTGTGGTTTGGCAAGAATAATATTGTGAAAATGGTTGTACTGCCAAAAGCCATCTAGACTTATTGCAGGCATGCTGTGGTAACTGCAGTCAATAGCCTTAAGATACCAGCCCACTTTGGGCATGGTCTCATGTACCATAAATGCAGACGAAAACCATGTGTGGGTCCTTTGGCTGCTGAATTTGGTTCCAATACCCCACTTATGGAGAAGACTGCTGATCACTGCTTTTTATTATACTCCATTCTGGGCTACTGTGGAACTATTTTATTATAAATTGCAACACAGTCACCATCAAAATTCCAACATAGTTCTTCACAGCAATTGAAAAAGATATTCTTAAATTTCATACAGAAACACAAAACACACAGGATAGCCAAAGCAATCCTGAACAATTAAAATTTTAAAAACTACCAGAGGTGCTAGGCAGTGGTGGTGCATGCCTTGAATCCCAGCACTAGGGAAGCAGAGGCCAGCCTGGTCTACAAAAGCTAGTTCCAGTAGATCTAGGACAGGCACCAAAGTTACACAGAGAAAAAAACAAAACAAAACAAAACAAACAAAAAAACCTACTAGAGGTATTACTATCCAAAACTTCAAGCTATACCACAGAGCTATAATAATAAGCACAGCACGGTACAATGGCATAAAAGTAGACACGTTGATCAATAAGATAGAATTAAACACCCATAAGTAAGCCTGCACTCCTATAGCCACCTAAACATTGGCAAAGAGGCCAACAATACACATTGGAGAAAAGACAGAACCTTCAACCAACAATGCTGATAAGACTGGATAACTACCTGTTGAAAAATGGAACTAGCCGGACAGTGGGGGTGCACACTTTTGATCCCAGCACTTGGGAGGCAGAGGCAGGCAACACATAAAATAAAGAAATGACAGAATATTTATTTATAAAGAATTTTATAACAATATAAATTTATATATATTATATTTATTTATAAATATATAAATTTATATATATAAATTTATTTATAAAGAATAAAGAAATGACAGACACATACACAGAAAAGCTGGGAACAGGCAGGTTGTGCTTGCTGATGAAGGGTACCAACTACACAACACCCTAGAAACTTGTAAACCAGAGAAAGGTTTTGCCATTCCTGAGCCTCACCCAGGGAAGGCTTTGCCATTTCCAGGTGTCTGAGGCATTGGGGTACTTGACATGGCTGTGCTTTTGTCAATAACATTCAGTCAGGATTCACTCACTTTATCCACTCCTCATAATGTTCGGACTCATCTAGACTCTAGGCCTGACTCCCCCAACCCTTGTTTTTGTTCTCAATCATAGTGAATGGGCACATGACACAGAGGAAATGTCTCCAGGAACAAATAAAAAAAAAAGCCGCTCTCTTTACAACAGAGTGGTGCTCCAACGTGGTAACTAACTCCACATAAAACCTAAGAGAGCTTAAAAAGAAATTCTAGACACAAATATAGTTTAACACAGCTTTTTGCTGTTTATGGGTGGCTTGCCACAGAGAATTTCCCTTGGCCTTTTGATAGGACAGCAGTTTAGATAGGCGGAGTAGACAGAACAGAATGCTGGGAGAAAGGAGGCAGAGACAGAGAGCCGCCCACCATGAAGCTGCCAGATCAGACATGCTGAATCTTTCCAGTAAGCCACGAGCTCGTGGTGACATACAGATTATTAAAAATGGGTTGACTCAAGATGTGAGAGTTAGCCAATAAGAGGCTAGAACTAATGGGCCAAGCAGTGTTTAAATGAATACAATTTGTGCATTGTTATTTCAGGGTATAAACTAGCTAGATGGCCGGGAGCCGGGCGGGAAGTGGCCCACAGCTCCACATTTACAACAAGTAAGGATTGTTAACCACAGTCTAGCAACAAGGGTTGTGAGGCACAAACCTGAACCTAATCTGGTAGTTACTAGTTGAACACAAGAATTTTAACTCATCGTGACTCCATACAAGGTCCTCTTGCAATTGTATTTATCAAAAACTATTTGATGGGCTAGAGATGGCTTGAAGGTTAAGCACACTTAATGCTCTTGCACAGGACCCCAGTTCCCAGAATCTACATGGCAGTTGATAACAGTCTTATTGTTCTATTGCTGTCAGGAGACACCATGGCCAATGCAACTTATAGAAGAAAGCATTTCACTGGGGGGGGGGTCTCTTACAGTTTCAGGGAGTCAGTTCATGATCATCATGGTAGGAAGCATGGTGGTAGGCAAGCAGGTGATGTATGCTGTGAATGTTTTATTGCCATTGGTTAATAAAAAAGCTGCTTTCGGCCAATGGCTTAACAGAATATAGCCAGGCTGGAAGAGATATAGAGAGAGTAGGTGGAGACAGAGAGGAGCCATGGAGCCACTAGTCAGAGCCTTGCCAGTAGGCCACGAGTCTCGTGGTAATATATAAAATAATAGAAATGGGTTAATTTATGATATAAGAGTTAGCCAGAAATACACTTAAGCTATTGGCCAAACAGTATTAATTGGCCAATTTGTATTAATACAGATTTCTGTGTGATTATTTTGGGAGTCTGGGCAGCTGGGAAACAAGTGAGCAGCCTCCTCCTACAGTCAGGCATGGTGCTGGCACCGGCACTAGAGCTCAGCACTTACACCTGATCCACAGGTTGCAGATAACGAACAAGACTGGGCCTGGCAGGGACTTTTGAAATCCCAAAGCCCACCTCAGTGACACAGCTCCAACAAGGCCATACACACACTTCCAATCCTTCCCAAACAGTTCTACTGACTGAGAACCAAGTATTCAATCATTTGAGCCTATGGGGGCCATTCTCATTCAAACTACCAACCATCAGTAACTTCGCTTCCAGGGGCTCTGATGCTTTCTTCAGGAAGTGCACGTGTGGTACACAGGAAAAACACTAACATACATAAAATTTTAAAACAGTAAAAAAAAATTTAAGTACTTGATAAAATAACTTTTAAAAAAATTTATGTTTAACCATAAGAAACAAACAGAATTTACATGCATCAGTGCTTATTGAGGAATTTGAATTTAGAAAAAAGTTCAAAATACTTTTAACAATACATAAATGCTTAACTATAGTACAGATATATAAGAAACTGTGTAGCCAAAAAAATTTGTAAAATAATATTTAATAACATGAAAGAATACTGCTGCTACATCATGTTTTTAAAGAGTAAAAAAAGGCTGGAGATGCAAGTCAGTTGGTAGAATACTGGCATGGCATGCACAGAGCCCTGGGTTCAGTCTCCAGTCCCACATAACTGGGTGTGTTAGTTTATCCTCTAATCCCAGCACACGAAGGGTGGAGGCAGAAGAATCAGAAGAATAGTCATCTTTTGCTAAATAGCAAGGTACAGTCCAACCTAGACTACATGGGATCATCTGAAAACAAACAAGTTGGCTAAGAAGGAAAGACATTTGCTTTTAAGCCTATGTTGACCTGAGTTCAATCCCCAGAACCCACATGGTAGAAGAAAACTGTCTCCTGTGACTTATTCTCTGACTTCTACACGTGTGCTATGGCATGTAACCTATACACATACTCTCACACAGACACAGATTACTATGGTGGGGGAGGCATCAGACACTCACAAACTGCAGGCATGTAGAGGGGTAAGTCTGCCTGCCCACTTTTCTGAATTATTCAGAACGTGTAACTTTTCCTTATCTTCTATCTCTTTTTCTAAGCATGGTTTCCTAACAGCACAGGTTTCCTTGCTCTACTCCCTTCCACCATGTGACTACATCTCTGCCACACGTCTGACCACCATGCTGGCTTACATGGCATGGGTTTTCCTTCTCTCCTCTACCTCATCCTCAGAGCAGCAACTGTGGCTAGAGCTTGCCTGCCCTGGGAGAGTTTTCTTCCAAACTCTAATAAAATTGTCCTAAGTTTCCATTCAAGTCCACTCTTAAAAATATTTTATTAATGAGACTAAGAACCCTAAAAGGGGACCTTGGTATTGTCTGGTGACCACTAAAAGACCCCAAAACCCCAGTGACAGACCAGTTAGTACTAAAATGTTTCTGAGGAAAGACAGTAGCAGAAGCTCAAGAAATGTTTGATAATATGAGCTAGAGAAATGGTCCAGTGGCTAAGAGTCCACTTGATGCTCTTCCAGAGGACCTGGTTCAATTCCCAGCACCCACATGGCAGTTCACAACCCCCTGTAACTAATCCCAAGGGAATTCAATCCCTTTTCTGGCTTCCTTAGCACTGCACAAAAATTGGTATATTTATACACATACATGCAACATTCAGACACATAAAATAAAAACAAATTTCAAAAAATTTTGATAATATAAAATCCTAGTGCTACATTTGTAAGGCCCCAGGAATTCACATTTACAATTCTGTTCTTAACTTTGAAGATACCTCACCAAACATCAAATAAAGCAGAATCACAAAAACATGAGCACACCATCACCAAAGATAAAAAAGTTACCAACTCATTACCACATTATCCTAATTATTTACTACTGCTGTGATACGCACCATGATCAAGGCATCTTATGGAAGGAAGTCTATTTGGGTTTACAGTTCCAAAGGGTTAGAGTCCATCATGGCTGAGCTAAGTAAGGCATGGTGGCAAGAGCAAGAAGCTGAAGGCTTATACCTTGAATCATAAGCACAAAGCAGAAAGTAAAGTGGATGTAGGGCCAGGCCTTAAGCTCTGAAAGCCCACTCCCAGTGACACACTTCCTCCAATAAGGCTACACCTAAACCTACCAAAGCAGTGCCACCAGCTGTGGAACAAGTAGCAAATGTCAAGACTCTAATGGACATCTCATTTAAACTACCACATTCACAAATGACTGAAGTCTAAGAGAGGCAAGAGGAAGCCAAGCACCAGCATTCGAAGAAAGCTAAGAGCCCTATCCTGGGTCTGATGATGATGAAAGGCTCTCTTAACAGTTTGGGACTCAGTGGATGATTTCATTTAAAGAGAACTCACCTTTGACCCCCCAAGCTCAGGCCACAGAACTTTCTTCTGAGTCTGGAGTGATACCTACCAGAGTTGGTTGTGCCATGATTGTTCCTTTGGATTTCAGACTTGTGATGTAATTCTTATTTTTCATTTAGAAAAACATTGAGTTGGTTAACTTATTTCAAGTTAATTTCATAATTGTGTGTTAATAAAGAGCACATACAGGGCTATAGAGATTCTGGCTTGGTGGTGAAGAGCACCATCTGCTCTAAGAGAGGACTGGAATTGATTCTCAGCACCCATATATGACTCACAACCATTTACTTCAATTCTAGGGTCTGTAATGCCCTCTTCTGGCTTCTGCAGGCACTGCACACATATGGTACAGACACACTCATAGAGGCAAAACACTCATAAACATTTATTTTAGACAGTAAAAATAAGCCAGGTGTCGATAGCGCACACCTTTAATCCCACCACTCAGGAGGTAGTTATAGGCAAATCTCTATGAATTCAAGGCCAGCCTGATCTATAGTGTGATGTAAGTGGGTCTTCTGTATTTCTGTTGCTTTCATTGGCCAAATAAAGAAACTGCCTTGTTTTTTGATAGGACAGCAGCTTAGATAGGCAGAGTAGACAGAACAGGATGCTGGGAGAAAGAAGCAGAGGCAGAGAGCTCCCGCCATGAAGCTGCAAGGTCAGACATGCTGAATCTTTCCCAATAGGCCACCACCCCATGGTGACAGATTATTAGAAATGGGCTGAGTCAAGATGTGAGAGTTAGCCAATAAGAGGCTAGAACTAATGGGCCAGGCAGTGTTTAAAAGAATACAGTTTCGGTGTAATTATTTCAGGTGTAAACTAGCCGGGGATACAGGCGGCAGAATGCAGCCTGCCGCTCCTTCTACAGAGTGGCGTTTTACTACAATAGAGTGAGTTCCAGGACAGCCAGAGCTACACAGAGAAACCCTGTCTCGAAAAACAAACAAAAAAAAAACTAAAGGTAAAAATTTAAAAAATGCATTTAAAAAATAAAACTATAAGAGATGTATATAACTTTATACATATTAACCCCATGTGGATATATGTGTATATATATATAGTCACAGAGCCAGAATATATGTACACTACACATACATCTCTATGTGTGAATGCATACATATACACCTATGTGAATGAAGATTAAAAAAGAAGGAGATCTATCAAAAAAGTAACATCCAGATGGTGTAGTGTCAGGGACCAGCCTCAACAAAAATACTATTTGCCAGGGAAGGGATGTGGGGATTAGAAATATAAGTAAAGAATACAAAGACACATGTAAAAATAATAAAACAGAAACACAGAATAGTACTGGGAGGAAGTTCCAGTGACTACTAAAACTGTCCTCGTTTAATTTCCAATTGATTAAAATATCCGACCCTAAGAGGTAAGAGTAAGATCAAAAATGCATTAACATATTACAGGGAATGAATAGACCAGTTGAAGGTTGCAGGCTACATCCATTGAAACATTCTGTTGCTAAAACAAAACAAGTCATGCTCATACCCTAGACCATAACATTCCATAGGCAAATCACTCCCTGGGTGGAATCCATCGTTATCTCCTTAAAGGAGCAGGATATTAAGGGAGTCTGTATATTATTGTCAATACCTGTTGACAATAACCTTGAGAGAGCAAAACTCTCTGGTCTAAATCTAGGTGGGACCTTTGTTTGAGGTAGAAACAGACAATAACCTTGAAGGAATAGGTAAGGTCCAACTCTCTGACCTTTGGACAAGGTGGAAATCGGCTCACATTTTTGGGCTTCCACAATATAGTAGACAGTCCTTATGTTCTTCAAGGACTTTGCTCTACATTTCACAGTCGAGATGAAACATGTTACCAGAACTGCCATTTGCAGTTATTTAGCAGTTCTGAGGATTGACCCCAGGGCTTTGTCCATGTTAGATAAACATTTTCTCACTGAACTATATCGCTAGTCAACATGTCCTATTTTAACAGACTCCTCCAACGTTGAAAGGATTATGCCCCAAATGGGCATTCTCTTAAGAGGTCAAGTTGTTTGTTTGATTGTTATTTTAAGTTTTGCTTTTATTAACATGTCAATAACAAAACAGTGGGTTTCACTTGGACGTTTTCATTCATGTATATAATATACTTTGACCAAATTCACACCCATGAACCCTTTCACTCCTGTTGATCCTCTTCTTTTCAACTAGCCCTCCTTCTCTTTTCCCCTTGGTGAATCAATTTGCTCAGTTAGGGTTATTACAGGAGCAGGACAGCTTACCACTAGAGAAAGTGTCTCTAACTCCCCCCACGTACCATTAATTGCCTACAAATCCTCAGGGAAGGGTGGTGTCTTTTGAGACTCTCCCCCTAGCAACCCTTAACTGCCTATAAGTCCTCAGGGACCACCAGGACCTCATCAGATGCTCCCTGCTCCATGACAGAATGTTGGTGGGTGAAATCTTCTGCAGGTTTTGTGTAGGTAATCAGAGCTGCTGGAAGGCAGAAAGGACAACAGCCACACCATGACTGGAAAACAGTACTCCACATCACTCTACCCCTTCCTCTGGCTCTTACATTCTTTCCGGCCCCTCTTCCGCAATGTTCCCTGAGCCTTGGAGGGGGTGATACAGATGTCCCATTTAGGGCTGAGCATCCCAAAGAGTCTCTGATTCTTGACCAGTTATGCATGAGCCTCTTTCTTCACTAACTGCTGCTGCCCAGAGCAAAGAGGTGCTTCTCTGACAAAAGCAAACAGCAGCATGGATCTATGGGCATGAACACAAGCACATGAAAAGCATTTGATGAGCACATCATATTGAAATATCAAAAGAAACTCCCCCAACTCATGTCTATGACCTCCTCCAGCTTGGGCTTTTGATTAGGTTTGTAGTATAGATGTGGATTCCCTTCTGTGGAGTGGGCCTCAAATCCATTCAGAAAGTGCAAGGAAGGCTGTAGAACCCTTCCCAAGTTTCAGACTTCAAGAGATAAAAGACTTTGATACTGAAATTATAGACTAGTCTACTTCAAAGACGAGAACTTTGGGATAAAGTGAAGAACTCTGGTGCAGGACAAACTTCCTATTTCTTTAAATAGTCAAGCACGTTGTAGTGCTGTGCTCTGCCTGCCTTGGATGCTCTTCCTAGCTTTGTGCACTAGGAAACACCTATCATCTTCCAAGACTCAGTTCAAGTACCTCCTTTCCCATCTCTCCTCAAGACATCAGTCTCCTGAAGGGCCTACTCCCTTAGTACCTCACCCCACACTTGGCACTTTGTTCCCAGGGCTGTCTTGCTCCTTAAGACCAAGATCTGTCCCGTGTAGGGAACCACATGAAAATATAACCTGCAAATTAAAAGTAAGTTTGTTAAGGAACACATAAAAAACACTGAGATGATCTCCCTAATCTAAAAAGGGAGGAAAGAGGGACTGTCATATACCTGTCTCGCAGGCTTTCACCTGCTAGGCTCAGCCATTCAGGATAGCTACAGCTCGTCTGCCATTTTCTTCTCCCAGTCCCATTTTCTGGCTAGGAATTTGACCTTTCTACTGGCTACTGCCTACTTTATGACATAATTCTCCCTCCAAACCCATCAGCATCTGTTAGAGCTTTGGAGTTTCCATGTAGTTATCCATAAACAAATTTGGATCATCCCAAGTGACCAGTGACCAGTTTCTCATATTAAACACACATGCTTTGTAGCTTCAGCAACCCAGACAAACCATATTACTGCATGGTTTATATCTGTGACTGACACTACCCGTGTCAGGAGATACCATACCTGTCTTCAAACATGGAGCTCGAAACAACACACTCTTCTGATATAGTTGTAGTCTGTGACTCCAAAGCTTTTGGTCCTGATGCCTGACCATGGAAATATCACCCTTCCACCCAAAGATAGGGTTAAGATCTTTCCCCAGCTTGAGAATGCAGTAAAATTCAGAAGAATTCAATATTGCACCCAGTAGTCAATATTTCCACTCTGGAGTTCAAGTCATCTACATGGCATCCGTTTACTCTGAAGAAAGCAACATTGAATATGCCTTTATCCTCTATAGCAAGTACATCAAGTCCTTCATAGAGCAAAGTCCCCAGATATCGGGATTACAAATCAGCTGTCATTCCTGAGAAGATACAGTCAAGAAATGAAAGAACTTGCTTTTCCCCAGGTAGAAGAGCCAGAAGCAGTTTGGATACACACACCCAAGAATGTAAAAAAATATAAAGAAGGAAGAGTTAGAATTTTCCCAGAGCATGGCCACCCAGCAAGAGCTGGGGAAAGAGCAAAGGCTGCACCAGTTAGAACAGAAACAGTTCCATGCCTTTGAGGAGATGATCCAGAACCAGGAGCCGGAAAAAGAGTGACTAAAAATTGTGCAAGAGCTTAGCAAGATAGAGCCAGGGCCAGAGGGCTGCTGGGGCCTGATTTAGAAAAGCCTCAGAAGCATTCACAACCTGGCTGTTATCCACAGGCTTCGGACTGTAACACAGCTGTGAGGCTAGCTAAGTCACCAGTGGTAGACACATCTGAACATAAATGTTATTATCAGCAGTGGATGACATTGTAGGTAGGGTACCTTGAAGCAATACCAAGTTTCCCAGTTCCCCAATGCTAACACTGCCCGTGACATAGAAACATGTGGAGTACTCTGTGGGAAACTGATGAGGGATGAGTTCACCACTAGACAAGTTAACTATCCCAGACCCAAATGTTGGGTCTGATTATTGCAACACATGGAATGAAGAAGACATTTTCTTCCTCCAAGATGAACCAGGCACTCATCCTTGGGTGGATTTACACTCCCTTGCAGTCTTCCTTTCCAGTGTAGACCTACACACTCACTGCTTTTATCAGATGATGTTGCCAGCATCGCCAGCTTCTGTCTGCTTGCTCCCCGAGGACCAAGCAAAGGAAGCTATCTAAAGTAACTGACGACAGACTGACGACACAAGACTTCTTCCTGCTCACTTAAGGCTTTCATACACCAAAAGCATACTGTTGGCGTGTGGCTGTTAAAAGGGACTATCACAGACTAGTGTCAACCTCTAAGAGCTACAAACCCAAATCAGTTTACTATTGCCCTTGGATTTAAGCTTTCCAGAAAGATTTGGAAACTTTTTCAGAGAAGACAGAAAAGGGTCAATGGGGGGAAAAAAGACTGATTTCTTTTTATTTGTTTGAAAACAAATCATTGAATATATTTTTAAGACAAACATGAAAGGAGAAACCTATCACACTAAGCAACTAACTCAAAAATTAGGTAGACTAGAGAACAGTTCTCTGTTCTTCTCGAATCAACTCTTCCCCACCTCCTCTACCCTCCAGCTTGCACATTATCCACCGTTGGACTAAATAACAGACAGCATCTGTGTAGCAATCTGAAAGCCATTTAGAAATGCTTGAGCTCTCCCTTGGCTTGTGGTATAGTTACTGGGGAAACTGTTGGAGACAAGTTGGGATGACTAGTTGGTGGCTCAGTTTTGTCAGTTCACTGTTCCTGGGTTTAGGGTGTCAGTTGGCTCTGTCGTTGAAGGAAGACCCTGCCCCACTAAACAGCAGACAGTGGATCATCCCGTGTTCCTTCCTGTACCCTGCCATCACTGTTACATCTCCACTGCTTTAAGAAGGCAGACACAGTTCACTGTGATTGGCACTTATATGTTAAGACCCTAAACTTAACCACTAGCTCTTTTCTATTTAAACTCAGCCCCTTCTGGTAGGATAGCGTGTCTCTGGTGTTCTGGGGGTTTTTAGCTTTTGACAGAAATCCAGGTACCAATTAGGATCTACCTACCTTCAGCAAGTCATGTGGTCTCATGAACCTCCTACTGTTTAAGAAGAAGCAGATCTAATTGTCTGGAAACTTGCCTAACACCTAACACAGGCGATAGCAGTTTGGAACTGGAGGCAATATTTGTGAACTGAATGAAAAAAGAAATAAAAGGAGGACATGGCTGCTCCTAAGGGGTTGATGGTTTACTATAGATAGATAGGAGAAAGCAGGTAGAGAGAAAGGACAGACTGAGCCAGCCCAGTGAGGACAGAGGAGGGAGATCAAAAGAGAAGCCTCTGACCAAAAAGGGCAGCCTGGGTCAAGAGACTGGCCAAGAGACATATGCTGCTAAAAATGGCAAGTTATTTAGGAGCCAGAGGAATTAGGAGGAAAGACGCCTAGCCCAGTAGCTGGGCTGGAGAGTTCAGGGTGGTGGTCAGGGTATGGCAACCAGGACCCCCTAACAGGCAGGGATTGAGGAATGCTGGGAGAACTTGGCCGCCAGTGTCTGCTCTGACATGTTAACAGGAATCTCAGCTAGTCCTTTGTCCCAGATTGGAGATCTAACAGGAACCAAGGGCACAGAGGTAGTGAAAGCTCCTACGCAACTGAGTGACCAAGACAAATACAGAGACAGCCCAGTATCCATCTTGGAATGTTGCACCTCTTACACAGGGAATTCAGTAAAGGGGATGATACAACCTGCGTGCCTCGGAGGCCAGCTTCTCCGTTCCCAGGATCTACCAGACGCCGCCTCATGACTCTCCCCTTCAACTCCTACAGCAATTTATTCACCTAAGTCTTGTCCTCTGATGTGCACAGATGCTCAGGTACATCATGGGATGGCTCTCTGTTGTTCCCAGCACCTGCAACATCCCTCCTTCCTTTCACTGAAAATATGGTAGAGCTAAACAAAATGGACTGAGAGTCTAACTCAGTCCATGTCCTTTGCTAAAGCCTGGATGCTGTACATACAACAGAGACAGCAAATTACCAAAAACTCTTACTTAAAACAGAACTGTGGTCATGGGAGCTTATAATATTCAGGGAACAAGGGGGGGGGGATTATGAGTTTGAGACCAACAAGACCCTATGGCAAAACAATAAGAAGCCAGGTATGGTGGTACACACCTGTAATCCCAGAAGTTAGGAGGAAGAAGCAGGGGAATCAGAAGTTCAAGGTCACCCTTGGCCATGTTTAGAAATTTCAAGGCAAGTCTGTGCTACAGAAAATTCTTAAAAAAAAAAACAAAACAAACAAAGGTGTGGTTGGTGTGGTTGTACTATTCACTTGGGAATGGTTTAAAAAAAATGGCCAGGCATAGTAGCACAGACCTTTAAGTCAAGCATTTGGAAGACAGAGACATAAGGATTTTTAAGCTTGAGGCCACTCTGGGATACATGGTGAGATCTCACTTCCAAAACATAAAAATTGTGATAATGGTTATACAGTAAGTTCTGTTATGAAAATTTCACATAAAACAAGTAAAATGCAGTCTGATATTTTGGTTATGAGCCTAGCCTTTAAGAGCGGAAACATCTCTCCAACACATAAAATGCATTTTATGTACCAGTAGCAACAGAAAGGCTTTGAAGACTTTTAAAGCAGCAGCAAAAGACCTGGTGTCGAACCTAAGGCAGGGTGTGAGGCTTCCACCCACTACTGCACTTTTCACAGCCCCTAAACTGGGGAGCAGTCAACGGCTCCAGCAACAGCATGCTTCTAAATGTGACATGCTCATGCTGGGCTGCTGCTCGGCCATACAGGAAGAGTGACAAAACTAAACACTATGCTAAGCAAAATAAGCCAGACTTGAACAAATACTACGTCTTCTCTGGTGTGGGGGACCTAAATGTATAAACATGTGCATACAGGAGAAGAGAGCAGAAAGGGAAACCATTTGGGAAAAGGAAGAGGACAGAGAATGGGGAGAGAGGCAAGAGCAGTTGGAGATAAGAACAAAAGAGAGTGACCTCTGTATATGAACGGCCATAATGAAGCCCATTACTTTGTATGCTGACTGGAAACCCAAAAGGCAAGCGAGACTTCCAACCTGGAAAATCCACAAAACCTTCAGTGCTACAAGCCCAGGGGCAGACAGGTGGAGTCTCCCACCTGACTCCTGTTTGCATTTTCATTTCGTTTTCTTCTTTTAAGAGTTTTTCCATCATCTTTAGCATCTTGAATTTTTGTTTTCATTCTGGGAAAATCTGTTCCATGTTTTCTAGCTTCCACTTCTGTTTCTTTCAAGAATCCTTTTCTTTTGTTCTTAAAGGTTTCTCTCTTCCGTGTTGTCATTCTTCAAAAATACAAAATTACAGTTTCAATGGAAGACATTGAAAAAGTGTCGTTCTCTACGAGAGATATCGAGATAAAATCCTATAGAGAAAACAGGGTTGAGCAAAAGAAGAGAGACCTGTTCTTTAAATGGAGAGAAACTTCCTGTTTGAGAAGAAACAGGAGAATCCCAGAGCTCTTGGGCAGCCAATCAGTGAGTGCTGAGTTCGGTGAGATACTGTCTCACAAGGTGCTTGGACTGAGAGAACCAGGTGCACACTTTTAATCCCAGCACTCAGGACACAGAGGCAAGTAGATCTCAGTGAGTTCAAGGCTATCCTGGTGTATACAGTGAGCTCCAGGGCTGCCATGACTATTTAGAGAAATACTGTCTTGAAGAAAAAAAGAAATTAAAAAAAAAAAAAAGAGTGGATGAACTGCTGAGAGCTCATCCACTAAAAGCACTTTTTGGTGCAAACCTCATGACCTAAGTTCAATCCCTGGACTCCATGTAAGGGTGGAAGGTGGGAACTGTCTTCTGACCTCCACACATGTGCTCTAGGACATACATACTGAAACACACACACACACCACACATACATACTAGTAAAAAATTTTTATGGTGGAAAGGGATAGAAGAAAATACCTACACACATGTGGATGCAGGCTCACACATTGGGAATACTACTTAAATGAGCCAGGGAAAAAAAGGGTGAAGAGAAGGAAGGAGAAAACACCTTCTTCCTAGGAAGAGTACACATTTGACCTTAGGCCAGCTATTCCTCCAGAGGACCTGGATTCACTTCCCAGCACTTACATGACAGCTCAGACCAGCCTGGGGGAGCTAGAGCCTTCTTTTGGTCTCTACCGGCACGCACGTGCGCGTACACACACACACAGGAAAAACACCCTCACGTGTAAAATAAACTTAAAAAATTAAGTTTAAAGATTTTAAAGAAAAGAAGTGACATACACAATAAGGAAAAACTCCAGAAGCACATGACCCTGCCATGGGACTCAAGACCTCAGTGCCTGTGTGCCAGCCTCTCATCGGCTGCTAGGTCACATAGGGGGCGGCCCTCTCACTGGAGGCCTGTCCTCGCGTCTCCACACTTTACCCTCTGGCTTAGCACTGTGCTCACCTCCATCCCACACACATCACATCCATCACAATGATAACCATCACTTATTCACTCAACACCGGAGCCAGCACCGACAGGAAACACAGAGGCATTCCGTCTTTTGTAACCATCAAGTCACCCTATTTACAGAGCTCACAACAAGAAATGGAGGCTTACAAACGAGGCAACCTGCCTCAATTTACCCAGCTGTACCTGGGCGACCAAACTCTTTATTGCTAACCACGTCCTTTGTCCACTGCATTAAGATGCCTGTTCAAACAGTGTGCAGGCAATGTTGATGCTGCATGAACTCAAAGGCATTAGGCCAAGCCGGGCGGTGGTGAGCACGCCTTTAATTCCAGCACTCGGGAAGCAGAGGCAGGAGGATATCCTTGAGTTCGTGGCCAGCCTGGTCTACAAGAACTAGTTCCAGGTCAGGTTCTAAAGCTACAGAGGAACCCTGTCTCAAATAGATAGATAGATAGATAGATAGATAGATAGATAGATAGATAGATAGATAGATAGATAGATAAAAATAAATAAATAAAGGTGTTAAGCCTACAATGCCATTCGCAAGGAAAATATACAAGCTTACTACGGTAAAACCTTTTCTATCACAACTTGCTGTACAAGATAATACCCAAAGGCCCACCAGAGAGAACGGCCATGTGCAAGCCAGTGCTGTACAAGAGCCTTCACTGCGGGAGAAGTAGCTACTCTGCTTCCATATTCTATGATGATGTCTCTCGTAACCCAAGAAGTCTTAGATTTTGGTTAAACTCATAAAACTGTAAATTGCTGGAGGTTCCGTCAGAAGGGACTACAACGAATTATCTAACAGTGATATAGTAAGGGTTTTCTGGGTTGTTTTTTTTTTATTTTATTTTATTACACTAATTTGGGAGGGATGATGGGGCTCACGGGTGGATGTCAGAAGACGGCTTTATAGGAAAGAGTCCGTGCTCCCAACGTTGTGGGTGTTAGGAATCAAACCCAGGTCTGCAGGCACATAGCAAGCACCTCCACCCACTGAGCCATCTTGCCAGCCCGGTCTAATAGCCTATTGCCTACTTAAGTCGGATCACAGAACAACATCAGGTCAGCACACAGACAAAAAGTTCATTACTTTGGAATGAAAATTCACAAAGCCAATAGGTATCTGGTAGCACTCACCAGGCACTATGTATTAACCGTGTACTATAGTGCTGGGCAGATTCAGGACCTCTCCAGGCAGATCTTCTGATCAAGCCAGCACTATTTCGGTTTTAACCACACAGACTTGGAGCTCCACAGGCATCGCTTAGGAGCAGCGGTTGAGCTTTCCGTCCACCTTTAGTAAAAAGGGAAAGGGTTTTTTTTTTTCCACTCGTGAGCTGAAACCATTTTGTGCTCCAGTACTAACAAAAAAAGGCTGGTATGATACACAAACCCCACTTACAAATCTTTGGCTCGGGGGGGGGGGGGGGGGGTGTCATCCCTCACAAGATCTCCTCCTCACAGAATTTTGGAAAGCAACTCATTCGGTGGGCCTACCAGGCTGCAGGGAAGACAAAGTCGAGTCCCACAGTTTGTGCACCAGGGCTGAAGCTGTTCCTTCCTGAGCCTACGCTTTCACTCCCACGGCCTCTATTCTCCACATTGCTTAGGTGCCCACGCCCATGACCCCAAGGCCACGCCACGGGTGTCTTAAGTCTAATCTCGGGAGGCGGACCCATGCCACTTCACATCTGGCTGCCCGGATCCAGCTACTGCGCTGTGGGTCTGAGTGAACAGGGCGGGCCACCAGGCAGGCCAGGGCTTGGGCGTCCTGAGGATGGAGAAGGATCTGGAAAAATCGGCTAGACGCCGGCGTGGTGGGGGTGGGGAGGGAGTACGCGGGGACGGGTGTGATCATCAAAATCCGAGAAAGGAGAGCCCTGGAGTGGGAGAGAAGGCCGCCCCTAAGAGCCATCAACCAGAAAAACAAATCTTACCAAAAAAAACCCCTCGGGTGCCCTCAGCCCAAGAGCTCCAACCCGTTTAACCGCTTCTCTAGAAAGTTCCCCGCTCCCGCCCCTTCGCTGCCCGCTCGTGCCGCTCCTCCTGACCCCGCCCCCGAGGCGAGTGGGACCAATCACAGGCCAGGCCGCGCCGCGCCCGCCCCTTGGCGTCGCCCCACTCGGCGGCCGGCGGCGAGCGCGCGGAGAGCCCGGTGCGCGAGCCTGGAACGAGGTTCGTGGTGGGCAGCGCCGCCTTGTGCCTCACGCCACCCGCACCGCTCACCCCGGTCGGCTGCCGGAGCGCTCGGCTCGCGCTCGCCCCACTCCCACAGCCAACGGTGCGCCTAGCGGCCATGACCGCCGAAGAGATGAAGGCGACCGAAAACGGGGCGCAGTCGGCGCCCCTGCCTCTCGAAGGAGTGGACATCAGCCCCAAGCAGGACGAGGGCGTGCTCAAGGTGAGAGGGGGCCGCGGAGACCCCGGCTGGAGACTCGTGGGCCTCAAGCGGGTGGCACGGGCGGAGGATGGGGGAATTTGCCATCCCAGTGCGGGCTGCGGGCCTAAAGATGGCACGGTGGCTGCACACTCCCGGAGGGTGCGGCCCCCGGCCCGGGAAGGAGCCCCCACTGCAACGCCAACTTGATCCGGCTGCACTGTGCGGCTGAGAGGGGCGGGGCGGGGCGCGAGGGCCGCAGCCGGGGGCCCGGGCGGGGGGCACGAGGCAGGGGCGAGCCTAGGGGCTCGGGCCTCGCCTCCTAGGGACCCCTCGGCCGCTGCGTGCGCGGGCCACCTGGGCGAAGGTGCGTCAGGACTCGCCCACTTGAAAGTTAAACATTAGCTAGGACCTGAAACGGCTCCCTGGAACCGTTTCCTGGCCCAGAGCCCTTTGTGCCTCTCCGCACCCCCTTTGCAATCGCCGAGACCCAGCGAGGTCACGGACTCGGCCATGCTGTGCCCCCTTTCTCGGCCCGGGGAGAGCAGGAGCGGTGCATGCCGGGACCTGTAGTTCTTCTCCCTCCCCTCCTGAGCCTTCCTGAGTTGGGGGTTCAGGGTGCTGGCCTTGGGGGAGGCGGTTTGCCCTGGAGCCAGCGGTTTACTAATCGCCTGACTGCAAATAGCCGGAGGAGCGAGGGGGAGGGCGCCCTGACCTGGGTCGGGACAATGGGCGCCGGTTCAGAGCAGGTTCTGCCAGCAGTCCAGGACGGTGAAATCCTAACCCGCATTGCACGCGCTCCCTGCATCCATTGTTTCTCCCCGGAGCGTCCCATTGCTCGGTACCTAGTGTGTGTGGCCTGTGCTCAGCAGAGACCTCAGGGAGCCTTGTTGGTCCAGAAATGCTCCTGGCTTTCTCCCCGAGCTCTAGCCGTTCCCCTGTGAACATGTGGCCTTTCTTTCTCCTCTGTTTACTGCAAGGTTCTGATTCCCAGAAGGTCAATTTTTATCCTCCACTCCTTTGAGGCCCGTGTACATTCTTATCAGTCTTCCTTTAGAGGAAGGTTCTACATCCACCTAGTGGCCCGCCCACGAGGTCACCATATATAAAAATGTTAAACAGAAGCAGATGACTATATATTCATGGGAGGTACTCTGGTCCTGAAAAGGGGGCCCCTTAGCTTGCTGGTCTGGTAATTTTGTTTCCCAACTCTTACTTTTCCAGGGCTGATGCAGAGCCTCTGTGCTCTGTAATCTGGCCCTTCCTTTTTCCAGTTTGGAATCCCTTGGTTACTCCGATTCCATTCTGTTTACACCAGACCCTGATCTGATGACCCACTACTTCCTATCCACGCTTTCTTAGTGTGTTCTTCAAGCACCTCCAGGGGATGGGAAGTGTCCTCAGTGCTTGACAGACAGTTTCTGGATAGTTGAGCAACTTGGCCAAAACCATAGACAAAGTTTAAACCCAGGTCATTTTATCTGAAGCTTTCCAAAACCGGTCTAGACAAACCTGGAGGGAGCCGGGGAAGTTCCTTGAGTCTAAGCTAAACCACTAACATGAGAGTCGTTTGAAGGTTGAGTCTCGGACCTGCTTATAAAGAAGCAGGAGACATTGGGGGCAGCAGAAACCACCATGCCTTCCAGGGGCTTAGGGACAATTAGGGCCCTTCTGCCCACATTCCTGGGTACTCACATTTTCCCCCCTTCCTCCCAGGTCATCAAGAGAGAGGGTACAGGCACAGAGACACCCATGATTGGGGACCGGGTCTTTGTCCACTACACTGGCTGGCTCTTAGATGGCACAAAGTTTGACTCCAGTCTGGATCGCAATGACAAATTCTCCTTTGACTTGGGAAAAGGTAGGCATGGTTAGTGGGCTAGCAGGGTAGGTTCCAAAGTTGATAGCAACTGTCACAAGCAAAAATGATGTTCTCAGCCAAGCTTGAGTTGGACACAGTAGTGCTTACCTATGTTCCCAGCTACCAGAGAAGCTGAGGCAAGTGAGTCACTTTGAACAAAGGAATTCAAGATAGCCTTGGCAAAATAGCATAAACTAGTCATCAGAACAGGAAAAAAACAAAAAACACCAGAACCAAGATCAAGAAGGAATGGTTAAGAATCCATCTATTGCTGGGCAGTGGTAACACACACCTTTAGTCCCAGCACCCAGGAGGCAGTGGCAGGTGGATTTCTGAGTTTGACGACAGCGAGGACTACACAGAGAGAAATCTGTCTCAAAAAGCAAAACAACAAAAAAGAATCCATCCATTATCTTTCATGTTTTCATCTACTATTCTAGAACTGGTTGATTTCTTCCCCCATCTCGTCGATTTAGCGCCTCCCTCCCTTTGGGATGGACGGTCTCACTTTGAACTCTTTGCAGGGTTGAGCAGTCTCTTAATGTACTAGGAATGACAGCACTGCTGCTTGTCTCTGGTCCTGTTTCTAGAGATGTTCGGCTCCCCCTTGGGTGTACGTGGCTCTCTCTGGAAATATTGAGCCTACAGTTAGACTCCTGCTAAGCAGGTCTTGTTTGCCTCTACCTACAGGGGAGGTCATCAAAGCTTGGGATATTGCTGTGGCGACCATGAAAGTGGGGGAAGTATGCCATATCACCTGCAAGCCAGAATATGCCTATGGGTCAGCAGGTAGCCCTCCAAAGATCCCCCCCAACTCCACACTTGTATTTGAGGTAAGTGCTGGCCACAGAGCGCCAGGCAAAGAGCCAGACCTTATCTCACCCCACTGCCTGGCTGCCCTCCAGCCCTTCCTGCCTCTTGGAGACAATGTAGCCAAGCCTGAGGGCCTAGCTTTAGTAGGAGGCAAGTAGCTAGCTCTGCTGCTGGCTGCCACGGTGGCCAATACTAACTAGAAGCTTTGGGTTAGAAGAGGGGGCTCCAAAGCCCTTCTGGAAAGGAGCCGGGGTCAGGACACATCAGAGTAATAGAGGGTAGTGTGGAGTATTGGCATCCTGGAGCACAGGATGGGAGAGACACCTTCCTATAGGTCGGGTTGAGGTGTGACCTCTGATGAGGGGAAGAACTAAGACTGTTCTGCTGAAAGTAGAAAACCAATCAGTGGGCATTAGAGAATATTCACAAGGCCATTTAGATGCCAGGCCACTTCTGATGCCTACCCGATTGAGTGTCTCATGTCCTTGCTAAATGAAGCAGGATGATAGAGAGCTTGCTTTCTTCTGAGGCCAAGTGAAGTCCATGTCCTGCAGGCTTCTGCCAAAGTGTAGTCCAGAGCAGCTCCCAACAGCTTGTCAGAAGTGCCTCTGTCCAGTTGCTGCTGGAACTGTGCTCTGGCTAGATGTGGTCTAGCCATTAGTGGTAATTCTCAGGAGTAAAACAGAGTCTCGCTGCTGAGTTGGTGCAGAAAGGAGTTGATTGCTTTATATCTCATTCCACAGGTGGAGCTGTTTGAGTTCAAAGGAGAAGATCTTACAGAAGATGAAGATGGCGGGATCATCCGTAGAATACGGACTCGTGGTGAAGGCTACGCCAGGCCCAATGATGGTGCTATGGTAGAAGGTAAGAAAGTGTAGTCTGGCTGGGCAGTGGTAGCACGTGCCTTTAATCCCAGCACATGGAAGGCCGAGGCAGGCTGATCTCTGAGTTCGAGGACAGCCAGGGCTACACAGAGAAACCCTGTCTCAAAAAGAAAAAAATGAAGTGTAATCTGGTGTGAAAAGAAAAATCCAGAGTTGCATATGATTCCTGGTTTAGAGATGAAAGACTTTCCTGTAAGTCTTTTGTCCATAAAATAAGGAGTTAGACCACACTGTCTTAGTGTCCCTGCAGGTCTGAGACACAGAGGTTATCTTGAGTATAAATGGTAATTCGGAGACGGGGTAGGGGGGAAGGCTAGTGGCAACTTCCTCAATGCTCCACCCCCCTCACATCTGGGGTACTGCCTCTCTTTGATGCCAGTGGCACTGGAAGGCTACTGTAATGACCAGCTCTTTGACCAGCGGGAGCTCTGCTTTGAAGTCGGCGAAGGGGAAAGCCTAGATCTGCCCTGTGGGTTGGAGACGGCCATTCAGCGCATGGAGAAAGGAGAACATTCCATTGTATACCTCAAACCTAGGTGAGACACAGGCACTTTGCAGAGCAAAGGGACATAGCTGAACGCCCACAGTGAGCTGTGTGATAGGCATTCACAAGCACTATATGCTTGCTTCTGCTCTGAGGATGCTTGTCACCGTCACCTCATTGGATCTGGAAGTGTGACCCACTGTTGTCCGTATTTCCTTGCATTCAAGCCTCATCTGAATCCCTTTCCTGCCAATATCTAGATTTTCATCTGCTATTAATTTATGCAGTCGTTACCGTTTGTGGAAACACCTACTGTGTACCATACAAACTAAAGTTCTTAGGGCTTCACAGTGGATCTTGCTCTGTTGTCTCTCTGAGTTAATCATCTCAACAGTGTACAGGGGAGATGTAGAGGAGCAAGCGGTAGTGAGTGCTATGCCACCGCCCAGCTGGATAATAAAGAAGTTAGGGAAATGTTTGCCAGACCCAGGTCTCAAGATGGGAAGGTACTTTCCAGGAAACAAACAGGAAGCCTTTCAGCCCAGAGCAGACGAAGGCTGTGAGGTGACCCAGGCGTTTTCACCCCCGCAGCTATGCTTTTGGCAGTGTTGGGAAGGAAAAGTTCCAGATCCCACCACATGCTGAGCTGAGGTATGAAGTACACCTGAAAAGTTTTGAGAAGGTAAGTTGGCCTGAGGTGTCCCCTCTCCTGAATCTGGTCTGTGGGTGCCTCCGAGGAAGCTGACCACTATCTATCCTCTGGGATATGACAGGCCAAGGAATCTTGGGAGATGAACTCTGAGGAGAAGCTGGAGCAGAGCAACATAGTGAAAGAGAGGGGCACTGTATACTTCAAGGTGAGCCAAGGTACCCCAGGGAGCATTGTCCAGATGGTACTCTGCCACTGTTGTATCTTTGTCTATTGGTCTGGGGTGGGAAAGAGTGGGAATCTGGTGTCCAGGAGTCACTTGGTTACTCGGTAAGGCAACCTGGGCTGCTGAACCTGCACTGGGTGCCTGAGCCTCTCTCCCATTCTAGGAAGGCAAGTACAAGCAAGCTTTACTGCAGTACAAGAAGATTGTGTCTTGGCTGGAATACGAGTCTAGCTTTTCTGGTGAGGAAATGCAAAAGGTCCATGCACTCCGACTGGCTTCACACCTCAATCTGGCAATGTGTCACCTGAAACTGCAGGCCTTCTCAGCTGCCATCGAAAGCTGTAACAAGGTGAGGTCCCTGCAGGGGATGTGGAGACGGCATTTATAGGCAGGGCTGGTATACCACGGTCACTGGGGTGGTGTTAGTGGGATCAGTGGTTGGGAATTTTGAGTTACAGACCCAGAGAGAGGCCTAGTGTGGAAGTAGCAGGCATTTTAATTTTGGGAGACAATAGATAAAGACAGTGAGCAAGCCTTAGCTAGTTTGGGGGAAACTAAAGGGAGTCAGGTTATTTTATTATTTCTTCTGTATCTGGAAAGGTGAGACCATGTTCTTCCTGCATCCGAAGACCTGCTATATTTCCTTTCTTCCTCTTGGATTAAATTAATTTCTTCCTGAGCCATGACCCTTCCCATTTAATGCCCCAGCCTTTTTTTTTTTTTTTTTTTTTTATCCTAACTTGACACAAGCAGTTTCCACTGAGCCTCATCCTGCTGAAGGGTCCCTTGGGGATCGAGCTGGTACTGCAAAATCTGATGTCTCTGCTACTTCCTTTCTATACTCTTAGGCCCTGGAGCTAGACAGCAACAATGAGAAGGGCCTGTTCCGCCGGGGAGAGGCACACCTGGCCGTGAATGACTTTGACCTGGCACGAGCTGACTTCCAAAAGGTCCTGCAGCTCTATCCCAGCAACAAAGCCGCCAAGGCCCAGCTGGCTGTGTGCCAGCAGCGGACCCGCAGGCAGCTTGCCCGGGAAAAGAAGCTCTATGCCAACATGTTTGAAAGGCTGGCTGAGGAGGAGCACAAGGTGAGGGGTAGGGTGTGTCATTGCTGTGAAGAGACGACCATGACCAAGGCAACTCATGGGGGAATTTTTAGAGGACTTGAATTCCAAAGGGTCAGATTCATGGCGGGCAACAAACACAAGCACCAGGCAGAGAGCTAACCTGCAGTGGCATGGGCTTTAGAAACCTGAAAGCCCCTTGCAAACACCTCTCCTTCCCAGTGAGTTCCACAAACTGGGGACCAAGCATCTAAATCTGTGAACCTGTGGGGGCTATTCTCATTCAACCCACCACATAGTGGGAGTTGCTACAATGGACAGAAAAGGGTTTTCCTGGCCTCTTCAGCACATAAGGTGTGCCTGGCCTTAACTCCAATGGGCCAGGGGTTGCCTGTGGCAGTGGGAGAAGCCAGATGTTAAATGCTACTCTCTTCCCAGGAAAGAAATGTAAGTCCTCAGTATTGACCCCACTGGTCGGACCAGGCCAACAACGTGGGAAGTACACACCAGGACCCAGTTCTCATGGTTTGATTTTCTTTGAGACAACTGGCCTAAAATTCCCGCAGTAGACCAGGCTAGCCTGGAACTCATAACTATCTGCCTACTCTGCCTTATGAGTCCTGGGTTTGAAGGGTGCACCTCCACACTCAGAGTTGAGAAGGGTTATGTAGTTAGCCTTCAGCCTCCACAGAAGCACATGATCCTGCCAGTTCACCCTCAACACTGCTGTGCTGTTTGTGCACCTGTTCATTGTTTGCCCCCGTGTGTTGATTAATGACTAGACACTTATTTATTACTACTTCCTATTTTCTTTTTGTTTGTTTGTTTTTGTTTCTTCGAGACAGGGTTTCTCTAGCCTTGGAGCCTGTCCTGGAACTAACTCTTGTAGACCAGGCTGGTCTCAAACTCATAAATATCCGCCTGCCTCTGCTTCCCAAGTGCTGGGATTAAAGGCATGCTTCCCATTTTCTCTTCCTGCTGTGTGGTATTCCGCTGTGTACATGGCCCATCTTACTTAACCTGTTAGTTGCTTTAATGTCCCTAACATTCTGCAAAAGAAACAGGTTATGAAATATACTGCCTTTCTAGTAACACATTTAAAAGGTGAAACTAAATGGTGAATTTGATATGTTGCTCTATATATTTTCTAATGGGTTTAAAAGTATGGAAAACTTTTTAAAAAATTGTGTGATATCCTTGCTCAGTGACTGTGCTAATCTCTGTCTTTGCAATTTTAGCAGACATCCCACTGAGGCAAACATGAGGTTAAAACATTTTAAAATATTTTTGTTTAGCAGGTCTGGGATATAGCACAGTGGTAGAGTACTTACCCAGCATGCTTAAGGCCTCGAGTTTAATCCCAACACCACAAAGAAAAAATAGTTTTAAACATTCGAAATCTGTGACATTCAACAGTGGTGTGTTGAGTGGCGTTGTCAGTTCAGCATGTGCATGTGCACATGTGTGCTTTGAGGACCGTTCCCGGATTGCTGTGCCTTTCTGTTAGGATTGTCTGTCTTTGACTCAGGAGTTCAGTCTCTTCCACTTCCTCGTTTACAGGCCAAGGCAGAGGTGGCTGGAGACCATCCCACTGTCACTGAGATGAAGGGTGAGCCCAACAATGTGGCAGGGAACCAGTCCCAAGTGGAAGCAGAAGCATAGCCTGCCTCACCGCCTGCCCACCCCTGCGGCTGCCTGTCTCCCTGCTCCCTTCTCTACTCCACCCTGTTAGTTTTGTAAAAACTGAAGATTTTGAGTGAATTAGACCTTTATTTTTCTATCTGTTTGGATGTTGACTTTGGAGGGAAGGGGAGAAGAGCAGGCTGGGGGTGAAATGGGGGGTAGTTTTAGATGGTGTCAACCCTCTCTCCTTCCCCCATTACACATGAGTGTTTATCCTTCCACACGTACACATCAGAATGTTAATTTATTTCTCCCTCTGTTAGCTCCATTTTTCAAGTGGTAGAAGGGGGTATGTGATAGGGATGGGGTCTGATATGAAGCCAGGGTGGAGAAGATGACTCCTGGGCAGCCATTTTCCTCATCCCTTCCCTCTCTGGTTGTTTTCCAAGCCTGCAATCTCCCTGCAGGTGCTAGGGGCATGGGAAAACCACTGTGTCCATTAGCTCTCTCGCCTTGCTCTCTTGAGATGGTATCCCTGATAAAATCCTCTGGTATCACAGTGATCACCGCTAAGACAGCACCTTCCAGTATCTCCGCTCCTATCAGTTTCCCTCATCCAGGTTGTCCCTGTCCCCATCCCCTCAGCCTCTTTAATGCACGCTGAAGGTCCAGGCACACCTCAAGTCCTGTGCTTGAGCAATAAAGTGGAAACAACAAAATGTGGGTGTCAGGCAGCCCTTTATGTTGAGCTCTGGGGTAGGGTGTGGTGGGTACATATGGGCAGGGGCTGAATGAAGAGGGGCACACTGCAGTCCAACTTAGGTGCAGCGTGTGCTACAGACCCTCTGTGCACACACTCTGAGCTGCAGTGCACATTACACCTCCCAACTGGACAACACCTCATCATGAATCCCCACTACACCCTTCAGCAGCCCAGCATTAGAATACTGGTATTACCCCTCCCCCCCATAAGAGGAAGAGGAAATACAAACATCAGGGAAACAAAAAAGCTGGGTTTGTACTGCTGCCCCTGTTGTGGCAGTCATCTTGGGTGTTTTGCCTGTGCACCATGTGCATACTTGGTGTCTGTGGAGGCCTTGGGCATTGGGTGCTGCACATCAAACCTGGCTCTTCTGTAAGTGCACTTAACTACTTGAGCCATCTTTGTAGGCTCAGCCCTTAGCTTCTTAAGGTATAAAAACTCCAGTGTTGCTGGTTGGCTAAGGTCAGATAGCTTGTTACGTGAATTCAAGTACTGATGAAGTACTCCTTAAATCCACCTCCTCTGTCTTATCAGGCACACACTGTACCTCCTTCATATCTCTTACCTAACTTAAGTTTTGACCTTTGCAAGAAGCCAGGTAGCCCTGGCTTCAATGTCAGCCACATTGAACTTCCTGTTGTTCACCTACAGGTCAACTCATTCCCCCCATGCCTTTCTGTGTGGGCTCTGACAGTCTGCCTGCCCATATACCTGTGTAGCTCTTGACATTGTAGAAGATGTATTCTATGGGAAAGGTCTCAGTTCTTTGTGTCTGGCACCATGTCTACCAGTTCCCTTAGTGGGTGTAAGTCCAGGTTTGGGCTTGTTTTTTTTTTTTTGGTTTTTTTTTTAAAGCCTGGATCCTTTGGGTATTTCTAACTTTGACTCTTGACTTTGCTTTAATGATGATACCAAGCAAGCCCTTCTAAATTGCCAAGTACTTAACAGTATAATCTTTGACCTGTACCAAGGACTCCCTGTGATACAATCTTTGATCCAACTGTCCTAGGAAAGAAGCTTGGCCTATTTTATAGATGAGGAAACTCAACCAAAGCTTGGAGAACAGCTCAGTTACTAGATTTTTTTAGATCACTCCAAAAGTGAGTACCTGGGTTTAGATCCCCAGTATCCATGTCAAGCTAGGTACTGGACCTAGAGAGACAGCTTAGTAGTTAGCACTTGCTCTTACAGAGGCCCAAGGTTTGGCTCCCAACGTAAGAAGAGATGCAGTACCCTCTTGTACTCTCCACAGGCACTGCACATGGTGCATATATGAAAATTGAGGCACTCACACATAAACTTTTTATATTTTAAAGTCTTGTTTTTATTTTTGGCATGGTGACACACACCTTAATTTCAGCACTCAGGAGGCAAAGGCAAGGGTAATCCTTGAGTTCAAACAGCCTGGTCTACATAATGAATGCAGGGGCAAATAGTGATAGTCCTTAAAAGCAGTGTGTATGTGTGAATTTCATGTATCTATGTTTACAGTACCCATGGATTGCAGAAGAGGCTGTTAAATTCTCTGGAACTAGAGTTAGCAGTAGTTGTGAGCCACCCACCAAGTGGGTGCTGGGAACTGAACACAGGTCCTCTCCAAGAGCAGCAAGTCCTCCCAACCTCCAACTCCAGGGGATCCAGTGTCCTCTGACGTACACTGTCATCTGTTCACATATGCAATGCACATAAGTAAAACCAGGCATGAAGCACTGAGTTAGATCCCCAGCACATGAACCTTGCATAATGGTACACTTGGGAGGTATAGGCAGAGGGATCAGAAGTTCAAGGTTATCTTCAGCTACTTAAGTTCAAGACCAGCCTGAGATGAGACCCTGTCTTTAAAAAAAAGTTTGCAAAAGTCAAACAGAAACATCTCCTTGAAGATGAGTTCTCTGAACTAGCCTAAATTACTTTGAGGTCATGTGATTCAGGGCAAGTCTTGAGCCTCACTTCATCTACAGTGCATGGGTAAAAAGCAGCCCAAATCCTGTTCGTCTGGAAAGCTGTTTGAGAATCCAAGAACTTAAGGTTTACTGTACTTTTATAGAACAGTAGAGATGGAAAAGTCCTGTTTATTATAACATGAAAACTGTCTAGTGAAGATGATTTGATAAAGTGGTTAATTCTTTACAGCCAAAAATAATCCTGCTACCTATTGAACTTTGTCTAGAAGACACTACTCATGCCTTCTAGACACTTGGACCTTGTTCACCCACACTTCAGCATTTCTGCAGGGAATGTGCTCAGAAAGTCCAGCTGCAATTGCTCTGAGCTTTTAATATACATTCCTAAGTAATTCCTCTCCGGAAATAAGCTAAAATGAAGTTCTGTAAACTGTGCTACCTAAGTATTTCCAGTCTCTAGCCTATGAAGTGTCACTTCTCCCTACATATCTTTCTTCTCCTTCTGCCCCCTACATCATTGTGTACCTGCTCTTTAAAAAGACACTTTCTCACCACCTGCACTAAATACTGTGTTGTCCCTCCACTGTGAGAGTCTTCCCATTCCCATCAGACTGGAGAGGAGAGTCCCTGCCATGGTGCCTACAAAACCTACAGGGCCTAATGCCTTCTGCTTGGCTCACCTGTGGCATCCCCCTGAGAGCACCTCAAGTAAATCGTGTGTCCCATTTCAACTGAAGGAAAAAAATGTAACAACACTAAGAATTAGAGAAAGAAATACTTGGAAGAAAATCATTGCTGGGAAAAGCAATCCAGCCCTTTAGCTATGCAAGGCCCAGTCATGTGTTCCACTGTGATGCACTCAAAGGATGTGGGTGTACAAAGAATTGGGCTAGGGGTGGTTCAATGTGTAAATGCTTGCACAAACATGAAGGCCTGCTTCCAGATCCCTAGCACCCATGTGAAAACTTGACATCTTAAGGTATGCCTGTAACTGTGAAATGAGGTGGTGCACAATTCACTGGCCACACACACTACATGAAGAAGTAAGCTCTGGGTTAAGTGAGAAACCATGTCTCAATAAGATGGAGAAGCAATTGGGGAAGACATTTCAAAATCAACCTTTACATATGTCCACATGGTCAGGCACACTCACACATACAAGTGCACAGACTTAACACAATACTTGGTTTATACTTTTTTTAAGGGACATTCTTTCCTTTCTAACTTTATTTGGCTCTCTTGATTGACAAAAGGCCTGGCATCCAAAGTTATGAATGACATGACCTTCATGATGATAAACAATTGCACAAACAACCAGACACTGCGACTGAAATTCCAGAACAAGAACTCCAAATGAAGGGAGATTATTGTGGAGTACTGGGTCAGGAGGTGATTTCGGGGAATTGGGTCAGACCAGCACATACAGTGAGAAGTAAGCTGCTGCTCTTCTCTTCCGTCCTAAGAATATTAGTGTTTAATCTTACAATTTTATTAAGAAAAAAACAGTAAAGTGCAACATAAAATAAGTTACGTATTATATACAGATACAAACACTACAAAGTTGGTTTTGTTTTTTCCTTACCTAGTAGGAAGTTAAGGGGTTGAACAAGAATGTCAAATAGACAGCAGGTAGGTGAGCATAAAACCCCTCCATGAATAACAATGAGTTTGTAAGGCACACCTATGTGACCTGGACCTTCCAATGAATCTAGCCGCCCTGCAACTCACCCCTGACAATAGAGGTTGGTAACCATTTATCCAGGAATGGATTTGCAGTCCTCAGGACTGATTCAGACTGCCTCCTATTTAAGTTTTTCCTTTGTATTTTCAGCTGTCAGATCTACTGAGACCAAATCCATCATTTTTCCTCTCCTAGGGTAGAAAGGTCTCACTTTCAGCCATCTCTCACTACTTTGGACATAGAAAGACCATCTCTGATCCAGCATACTCAAAGCGAATGTTTGTTTTAGTTGAGAAACCATGTGTAAATCAGCCTGAGCTTGCACATAAAAAAAAAAAAAGAAAGAAGAAAAAAAAAAGAGCCTCGTGTTTCAGGCTGTCCCTAGACTGCATGTGATTGAGGGTAACCCCGAACTTCTGAACTCCTGCCCCTACCTCCCAAGTGCCAGGAAGGTGTTTTGTTTGCTTTTATTGTTTTTGTTTGGTTTTTTGAGACAGGGTCTCATGTAACCAAAGTTGGCGTAGAACTAGTTCAGGGCTGACTTTGAAATCTTGCTCCTGTGTACTCCTCCCACGTGCTGGGGTTACAGACAAGCCTGACCACATCTGGCTTAGCACTCACTCCTGTTCTCTTACTAAGACACCTCAAAAGAATGGCAGGACCTGACTCAACAGGGTAAGTATCCCAAAGCAGCCAGTCTTGAGAATAAGGATCCCACCTAGAGTAAGACGACTTGAAAGAGGAGGCTCTGCTGGTCCTGGGGCTACACCACACAAGCCAAAGAATCCCGACGGCTTGCACTCTCCTAGGCACCCCCAACAGTGACCGGAAAGCCCCTAGCATTTTGGATCAAACATCTTGTTCTGAGTCCCACGTCTACCACTTTCAGCCAGGTTACTCAATCATGTGAAGAAACATTGAAGCTTGCACAGCTGTGTTGATTTTAGAGGTGTGCTTTGCAGTAGGTGCTGCTTACAGAGTACGCAGCATGTAAATTGCTGTTTCATTATAATCCAGAATGTTACATATGTAAGTAGAAACAACTGAAACAAAGCTGTCACAAAGTAATACTATTTACAACTGGAGTCTTTTCCTATTCCCATTTTTAAACGCTTTGTGATGGTTGTCTTGCTGCGTGGGATCTGTGCATCACGTGGGTGTCTGGGACGCCAGAAGAGGGCGTCTGGCTTCGGATCTCTTGGAACTGGAATTAATGATGGGTGCGAGTGCCATATCAGGGCTGTGAATCGATCCTGGGTCCTCCGCAAAAGCAGCAAGTACTCTTAATTGCTGAGCTATTTTCCTGGTCTCTTATTTTTTTTAAATGTGGGTTGCAATCCACTAAATTGTGTTGATAACTCCTTTTGGGTAATTTCATAAAAGAACTGTTGGGAAACAAAACAGTTAATTAGAACAGCTACTAAGACCAACCGTTGATGCTTTGACTCCCTAAGAGGAGACAACGCAGCCCGCGGCCTCAGGTCGGCTCGTGGCCCGGAAGGCCTGCCTCCTTCCCTAAGGTTAGGCGAAGAAAGCCGGAACTGGAGGCTCAGGCGGTGACGTACATTTCCGGTTTGATGACCTTAACGCGCGACCGCCCGCGACTGTCGTGAGGACTCGGGGTCGTTTGGCGCGGTGGCCCGCCACCTCAGGCCTCCAGAGTGCCATGAGGTCGGTTAGCTACGTGCAGCGCGTGGCGCTGGACTTCAGCGGGAGCCTTTTCCCGCACGCCATCTGCCTCGGAGACGTCGATAACGACGCGGTGAGTACGTGCGTACTGCAAATGACAGCACTTGGGCGGGGCGAGAGGTGGGAGGTAGCTTGTGGTGCGCGTGCGCACTGGAGCCATCATGGCGTACGCAAGACAAACTTGATTGACAGTTTCAGTCCTTGAGCAACACAGCCGGCGGCTTAATTGGACAGGAACGTCTGGAACAGTTTCTTTTGGTTTTTTTAAGTTTTAAATTTTACGTGTAGAATGTTTTGCTGCATGTACATCTATGTAGCACATGTGTGCAGTGTCCATGGAGACCAGAAGAGGACCATTGGACCATTGGATCCCCTAGAAGTGGCGTAACAGACAGCTGTGAGCTGCCACGTGGGTGCTGAGAATCGAACCCTATTCCTCTGGAAGAGCAGCTAGTGTCTTAACCACTGAGTCATCTCTTCAGCCATATGTTATGTTTGTTATTAATAATTTTAAAGAATAGATAGTTGGTCCTTTTGCCCAGTTCAATGATTTGACAGAGTAGGCGCCTTGTAAAGCAGCGATCAAGTTCCCTGCATTATTGCTTCCCCTAGTCGAAATACCCTTTCAAAACTCTACCTTTCAGAGCCCCCAATTCTATTTATTTGTTATTTGGGGGGCTGGTTGGAGACAGGGTTTCCCTAAAACAGCCCTGGTTATACTGGAACTGCTTTGTAGACCAGGATGTCCTCGAACTCAGAGAGGTCCACCTGTCTCCGCTTCCCAAGGGCTGGGATTAAAGGCATGAGCCACCACCACCCGGCCAATTTTTTTTTTACACCAGTAAATTTCATTTCATAATATCACTCTACCTATGGCTCTGCCCTCCCGTCCTCTAGGCCACCGTGCTTGCACACTTTTTATTGCCCTTGGCTTCCGCACTGGACAGTCGGAATCGACAGTCAGTGGCAGATAGCCTACAGTCTTGCTCATGCCGGACTACTACTGTACCTACCCAGAATAGACTCAAGTGTCTGGCAACTTTGTAGTGCGACCCGTTTGTTGAATTGCAAAAGCTATTCCCCTCAACTCATTTCTTTCCTAGGCAATTGTTCCTTTTCTCATCATTTTTATAAATACAGATTACAGACGTGGACATCATGGTTTCACATCTGGGCGCAGTTAAAGCTCTGGAATATTAGAATTATCAACATTAGCAGCCCTTCCAATCCGAGTGCTCCATGCCCAGGATTCACCAGACCCACATAGGGAAAAGAATGGGTCTGTACTGAACATGTTCAAGTTTCACTTATTGACACCATTACATAAACAGTATGGAATAGCGACTATAGCATAGTACTAATGAAGGAGATACTTTTGAGGAATGCATTATTAGATTACTTTGTAGTCCTAACATCATAGTGTGTGCTTACACAAACCTGAATGGCATTTATCCTGATATATAGAGCCTACCATTGACCCAATTCTATGCTGCATGGGTCTGTATTCATACAGCCCTCGAGATGATTTAAAGTGATATGGTAGCAGGCTGAGGATGTAGCTACCAAACACTTGCCTAGCCATGAGCAAAGCCCTGGATTGAATTCTCGGTACCACAGAAATAAATAAAAGAATAAGGATTGAGTTGGGCATGGTGGCACACCTTTAGTCCCAGAATTGGGGAGGCAGAGGCAGGCAGACCTCGGAGTTCAAGGCCAGCCTGCTTGTCACAGCAGTTCCAGGACAGCCAGGACTACACAGAGAAACCCTGTCTCTAAAAAAAAAGAAAGAAAAGAAAAGAAAAAAATTAAATTGTCCAAACACTAGTCTGTGGTTACAGAATTCCTGTAACCAATGCCCCACAGATACAGAGGTTCAGCTGTACTTTCAGCTGTTCTTATTTTTCTTGCCTACATTGTGAACACCATTGCTGTAACATCCCTAAGAATAGGATTTGTGTGTGTGTGAGCACCTGAAACTGAAGTTACAAATGGTTGTGAGCTGACGTGTGAACCCTGGGAAGCAAAACTGGTTTTCTCCAAGAACAACAAGTACTCTAAACCACTAAGCCAATCTCTTCATCTCCCACGCTCAGTAATAAAATTACACTTGTTCATTTGCATGTGCGAGTGACAGGGTGAGCAGTATAGAGATCAAAGAACCACACATGTGCTACAGTGCAGTATAGAGGTTAAGAACAACTTGTAGGAGTCAGTGCTCACATCTACCATGTGGAGCTGCCTAAGGATCAAACTCAGGTTTTCAATATAAAATTGTTACTAAAGGCAAGTGTGAAAAACAAAATATTGTATGTTGGAGATGTTGGTTCCCGTGCTATTTTTAAAGAAAGACAAAGCAAATGTGATTGTTGCACAGCCACCTGAAGAGCTATGTGTGTAATTAGGGGGAAAGGTGGAAGAAGTTGGGAAAATTGACGAGTTAACAAATGGTCAGCTGCAGCACATGACTGTAGATAAACATTGTTATTGTATGAGGGTGTGGCCCAGTGGCCGGGCACGTGTCTAGAACGTGTGAGACCCTGCCTTCCTTCCCCACCACCATGCCAACATAGAAAAAAGAAAGGGAAAAATTTACTGCTAAGCGAGGTGGTGTACATCTGTAATCTCAGTACTCAGGAGGGAGAGGCAGGAGGATCATTGCAAGTCTGTGGCCACCTTGATCTGCACAGCAGATTCCAGGCCACCCAGGCTGTCTCAGAATTACCAATAAAACATGGTTTGTGGCCAGGTTATAGTAGCACACACCTTTAATCCCAGCACTCAGGAGGCAGAGGCAGGAGGATCTCTGTGGGTTCTAGGCCAGCCTGGTCTACAGAGTGAGTTCCAGGACAGCCAAGGCTGTTACACAGAGAATCCTGTCTGGGGGGGGTGGGGAACACTATGGCCTGTGTGCCAGGCAGTGGTGGCGCACGCCTTTAATCCCACAACTCAGGAGGCAGAGGCAGGAGGGTCTCTGAGTTTGAGGACAGCTTGGGGGGGCTGGAGAGAGGGCTCAGAGGTTAAGAGCATTGCCTGCTCTTCCAAAGGTCCTGAGTTCAATTCCCAGCAACCACATGGTGGCTCACAACCATCTGTAATGGGGTCTGGTGCCCTCTTCTGGCCTGCAGGCGTACACGCAGACAGAATATTGTATACATAATAAATAAATTTTTAAAAAAAAAAAAACATTTTGAGGACAGCTTGGTTTACAGAGTGAGTTCCAGGACAGCCAGGGCTACACAGAGAAACCCGAGGGGATGAGGGGGAGGCAGGCATGTTTGGTCCCCAGATATTTGGGGTTTTGGGAGTGAGGACAAAGACTGTTTTAAACCTGATAAACCCTTAGCCTAAAGTTCTTTGAAGCTTATTTATTTCCTGCTGAGATGGAGGCAGAAGCCAGGAATAAAACATGCTTTTGGACCACCCACAGAAGCCTGCCTGGATGTGGCACAGCAAGCCTTTGGGAGACTGAAGCCGATCGCAGGAAGATTAATCCTTTCTCATTCAGCACTTCTGAACGTGGTGGACTTTCCCTCAGGGGTTCTTTAATGTTCTGTGTGGCCTGGTGAAGCCAGAGCTTAGCTCTGTCAGAGCAACAGGTCTGATGGGAAGCTGTCAAGTGCTTAGAAAGCCAGGAGCCACCCTGGAAATGGCCTCTCCCGCATGCCCGACTGGGTCGTATCTGCTTGCTCAATGTACTTGCTGTGCTGTTTTATGGTTCTTTTTCTGTCTCTGTGGCTCTGCAAAACTGAGAGGTCCTTCTCACCAAGAAGGGAGGATGGCTGAGCACTGTAGAAACAGGAGGGCCAGCTGAGCGTTTTCTTTCTTGGATAAAGTCCCACAGTGTACCTCCCCTAGGCTGGCCTGGGATCGACAGTCCTCCCCTCCTTCCTCAACCTCTGGGTGCTGGGATTATAGGCATGCACACCGTTCACTATAGGCTCCTCTCAGGATTTCATACATGAAAAAATGTAAGCAGGGACAGCAGATGTAGGCGCTTACCATCAAGACCGGTGATCTTAGTTTGGGCTCTAGGATCCACATGGTAGAAGAAGAGAGCTGTTTCTTACAAGTTGACCCATACACACACCATGTGGCACATATATGTGTGTGCATAGACACACACGCACAAGTAAATAAATATATGTAATTTTAAAAATATTTGTTTTGGAAGCACGATTTTATTAAAACTTAAAATAAAAACCTGGCAGGCAAGCTGTCAAACAGCAGCTGCCTGAGGTGAAGAAGGGAAAGGCCATGCCGTTTTAGCTGGAAACGAGGTCAGACACATGACACACCAGCAACTGCATGGTGGGGAGGGAAGCCTGACATGCCTTCCAAAAGCTCCAAGTGTTAGCGAAAGCATGCTTAGAGAGGACAGAGGCAAGGGGAAGGTACGCTTTTCTGGATAATGCAGAAAAGCAGGCAGGTATGCAACCCTACATGGCTATGACCCATAAGTTTTTGGTTTTTTTTTTTTTTTTGGTTTTTTGTTTTTCTTTTTTTTTCCTTTTTTGATTTATTTATTTATTATGTACAGTGTTATGCCTGCATGTGTGCCTGCAGGCCAGAAGAGGGCACCGATCTCATTACAGATGGTTTTGAGCCACCATGTAGTTGCTGGAAATTGAACTCAGAACCTCTAGAAGAGCAGGCAATGCTCTTAACCACTGAGCCATCTCTCCAGCCCCGACTCATAAGTTTCTGCTTTAAAATTTTTAAGAAAAGTGTATTCACGGTTGGAGAGGTGGCTTGGTGGCTAAGTGTACTGGCTGTTCCTCCAGAGGATCCCAGTTTTAGCCCCAGCACTCAGGCTCACAACTATCTGTAACTCCAGTTCCAGGGGCTCTGACACGCTCTTCTGACCTCTGAGGACACCTGGCATGCACAAGGTGCACAGACATACATGCAGCCAAAACACCCATATACGTAAAATAAAAATAAATCTTTTAGAGCGAGAGAGAGCCGGGTTTGGTGTGGTATACCTTCAATCCCAACACTCAGGAGGCAGAGGCAGGCCCATCCCTGTAAGTTCAGGGCCAGCCTAGTCTACAGAGTTAGTGCCGTAACAGCCAGTGCTGTTACACAGAGAAATCTTGTCAAAAAATAAATAAATAAATTTAAAAAAGAGAGAGAGTGAGAGACAGAGAAAGGGGTAAAACCATAACTATTAAAAAATACATTTTTAAAAGTCAAATCATTATGTCAATTCTAGTTTGTCTCAAATTTCTTCTGTTTTGGGGGCGGGCTCTCAGACAGCTGGCTCTAACAGACTCATGTCACACGTGAGACTCCTTACTGTAGATCCTTCACCACATTAGTGTTGTTGATCTCTTAAGAATTTAACTTTAGCTTCCTCTCTTTGGGGGAGACATTGTCTTCTTCCCAAGAGAAGATCAGGAAACTGTAGAAGCAGGTCTTGGAGCCACCCAGTTATCATGAGGACTCCCCAAGTGGATTAGCCGTGGCGGGGAAAGGCTCTGTGAAGGGACCCTCCCTCCCCCAGAGCCAAGAGACTGACACCAGCAACACCTTCAGGCCCCGTCCCTGAGACAGGTCCCTTCCTCTGTGTTTCCATAATGAAAATCATTAAAACTCAGGGGTCTTGTAAGAAGAGATGGAACCCTGGGAACTGACTTTGTATTTTTGACCTCTGACAAAATAGGAAGTCTGAAGTAATATTTTTCCAAAGTTCACTATTGGACTGTTTTCAAAACATATCCCAAGGGAGTATACAAGGTCAGGCATTTTGGGGCAGGGAGCTGTGCCGATAGCTGACCTACCTGGATCACTGCTCTTGTGTAGAACTTTTCCTTTGTGCACACATGGAAGTAAGGTCTGGGAAACTGACTGTGTTGGTTCCAAAATATTTGTTTGTTGTTGAGTTCCTTTTACTTCACCTGTGCCAGACAACTGCTCTGCTTCTGAAACACCCCTAGCTCCTGGGCAACCAGTCTCAGAAGATTTTTTTTCCCCCTGAAACATGTTCTTACTGTGTAACCCCAAGCTAGCCTTGAACTTGCTACCCTCTGGCTTCCATCTCCTGAGTGCTAGGATCACAGGCAGATCTACCATACCTCTCAATGCCTTCTTTTAAAAAAAAAAAAAAAAAAAAGACAGTATTGCAGGCTGGCCTTAAATTTGCTACGTAACTTGAGAATGGCCTCAAACTTCTGACACTGTGCCTTCACCTCTAGTGCTGAGTTTATGGTGTGTGCCCCAATGCCTGTTTTCTCTTGTTTTTGTTGTTGTTGTTTTTCTTCTGATTTTTGAGACGCTATGTGGCCCTGACTGTAGACCAGATCCTGTGCCTCTGCCTCAGGAGTACAGGGACCAAAGCAATGCCACCATACCCAGCAACCATGCCTAGTTTTATGTGGTACTAGGGATAGGACCAGGGCCTCAGGCATTTTAGGCAAAGCACATTACCAACCGAGCTACACCTGCAGCCCATCAAAGGCTTTCTTTTATGTTGTTTTGTTTTTTGTTTGTTTGTTTTCCAAGACAGGGTTTTTCTGTGTCGCTTTGGCTCTCCTAGAACTCACTCTGTAGACCAGGCTGGCCTCGAACTCACAGAGATCCACCTGCTTCTGCCTCTAGAGTGCTGGGATTACAGGCATGCGCCACCACTACCCAGCAATTATGGTTTTTCCAGGACAAACTAAGCTGAGAAGCGGTTGCTGGGGTTCCTTCCTAACATTGCTCTCTCTCCATTTGCAGTTAAATGAACTAGTGGTGGGAGACACCAGTGGAAAACTGTCTGTGTATAAGAACGATGACAGCCGACCATGGCTCACCTGCTCCTGCCAGGGAATGGTCAGTCTTTATCTCTGTGGGGCTCGGGAGGAGCCAGGATACCTTTGTGTTGGTCTGCCAAGGAGTCCCACAGGGGATTCCCTAGCAACTCAGCTGAGTTACTGCTTCAGAGTTTGTTTTTGGTGGGCGGGTAACCCTAGGAATTGCTCTCATCTGTCCCTCTTTCAACTCTCTCACAAGACTATTATCTTACTTTGCTTTCTGTTGCTGTAATAAAGGTCATGGCCAAAAATAACTTGGGGGAGGAAGGAGCTTATTTCAGCTTACAGTTTATAGTCTATTGTGAAGTCAGAAGTTGGGGCAGGCTCTCCAGGCAGGAACCTGGAAGCATGAACTCAAGGAGAGTATGGAACTGCTTGCTAGCCTGCTTTCTTAGACAGCCTGGAAGCACCTGGCCAGGGCTGGGCCCTCTCACATCAGACATTAATCAAGAAATTGCCTACCAGCAATCTGATGGAGGCATGTTCTCAATTGGGGTTTCTCTTATCGTATAACTCTAGCTTGTGTCATTTGGACCAGGCAGGGGGACAACTGTATTGTCCTTTATGTTGTAGAATGAACTTGCTGCTTTATGGAGGCTAAGATTGTCTGATAGTGTGTAGTGCAGTCATACACAGCTAACAACAAGGCTGCATTCTGAGAAATGTCGTGTTAGGTTCTTTTAACATCAGGTGTCCACCGCAGCATTTATGTAAGCTAACACAGCTACTGTGTTTCCTTAGTTTCATAAGGTGGGGTCTGGCTTTGTAGCTCAGGCTGGCGTCCTCCTGCCTCGGCCTCTTAACTGACACCCAGCTATGCGTTGGGATCTTATCGGTCTACCATAAGACATGTGATGTGCTGTCGACTAAAATGTCCTTATGCAATACATGACAGTATAATAAAAAATGGGAATGATAATTGGAATAATCTAGAAATATAATAATCAGGCTATTTTCCTGTTTGGTGGGTTTTTTTTTGGGTGAGGGCGGGAGGGAGACTTATTGTCTTGCTGTGTAGCCCTGGCCAGCCTGGAATTCATGGCAGTGCTTCTGCTTCAGCCTCCTGAGTGCTCGAAGAGTACAAGTGGGCACCACACAGCTAGATTTTATTCATTTTTACCTAAGTCTGAGTTTGTATCTACTTGGGTCTTTGTATTGCTGTATAAATAGATCAAATTATATAGTTCAACGTGTCTATCAATAAAGACTATTCATAAAGGTCACGCAACACAAGCTTTAGGAGACTAGGAAGGCCTGCCACCATCAGCCTCCTTTTCTCTCTTGCAGTTGACTTGTGTTGGGGTCGGAGACGTGTGTAATAAAGGAAAGGTAAGGATGCAGGGCTTCTCGGGCTAGGGTAGAAGCCCAAGTCCTTGCCTCCAGTGCGACTCCTTGGGAAGGTCAGCCCTGGCCTTTGAGATCTGCTTATCGCCCCCCCCCCACCTCGTGCACCTCTGCTGTACCTCTCTCTCTCCCAGAACCTGGTGGTGGCCGTCAGCGCAGAGGGCTGGCTTCACTTATTTGACCTGACATCCACCAAGGCTCTGGATGCTTCTGGGCACCATGAGACTCTTGGAGAGGAACAGCGTCCTGTCTTCAAGCAGCATATCCCAGCCAACACCAAGGTCATGCTGATCAGCGACATCGGTGGGCATGAGCAGCCAAGGAGTTGGGTCCATTTTGTACATTGTTGTGTGTTTACTTTTTCTCTTTTTATTTGGTTTTACTTTATTTTCATGTAGTATATGTTTGAGGCATAGTTACTGAGCTCCTACTCAGTAACTAGGAGCTAGGGACTATTCTATGCTCTAGAATTACAAAGTGAATAAAGCAAGTAAAAAAAAAAATCATACCGTCTTAGATCGCTCTGGGAAGAGACAGAATAAATTTTATAAGAAAATTAAATAATGAGGCTGGAAACTTGGCTCAGGATTAGAACACTTGTCCAGCATGACCAGGCCTGAGTTCATCCCAGCCAAAAATCAGTCATTCAGTACTGTATTAGAAGGTAGTAAGTGTTGTGGAAAAAATAAATCAAAAGGCTGAAGATAGCGAGGTATAGGCAGCAATTTCAAGGGTTTAATTATGTGTAGGTTTGTGTGTGAGTGTGTGCACATGAGGGAAGGTCAGATCCCCTTTAGTTGGAATTACAGGAAGTTGTGAGCCATTTGACATGGTTATTGAGAACCTAACTGGGGTCCTCTGGAAGAGCAGCAAATACTCTGAACTGCTGAGCCAGACCCAAGAGGTAGCATTTTAAACAGAGTTGTCAGGGACATTCTTGCTGGAAGGTGGCATTTGGAAAAGTGACAGGAGAGTGAGCTGTAGCAACATGGGACTGCTGATTGACAGGGAGGAAGTATGCGCCTTGAGTCAAGTATGTGCACTAGGGTCCAGGTGCTGGGCCGTGGATGTAAGAAACAGAGAGCAGAGAGGATGGACCCTGCGCCGCATGTGAGTGAGAAACGGCACGAGCACAAGACCAGGCTGGAATGGGCAGTTACCACAGGATGTGGTTCATGGCCCAGTAGACTGGACTCAACTGAAAGTGCCAGGAGTGCCAGGAGTGCAAAGGGAGCCGTAGCCCAAACTGTGGTTTGGCTCCAAATCCATTGTTTCTGTGCCTACAGATGGAGACGGGTGTTATGAGCTGGTGGTAGGGTACACAGACCGTGTGGTACGGGCCTTCCGCTGGGAAGAGCTGGCTGAGGGGCCTGAACACCTGACAGGGCAACTGGTGTCCCTCAAGAAGTGGATGCTGGAGGGTCAGGTGAGAAGCAGAGTTTGGGGACCTACGCTAAGAGCCAGTGAACAGAAAAGGCCCAGAGGAGGCTTGTGGAATGTGGGGTCCATCCGGGAAGAAGGAAAATGGCCTTGCTGAGAGAGGTCCAGCATTTCTAGGCAAAGTCTCAGTGGAGTTCTGGTGATGGGTACAGAGTGCAAAGAATGCACTGATAATTCAGTGTGCTGTGGGGCACACAGCAGGAGCCTGGGTCTGGGGTGGGTGGTGCCAGACAAGACTCATGAACCTTAGAACTCCTATCTCTATCAAACTGGAGGCTAATTCTCAGAAGCCCTGCCCGTGTCTCCCCTGGTTCTGGCAGCAGAGTCTCCCTTCCTAATCTGCCCCCGTTAAGACTCTGTTCTCGGTGCAGGTCGACAGTCTCTCTGTGACCCCAGGGCCTCTGGGTGTGCCTGAGCTGGTTGTGTCACAGCCAGGGTGTGCTTACGCAGTTCTGCTCTGTACCTGGAACAAGGATACTGACTCCCCTCCCGCCTCTGAGGAGGCCACAGGAGACAGTAGGTAAGGGGATGAGGTGGTGAGTGCATCAAAGTAAGGAAAGGGTGACATGGTGGTGAGACAGGTCAATGCAGGTGCCAAGGCTCCATCATCTAGGCCACAGCCCAAGCACTTGGCCCCATTAGAAAAGACTGTTTAGGACCAGGAGTCCTGGGCTTTAACCTTACGACATCTGAGCACCATGAGCTGGTCTTTGTAGAGATTCCACCATTGGATTCAGGTCTCTGGACTCCTGCCCGGCAGCCCCATCACCCTGCCTTCCTTTTGCTGCATGAGTCAGAACGGGTCAGGGGTGAGCTTCTGAAAGTGAAACTCCTGCAGTGGTGGTGGATATAAAGGGCCTAGAGAACTCAGCTCCCTTGGCCTCCCATTGGCCCAATCTCTTTCTTACCAACAGGGAAACCCCAGCTGCTCGAGACATAGTGCTGCACCAGACATCTGGCCGGATCCACAACAAGAACGTTTCCACTCACCTAATTGGCAACATCAAACAAGGTAAGGAAGGGGAAGAGCTGAACAAGGCAGTTTTGGGAGAAAGGAGACCCAGGGCCCTGCCCTTATTCCTACCTCCATCCTCCCACAGGTCATAGCCCTGAAACTGGTAACTCAGGCCTCTTTGCCCTGTGCACCCTAGATGGTGAGTAGTCCTGGGCTGGGTGGGGCGGGCGGGTCATGAGCAGACACCCTGAGGGGTCTGCTCCAAGGCCCAGCGTATACATACATACATACACACATACACATAGCACCCCCCACACCAACACACACACACACACACACACACACACACACACACACACACACCAGCACATACGTACAGGCACACATACATACCACACACAGCCACACACACTCACTCATATACACATCCCAGACACACACACACTGTCACACACCAGCACAGGCACTCACACACACCCTATCTTCCTGCAGGGACGCTGAAGCTGATGCAAGAAGCCGATAAGCTGTTGTGGTCGGTACAGGTGGATCACCAGCTCTTTGCCCTGGAGAAGCTGGATGTCACGGTGAGTGGACTTTTTTTCCTTTTTGAGATTCATATATTTACTTTTATTTGCATAGATGTTTTGCCTGTGTATGTGTCTGTGTGCCACATGTATGCCTGGTGCCCACAGAGGCAAGAAAAGGGCATCAGATCCCCTAGAACTGCACTCACAGACAGTTGTTAGCCACTTTGTGGGTGCTAGCAATCAAACCCAGGTGCTCCAGAAAAAACGAGCCATCATCCCAGCCTCATGAGAAGACATTTAAATGTAGCCATGCCCACATCCCAGTCAACAGTGAACCTTTTTCTTAGACAAAATGACTGTGTCCCTCTCTTTACACTCAAGTGTGCCCTTATAGCACAGAATTTAATACTTCTCTTTGAGGCTACTGGAAAATCATTTCCATGCCTTTCAACCAAAAATAATAGTCCTAAAGAATGCAGGCTGTAGGTCTAGAAGTGGGTTATTTGTCACAAATATAGCTGAGTCTTGTGTTTTTTTCTTGTGCATAAGTCTGTTTTTTATCAGTGTAACCCTCAAATGACAGATGGGCCTACGTTGCTCACACTGCTGTGGTACGTGCTCCATGGCTTTGACCAGTAGAACAGATCTGTGTTGGCCTTGCCCCTGCCTGTGACCTCAGGCTTCATTATCCCTCTAAGAAGAAATGTTCCAGTATAAAACTGAGAAATCCCAGCACTCGGGAGACAGAGGCAGAGGCAGGCGGATTTCTGTGAGTTCGAGGCCAGCCTGGTCTACAAGAGCTAACTCCAGGACAGGCTCCAAAGCTACAGAGAAACCCTGTCTCGAAAAATCAAATAAAACTGAGAATTATGTTTGCATCATCGTGTTGGTTTGAACATTAGGCAAAGTAGATTACAATTGCCCTGTTGGGCACTTGGCACATGGGAGAAATACCCAAGTTTATAGTCTGCCACCCAGGGTCAAGCTCACAGTTCTTATATCTCACTGCTCCACCACCCCACTATCAGATCTTTTGTTCTTTTCTGACACAGGAGCTCGCTATGTGCTGTGTAGCCCAGGCTGCCCTCTGCCTCTGCCTCTCAAGCCCTGAGATTACAGGTGTGTGCCAATACATGTGACAAGGTCTCTTTCTAAAGTAGCCCCTGACCCTCTGGCATCCTGTCTTTTACCTTTTTCAGGGCAATGGGCTTGAGGAGGTGGTAGCGTGTGCCTGGGATGGGCAGACATATATCATTGATCACAACCGCACCGTCGTCCGCTTCCAGGTGGATGAAAATATCCGTGCCTTCTGTGCAGGTGGGACAGTGGCCTCTGAGCTCAGCTACTCAAGCTTAGTAAATGTGCTGGAAAGTGACTGACTTGTTTCCATTAAGTGTAGCCCAAACACAAATGGGTTCCTTCATTTTCATTGGTGGGTGATGGATGGGTACCACACTCCCATCTTGACAGTTTTATTTTTTAATTTGGAAGGGAAATTTTATTTATTTTTATGTGTCTGAATGTTTGCCTGAATGTATGTCTATGTATCATGGCTGTGCAGTGCCCACAAAAGCCAGAAGAGGATATCATATCCTCAGAACTTACGTTATAGGTAGTTGAGTTTTAGGATTTGAGCCTGGTCTTCTGAAAGAGGAGCCGGTGTGCTGAGCCATCTCTCCAGCCCCATCGTGGCAGTTTGGAATGAGACGTAAGCACAGTGAGGGCTCCGTCTCTAAATGTATAAAGAATGGGACAACTGTGGGAGAATGTTTCCAGCTGATCGTGGCAGGTTGAAGAAAACGCTTCCAGAGTATTCTCTGTAATCTTAAATTCAGGACTTCAGAAAGCTGCAGTAGCTATTTAGGTGGCAGGGATATATCTGGCTAATAAAATGACAATGAGACAATGGACTGATAGTACAGTTTGGTGGTAGAGCCTTGACTGACATATACAAAATAGGGCTCAGTCACCAGGACCCCAAAATAAATAGGAGGAGCTGGAAAACACCCCAGTTACTTGAAAGGTTGGTGTGTGCTCTGAAGAAAAAAGCAGGCCAAGAAAAGCCTTTCTCTTCGGTTATTTTGTTAACCTGCCCTTTGCACTAGCAGGGCTGTCTTTTTTACTCCAGAGTACCACTAAGATGAGAAGACCTACAAATAAATACATCTCTTGGGGTGCTGACTGTGTCTTTCCCATATCTAGAATGAGCAATATGTTTTACCATTTTACATCTTATACTGGGTTCTTAGCAGAGAAAAAATAGGAAAGGGGCCTTTGTTGATTGATCTCTATGAAGGGCTAATACTGCTGCCTCTGATGTCTTCTTGTCCTTGCCCTCCTCCTGCCACCAGGACTAAGTCTTGACGTTTGTCTTCTCGCCCCCATCTCCCAGGCCAGTATGCTTGCAAAGAGGGTCGCAACAGTCCCTGCTTGGTATATGTCACTTTCAATCAGAAGATCTATGTGTACTGGGATGTGCAGCTGGAGCGGATGGAGTCCACTAATCTGCTGAAGCTCCTGGAGGCTGAGCCTGAGTACCACAGCCTACTGCAGGAGCTGGGTGTGGGTGAGTGTCAGCACAACCAGGGCCCCACCCCGAGGCCCAGCAGTCTCTCACCCGCCTCTTCTTGGCCTTCAGATCCTGATGATCTCCCTGCAGTCCGTACCCTGCTTCACCAGACTCTCTACCATCCGGACCAACTACCACAGTGTACCCCCTCAAGCTCCCAGGACCCCACCTAGCTGGACTTGTCCACTTAGCTGGTGAAGGATCCTTCTGAGCCCCACCCTACCCCAAAGTTGATCCATGATCTTGGCCGGATGGGGAGTGCACATTACAGAGGAGCAGGACCTGGTTCTCGGCGGCGTGGAAGGACGGTGGCACCCCTGAGAGCCTCTGATGGGTGCCCCCTGGTTGCCATCCGCATCCCAGGATCCCAGTCTTGCAAATAACCCAGGTCCCTGTGCTTCCCTCCCCATGTTCTTACTCTGATTGCAGAAAACAGACTTGTTTGTGAGAAGATGCAGCAAGCCTTTTCCATGGTACTAACACCTGAACAGGTCCTTCAGGCCTGAGGGACTGTGTGAGCAGTAGAGGTGAGCCCTCACCTCTCCCAGTCCCAGTGAGTGCCCACTTTTAGAGCATAGCTCCAGGCAGCTGACATCAGTAATTGCTGCAGGAATGGCAGAGTGTTTGTTAACAGTTCTGAACAGACATCCTTCCGGGCATTTTCCTGTCTTATCTTCCTGTGTTTTTCCATTTGCTGAAGCAACCAGGTCAGGGCTTTCTCATTTTGCCTTTCTCTCTCTCTCTCTGGTTTTGGTAGTAGTGGTGGTGGTTGGTTGGTTTTTGTTTGTTTTGTTGTTGGTGGTGGTGGTGTGTGTGCCTATGTGTGTACAGAGGTGGAGCTCAGGGCCTTGCACATGCTAGCCAAGCACTCTGCTATTCAGCTGCACTCCAGTCCTGCCATATTCTAAAGTTTGTTTTTGTATTTTTTTATTGTTATTATTGTTTTTCCGTTTGGTTTGGGTTTTTCGAGGCAGGGTCTCTCTGTCGCTTTGGAACTTGTCCTGGAACTCACTCTGTAGACAAGACTGGCCTCAAACTCACAGAGATCTGCTCGCCTCTGCTTCCTGAGTGCTGGGATTAAAGGCGTGCGCTACCACCACCCAGGCCCAAGCCTTTGATGGATTGTGGCTAGAGTCTATGTGTGTGATATGTGTGTGCAGATACATATTACCCATGCATACCTGGGTAATGGAGTATGAAGGACAAAAGAGGATGTCCAGCCTCCTGCATTCTTTCTCTCCACTTTATTCCCTTGAGATAGGGTCTCTCTCTGGACCTGAGGCTTTCTGCTTCATCAGTAAGACACCTGCAATGCACAGTTCTGGGCTTACAAGCAGCTGAGCAGCATTTTTATATATATAATTTATTTTTATTTTATGCTCATTGGTCTTTTGCCTGCATGCATGTATGTTGGTGTGAGGGCATCAGAAACCTTGGAACTGGAGTTCCAGACAGGTGTGAGCTGCCTTGTGGGTGCTGGGAACGGAACCCTTTTCCATGGGTCTGGGCTTTGAATCCAGGTTCTCATGCTTGCATGGCAAATGCTCTTCTCTTTCCCACTAAGGCATCTCCCCAGCCCTCAGGGCTTTTGAACTAAGTGAAATGGAGTAAAATAAAATGGAGAACGCCAGAGTCCTCTGTTCACAGTGCAGGTAAATATTGATTTGTTACGATTGCATGTGTATTTGTATAGCACATATGGTGTAAAATTGACTTCACAAGCCTGTGTTCCAGCTTGGGAGAGGGACCCCATTCACACTTTCCCTGTGGGTGTGAGGACAGAGGTACTGTGGACTCCTGGAGGTAAGGAGGAAGAGACCAGAGAAGAACATGACTTAGAGAAACAATGTTTATTCAAATGCAGAAGCAGGCTAAGGGCCTGCCCTGGGCCAGGTCTGCCACTACAGGATCAACAGGAGGCAGACTGGGGAAGGAGCATAGGTCTCGAAGCAAGGTGATGAGAAAGTCAGAATTGAGACCAGGTACTATGGCACTTATGCTAAGCCAGCCTGCTCTTGAAAGTGAAGAAAGTGAGGCTGTGTCCCAGCTCATTTTGGTCTCCCCTAGGCTTAGTATTTAGTTTCCATATAAGAGACCCGGCTCCCTTGTTTGGGTTAGATATATCATTGTCTCTCTTCCCCTAACCATGGTTTGAGAGCCAACCCAGGCAGAAAGACACTCAGACATCTGCAACCCAGAAAGGGTAATGACTAAAAGCCCCCAGCTCAGGGACTGTACCTTTCTAGACAGACAGCCCCACTTGCTTAGCACTCCCACCCAATGGTAATCAGATGGGGGCAAGATCTGAGGGGCAGCTGCCAGGGGCGCCAGGAATCTGGTTGTGGTGGATAAGCCACAGAGGTAGGAGACTAGGGGTAAGGACCGTGGAGGAGTGCTTGGGGTGGGCTTCAGGCAGGTGGAGGCAGCAGGTAGCCTTGACCCCCACAGCCAGGAGAAAGCCTAGAGCCCATTCGCTGTAGGTTCTTTTCTGTAACTAACTTGACTGCTCTTCGGAAGGGATAAGAGAGTAGGGAAGCCACAGATACTCTGAGTAGGAACTCCTGGGACAGAAGGCAGCTATGGAGAAGCAGAGACGGGGTGGCAACTGCAAGATCAGGGTGGTGAAAAAGAGACTAATGCAGTAATGTCCCACTCCACACCACTCTTCCCCTAAGGCACAGTGTCGCCCTAGGGACTGGCTGAGACAGTGGTCACTGGCCAGGCTCTTGGTACAGAGGCAGGAAGGGCAGCTCCGAGAAGGGGGCTTTCAGCCGAAGCACTCCACGGTCCAGGTCAATGCAGCACTGCCATGGGGACCCCGAATGTGTTGTCACCTCCCTGCCAGCTCACACATGCTCCCCTTCCTTCTGCCTCCCCTTGCTTCTATGCCCTGCCCCTTCAGGAAGAGAACCCATTCTCTTGATTTTACTTTTGGGGTAATTAAACAAGTTCTAAGTTTTACACCTCTGTCTTTTTCACCAGCCTGCTCTGGGCTTCCGCCCTGAGCCTTCTACCTCTTCTAGAATTTTGGGGTCACCAAGCATGGGTGCCTTACCTTGAGGGAAAGTAGAGTCTGCAGTCCCAGGCAAAATTCAGGGCTGTCCACATCTGCGGGAACCATTGGAAAATTAGGTCGCATCTGTGACCACTGATGACCTCCTCTGAGCACTCATCCCTTTCCTTCCCAGTCCACCCCCAGTGTTGAGAACAGCAGGGTGGGTAATAATCTGAGCATCTTGGGATGGTGTGTTGCTGACAGGGGCCCCAAACCTCTACCTCTGTCCTGCTCAGAAGAGGTGAGAGGCTGGAGGGCTTACCTACCACCTGGGCCGAGCATGCCACAGTCCCCTGTCCCAGCTCTAGCTCCAGCTCTTCCACCTGACTTGGTGGCCCGGGTGCCAGGTCCCCACCTGGGGCTTTTGGGACCTTCCTGTGGTTAGAAAGCAAGGGTTATAGCCACCACAGTCCCCAATCCCAGCCCCCCACAGTTAAAAAACCAATACTGACCATGCTTTCTCTCAGCCCCTGAGCTAGGGGAGATTTAACCCCTTCCTGCTAGAACTGCCTGATCAACCCCCGCCCCCAACACACACAATTTTAAAAACATAATATGTACTAAGATAGAGTTTGTATGCCATCAAGTTCACACTTAGTTGTAGGTTCTGTTTGGGTTGGTGGGGGAAGGCTATGTTTTTGGTTTTTTTTTTAAACAGTCTTATAGAGGTTGGGCTGACAGCTTATGTAACCAAGGCTGGCCTTGGGTTCCTAGCTCTCCTTCACCCCCAGATGTTATAGGCTTGAGCCACCCATGTAGGATTCCCCTCTATATGCTGTGATTACTATTAAGGAATGCAGAAAACTGCTTTGGACCTATAGCAGGGCACAACTTAGCTAGACGAAGGGGTGGGGGGAAAAAACTAAACTGAATGCTGGGAGGAAAAAGGTGGAGTCAGAGAGAAACCTTGTAGCCCCATTGAAGACAGACACCAGAACTTTAGCCAATAAGCTACAGCCACATGGCAATACACAGATTACTAGAAATGGGTTAAATTAAGATATAAGGGTTAGCCAATAAGAAGCTAGAGGTAATGGGCCAAGCAGTGTTTTAATTAATACAGTTTCTGTGTGATTATTTTGGGGTTGTGCAGCCAAAACTCAACAAGCAGCCCCTTACAAAAAGCCACTAGGCCCAGCAAGATTTACTCCATAAAAGTGCAATTCAGAGCTAAGCATAATGGCACACACCTTTAATCCCAGCACTTGGGAGGTAAGACATAGTAAGTAAGGCCTTGTCTCAAAAAAATAAATAAATAAAAAGTACAATTCAATGCTATTCAGTAGTCTGTCAGTGCAACCATCTTCACTAGAGCCTTTGAAGATATGTCATCACCCCAAAAGAAACCCTATCCTGAGACCAAGTGTGGCCTGTAGTCTCAACACAAACCCACACGCAAGAGGCTGAGGCAGAAGGTTGTTGAATTTGAGGCCAGTCTGGGGTATATAGTGAGACTCTATCACAAAACAAAAAGTGGGGGAAAGAAATGAAGCCCCCGTCCGCTGGTTTAGACCACTCTTACCCCAGGCGCCTGAGGCATCCAGCAGATATCTGGTTGTGCTGCGTCCCTGTGTCCACAGCCACTCGAAGCATCTGATCCTGGCACTAGAAATCAGAGCGATGGATCAATGAGTCCCCCAGGAAGGATTAGGTTTGAACCCTTGACTTTCTGGGTCCTTTGATCCTTCCCTTTTAGAGATGGATGGAGGGAATGAACAAGTTTCCAAAAGTGAAACTCTCCCAGAAGGGAATCAAAGGAGTTGGATTCCACACGGTGAGATCACTGAGTTGAGAAAGATCTGGGCCAGAATGGAAATCTTATTTGTTTAGAGGAATCCATGGGAGGTTGAGGACCTTCTCCTAGTCAAAGGGCTGCAGGTCAGGAAGGAGCTAAGAAGACAAAGTTCTGTACATGCTCAGATTTGGGTCACCAAGAATGGAAACGGGAAGACAAACTCATTGCCTTGGGATCCTGACAGGCATCAGGGTGAACACGTGATACATACACATGAGGGAATGGTTTCCTTGTTCCAAACATTTATTGAGCATCTACTATGTAAGATGTATGGCTAGTAGATACTTTAGTGAGTGCCGTCCTCGGCAGTGTCAAAGAGATGAAATATGACTCCACATTGTAAGGTTTATAAAAGGATCATTAATTGAGTGCCCCAGAGCTTGGGGAGGACAGGGAACTGATCCTATTGGTCAGAGAAAAGCTTTCTATGAGGAAGCAGCTTCTGAGTTGGGCCTTAAAAAATAAGAATGTGGACAAGGAATGGTTGGAGATTAGGAAGTGAGATTTCTGGGCAGAGAGGCAGTGGACATTTACTGGAATGTTCCACTAGCAGGAGCTTTGGGGCTGCAGTGATGGTTCAGTAGTTAGGGGTGTTTGCCACTCTTTCAGAGGACCTGAGTTCGGTCCCTATATTGGGCAGCTCACAACTTCCTGCAACTCCAGCTCCAGGGGATTCACCAGCCTCTCTGGCCACTGCACGCACACACACGACATCACAAACACATAAATTTTTAAAAGATTTTTTTTCACCTTGAAACATGAACCTTTTGTACTCATGCATGCATTTCCAATGTGTACAGTACAGTAAAGGAGACTCTCATATGTAAATAAACTTTGCTAAAAGCATGGGAGCATAGTACTGCTGATGGATGGCCTTATTCAGAGAAGACAGGCGAGACAGACAGGGAAGCGGATGCAGGGACAGAGAAGGAGAAAAATGACTTTGCTCCTTTTGACTGCTGAGGCAGAAGGGGGAGCTGGTAGAGAGAGAAGGCTCAGAAAGCAAGGGAAAGGACCCCAGGAAACCTCTTACCTTGCAGTTGACAAGAAGAGCTGGCCGCTGTGTCTCACTGGTCCTGCCGCTGTCGTGGCTGGGGATCTGTGCCTGCACCAGGGGAAACTCCCCCTGAAGCCGCCTCTGGTTTCCCTCCACCAGGCGTCTTTGGAGCACGCTGTGTGGCTGCTGGCTCCATCACAAAATAGTGAAAGCAGATCTAAGCCCAGGATCCAGACTATGTGCTTCCCCACCTTTATGCCTTGTAAACCACAAGATGCTTGCTCTACCCCAGACAAGAGGAGCAGTAAAAGAGGGATGGCTCAGTAGGGGAGAGCACTGGCTGCTTTTCTGAAGGACCTGGGTTTGATTTCTAGCACCTACACAGAGGCTCATAACTAATTCCAGTATGGTGCAAGTCTTGCATTGACAGAACAGGTCATCCCAGCACTTGGGACATGGTGGATAAAAAATCAGAAGTTCAAGGTCATCCTTAGCTATGTGGAAAGTCTGAGGCCAGCAGGGCTCGAATGACTCAAATGTAATTTTTTAAAGATATAAGCAGAATGTTCAGGGTAGAATAACGAACCATCATTGACCTCTCATCTGCAGCTACCCTCATCCATCCAATCACTGCCTGTATTCTGCCAGTTCAGCTTCCTTTCTTTGAAGGGATATCTGATGTATCCAGACTCCCACAATTTTCTTGGGCCACTGGCTTTGTCCACTCACAAAAAAAGCCTGCTTCCAAGACTTGTCTTTCTACACTGACTTAGCTAAAGCCCTGCTACTCACAGTGTGGTCCTGAAGTCAACATATATAGAATTTTAAGACACACACATACATACATACATGTATACATACATATAGGGGGAGGGAGGAAGATGGATAGAGATAGAGAGATAGAGAGATAGATACAGATGTAGCTATAGATAGATATAGATATAATCTTATGTGCACAAGTCTTTAGCCTATATGAATGAATGTGTATCATATGCATGCCTGTGCCCATGAAATCCAAAAGGGCATCAGATATGCTGGATCTGGAGTTACAGATTATTGTAAACTGCCATGTGTGTGCTAGAAATAAAATCCATGTCCTCTGGAAAAGTACTCTTGACTTCTGAGCCACTTATTAGTCCTAACCAACAGCTTTAATGACATTCTGAAGTCTATCTATATGCAGAGCGTCAGACCTCCTGAATCAAAAATTTTGTTCATGTTTTGTTTTTGGCATGAGGGTTTAAACCCAGAAGCGTGCTCCTTCAGGGCAAATGCTCTGCCACTTAGCTGTTCTCCTAAGCCCCTGAGTCTTTGTTTTGTTTGTTTTATGATGAGATCTTACTCTGTAGCCCTGGCTGACCTGGAACTAGCTCTATAGACTAAGCTGGCCTTGAACTCACAGAGATCCACCTGCCTCAGCCTCTGCCTCCCAAGATCTAAGATTAATGATGTATGCCATCAAATCCAACCCAGCCTCTAATCTTGTTTTCAATAAGACTCCTGCACATTCAGGCTTGAGAAATATTTAAGTAAAATGTAAAAATAACTGTACAAGCCAGATGTGGTGAAGTGTACCTATATATTTCCAATGTTCAAAAGGCTGAGGCAAGAGAATAGTTATGAGTTCAAGGCCACCCTAGGCTACGTTTTAAGAAAAAGTAAGTGGTGTGTTGCTACACGCCTTTGATCCCAGCATTCAGGAGACAGGTGAAGCTCTGTGAGTTCAAGGTCAACCTGGTCTACAGAGTAAAATCCTGTCTTAAAAAAAATTAAGTGTTATTCCCTTGTATAAAATGCATCACACATACACACACTGATTTGGTGACAGCCTGCTTTTGTTTTTTTGCTACTGTTGTTGCTGTTTTTACTTGTTTTGAGACAGGGTCTCTCTATGTTGCTAGTCTTAACAGTCTGGGAATTTGATATGTGGGCCAGGCTGGCTTTGAACTCACAGAGATCTTCTTTATTTTTCCTTCCAAGTGTTGGAATTAAATTAAATGTGTGACTCACTGTACCCCGTTCTGGGTTTTTTGTTTGTTTGTTTGGTTGGTTGGTTTGGTTTGGTTTTTGTTTTTGTTTGTTTGTGTGTTTTTTGGTTTTTCGAGGCAGGGTTTCTCTGTAGCTTTGGAGCCTGTCGCTGGGATTAAAGGTGTGCGCCACCACTGCTGGCTCATTCTGTATTTCTAAACTGATCCCTAGAAGACCTGGCTGCTGTCTGTCTGCACAGGCCACCACACACTGTTCTTCAGCTATAGTGACACCACTCCTCTTGCCTGGCTAGCCTGTTTCACCCCAGGCTCTACACCTGCTCACCTCTCTGCAGAAGCCCCTCCTCCCAGTTCTCATGGGGTCAGGCTGAATGCATGGCTTCTTATACTTTATTGAGTAGAAAGGCCTTGCTTCTCACTCTGACTCCACCTGCAGGATTGGCCTCTGGAATATCATGTCCTCTCTCTTCTCATAGCTCATTGGTCATGATTCTCACAGATGTTATTTTTGGATTTCACCCCCACCACAGTCTGGAAAGGCGTTCAAGTTAGATCTGTCTTGCTCATCTTTCTGTCCCAGGCCCTAGTTCAGCATATAAGTGCCTCCTTGGCTTGGGGATTTGGGGTGGCTCAGTCGTAGAAAACTTGTCTACATGCATAAGAACCCATACCAATAAAGGAAAAGGAAAAAGACACAAAATAAAATGGTTGGTTTTAGTCTGGTGTGGTAGCACACCCCTATAGTCACAGCACTCGGGAGACAGAGGCAGGAGGATCACCACAATGATGCGGTCAGCTACTTAGTTCATGCCAGCCTGGTCGCCATAGTGAAACCTAGCTCAAAAATAAAATGCAATTCTGTTTTTTATAAACTCAAAAAACATAAGCCAGTCTGGGATGCATAGCATAATCAGGCCAGCAGGGCTACTTAGTGAGACTCTGAAAAAATTAAAATAAAAAAGTTTCCTGGAGAATGGCTGTAGTCTCCCAGGCTCCACACACTCCTCCACCTGACCCTGGGAGCCTGGGATTGTTTTTCCACCCTCGGCCTCATGAGACCCTGGCAGCGAGTTGCTAGCTCTGAGAACGTGCAGCCAGCTCAGGGCCCGAGCAGTTCCCATGCCCTTCTCTCTCCTGTGACTCCATGCTCCTCACTGTTGGAAAGGGTGTGCCAGAGGTACCCCAAGCAGGGAAACAGGGTTCCCAGACTGTTGCTTCTTCATTCCTGAAGTCTCGGGAGCTACCTACTATGGATCTGTGCAGGTGCTAATAAGGCAAAGAGGAAAGGTGAGGAGCCCTGACGCCAAAAGGCTTGGCCAGCTGCTCTGAGGTGCCAGTGTCCACAGGGCAACTTCTGGACAAGACAGCTGGAAGGGTATACAGAGACGCCAAAGACCCAAATCCCCAGATGCCAGAGAACCTGCTTTCTTCCCCCTCCCTGTTCCTCAGCTGGCTCCTGTGTTCTTTAGGGCTGCTGGAATGGGAAAACCCAGGTGAGGGGCAGAACAGAAAGGTAAAATCAGGCCAAGCAAAACAACAGAGTGATGAGTTTGCCCCCAGGGAGAAGTGACTCCCATAGAATGGAAGTCTGTATTCTCTGGACCCCCCAAAATTCACGCCAACTCAAAAGCTAAATGGAATCAAAGCTAGAAGGGTCCCGGTGTCATTTCCCGCGTGTTTCTATTAGCCAGGCACTGTCCCCGTGCTAAGGATGTAGAAGCCCAAGTGACTCTCCTTACCAGACTGATGCTCACAACTTTACCCCTTTCTAATAGATGAGGAAGCCAAGGCACAGACTCATAACTTTCTGAATTACAGTCAGAATTTGGTCCCAAACAAGGTGGCTCCAAAGCCCATGTCCTTAACTAATATATCTCTAGGGACAAAGACTGCATGCAGCTGGCCCTGAGCCCCTCAACTCTTCCCAGTAACCCCAGAGCCCATTCCCTCTGGAGTCAGAGGTGCTGCAATGGTTTGGAAGGGAAAGACAGGAGGACACAGACATTGAGACTGGTGGTCCAGGTCAGAGCATGTGAACCTTGATTGCCCAGAAGACCCTCAATACTATGATGCTAGGAAAAGGGGTGGGGCAGGTCTGAGGAATGAGGCAAATTCACAGGCAGCTTTGAAGGCATCTAAAAGCAGAGAGTCATAACCCTCAGCTGACGAAACCTCCGTGCCTTGCTGTCCTCATGTGCCCATTCCACAGGATTCCCAGGTCCTCTAGGCTTCTACTGAACAACTTAACTCTCTGTTGTCCCCAGGATGAACCTTGGAGCTCTAAGCGGGGAAAAGCGTGAAAGCTGAGTTATAAGCCCAGGGACCCTCAGTGCCACCAGGCCAAGAAACATTTCCAAAGGAGAAGCTGGGGAGGGTTGGGGGCTGCAAGTTGTTGGAACCATCTCTCTCTCATCTGAACAGGAGAGAGGACTCTGAAGGCTGAGATGCTACCCTGTATGTCACCTCCCCACGCCCCAGACAGGATATGGAGAATAGAGAAAGAGTCAGGGGACTCACCAGGTCCTTGGAAGTGCCCAGCCTCTTGAGGCTATCCAGGGGCAGCAAGTCAGCCGAGTCCTTATGCAAGAACTGGGTGGCCTGTTTGAGCCGGCGCTGCTGGCTCAGGTGGGCTCGGTCCCGAAGCGAGGCTTCCTGGCCTCTTCTGGAGTCTCCCTCATCTCTCCTGGCCTCCTGCCCAGTGCTCATGGTCCTCTAGGGTAAGCAGACAAGGGTGTCTGGGAGTCCCTTTCTCCCTTCTCTTTGCTCCGCTCCCAGCTCTCCCGGCAGCTTCTGCCTTCCTCTGTTTCCGGACTGCAGCTCTCCTCTGACAGGAGGGTCTCAGCGGGAAGAGAAGAAGAAATAAATAAATAATAGGCAGGAGCAGCCGCGTCAGACACCGATTTCCAGAGATTGCTGTAGAGGGAGCGGAGCGAGGTTCCGGCTGGAAAAACCCAGCCCTGGAGAAGAGGGAGGGCCGGCAGGGCCTGCAGCTGGTAGGCTGCAAACCATACAGCTCTGGGGTCCTGTTCAGAGTGGGCGGTGGATGGTGAGTGCGTAAACAGTCAGGAGGCTGTGCCAAGTCATTGGTGAGGAAGTGAGTGCCACTGTGTGGGGGCGCGTGTTTGGTAAGCATGGGGAAGCAGGCAAGCATGTCCCTGTCCCTTTTGTATTTGTGAACATGGCTCCACTAACCCCCTCCCGGTCTCTGGACAGTCAGCTACCCAGCTCTTACTTCTTCCTGCTGTCCTCCGCTGCCAGGGATGGAGGTGATGGCCAGAGAGGCACAGTAAGAAAGTGTCCTCCTCAAGAACTTCCTTGTTTGGCCTCTCCCTGTCAGATGGCCCCCAACATCTCTCTCAAATGGCAAGGAGACCAGGAATGTTCTAGTGACACAAACCTCTGAGATCTTCCTTGTTAGAGGCTGAAATCCGAGTCACACAATGAAGAAGGATGCTGGAGAATGTTTTGGGCCTAATATGTCTCCTCCACTGGGTTAGTCTGTGTCTTTGCCAGTGACTCGCGTTGGTCTCCTCCCTGCCATGTTGTGAGATGTTATAGTTGACAGAATACAATCCAGGCCTGGTGTACAGACCTAGAGTCCCAGCCGCTTGGGAGAGTGAGACAGGAGGATCACACTTTGGAGGCCTGCCTGGACTAGAGTGAGTTCTAACTTTCAATCTAGTGATATCTCAAAAATAAAAAGAAGGGCCTGGAGAGATGGCTCAGGGCTTGAGACTGCTCCCTGTCCCAAATTACGGTGACTCAGACATCTGTGACCCCAGCACATACACCACACACACTCACACAGACACACAAATAAATAGAAATAAAAGTGAAATAATGGGGACTGGAGAGATGGCTCAGAGGTTAAGAGCACTGGTGGTTCTTCCAGAGGACCTGGGTTCAATTCCCAGCACCCACATGGCAGCTTACAACTGCCAATAACTCTACCTCCAGGGACCCTCACAAAATACCAATGCACATAAAGTAAAAATAAATTATTTTTTTAAAAAAATTAATGAAATTAACTTAAATAAAAATAATAATAAAAAGGTGTTAGGGTGGGAGAGAGCTAGCTCATTGGTTAAGAGCACAAATCATGCATATTGCTCTTGCAGTGTGGTTCCCAGAAGCCCAGTCAGACAGCTCAAAACCTCCTGCAACTCCAGTTCCAGGAGATCTGACGCCCTCTTCTGGACTCCAAGGCACCTGTACCCGCACTCGTACATTTCCACACATAAAGACAAATGCACATATACATCTAAGTAAAAAGAGGGCTAGCGGTGAGAGAATGTTTTCCTAACAAGTACAGGCCCTGTTCAGTCTGTACTGTAAAACAGCAACACAAAAGCCGTTACAAAACCCGCAAATACCCAGGGGGCTGAGGCAGAGGATTGCTCAAGCCCAGATGTCAGGGTCAGCTTGGGCAATAAGTTGACCAACAAACAATAGAAAATCATTTCTAGAGCTGGAGAGACGGCTCAGCAGCTAAGAGCACAACTACTCTTGTAGGGGACCAGGCTCAATGGCCAGCACCCACATGGCAGCTCACGAGTGCCTGTAACTCCGGTCTCAGGGGTCCGACACTCTCCTCTGGCTTCCTCGGGCAACAGGAATGCACGGGTCTCACAGATATACATGCAGACAAAACATCCATATTCATAAAATAAGCTAATAAAATTTTTACAATCACTTCTAAGGAGTAATTATTCTCCAGTGAAAAACAGAAAGACATTTTCAGCAGCCCTCTGTAGGATTCTTGTCTCTCTGGTGGTGATTCTAGCCTTTAATGGCTGAGCCACATCTCTCCAGCCAACTCTGTAGCATTTTTTTTTTTTTTTGAGACAGGGTCTCTCTATGTAGGTCTGGCTTTCCTGAGACTCACTATTAAGACCATGGTGGCCTTGACCATGGTGGCCTTGAGCTCTGACTCTCTGAGTGCTGGATTTAAAGGTGTGCTCTAAAACACCCTGCTTTTTTTTTTCTAAAGGTTTATTTATTTATTATATATACAGTGTTCTGCCTGCATTGCCTGCAGGTCAGAAGAAGTCACCAGATCCTATTATAGATAGTTGTGAGCCACCATGTGGTTGCTGGGAGTTGAACTCAGGACCTCTGGAAGAGCAGCCAGTGCTTTTAACCTCTGAGTCATCTCTCCAGTCCCATATCCTGCTACTTTGCTCTCCTCCTCCTCCCCTTCCTCCCTCCTCTTCTTCTTTTTCTGATTTATTTTACATGTATGAGTATTTACTGCATGTATGCCTGCATGTGTAGCATTAGTGTGTCTGGTGCCTCAGAGGTCAGGAGAGGGCATTGGGTCCCCTGGATCAGATGGTTGTGAACCGTTACATGGGTGCTGGGAATTGAACCCGGGTCTACCACAAGTCAGCAAGTGCTCTTAACCACTGTAGCCAACTCTCTGGCCCCCTCTGTAGTACTCTAAAGGGATGGGGGTAGAGGGAGAGTTTCCCTCCCAAGACACTTGGGAGATACGTTACGTCTCTCCCTTGTTTCATTTTACAGTTCATGTAAATATCAAAGGCAATGGATATAAATTCAGAAGTCTTGAGAGAAAAATGGAGGTACCAGGTTCTCCTCTGAATGATGTTCCCTCACACTTAGGAGCTAGTATCCACAGAGTGTCTACAGTGTTCAAGTCATTAAGTTAGCCCAGAGGATATAGGGGTATTATGGTTAGTTTGATGTCAGCTTGCCACAAATTAGAATTACCTAAGTGGGAAGATGTAACAGAAATGTCCTGATGCCTTGATCAACCCGGAAAGATCCATCCTAGTCGTGAGCGGCGCCTCAGACAGCAGCTCGAATAAAGAGGGTCTAGGCAGAAGGAAGAGTGTCTCCCCTTTTGCTTGCTGGGCCTCCCTCTTGCCACTGGTTGATCTGTCCAATGCTGCTGCTCGCTTCACCGATATCAGAACGAGCATTTTCAGGCTTTTGTTGCAGACTAGGGACCTGTGGCTCTCCAGGAAATTTCCCAGCTTTCCGGTGCCAGACTGGGACTACTGATGCACTGGCCTCAAAGAACGAGTAACCACTGGGTTCTCAACTCTCAGGTGTGATTCTGTTATTGTTACTATTTTAAAACTGACTTAATACAGTCAGAGATGTGTGTGTGTGTGTGTGTGAGCATTCCTTTGGCTCTGTTCCTCTAGAGAACCCTGATTAGAACTGGTGTTGACCAAGATGAAGTCCTAGCATTCAGAGACTGATGCAGAAGCCAGGCAACAATAACTAAATGTATAATGTCTGGTAGGTTGCTCTAAGTAAGAGGAAAATAAAGGGCTTAAAAAATAGGCATAAATAACCAGGCACAGGAGGTAGAGGCAGGCAGATCTCTGTGAGTTAGAGGCCAGCCTGATTTACAGAGCTAGTTTCAGGACAGCTAGGGCTATACAGAGAAATCCTGTCTCAAAAACAAAAACCAAAACAGAGAGAGAGAGAGAGAGAGAGAGAGAGAGAGAGAGAGAGAGAGAGAGAGAGAGAGAGAATAGTCATAGAAGTGTGTGGAGGGGTCTAATTTCAGCTTGCTCTTCCCTCTGACTCTGACAGACCTGAGGGACACCACCCATCCCATGTCACAGAGAACAGAACACTTACAAGCCTTCTAGTAGGTTTTGTGTTCAGGTTGATGGTGATGGCCAAGCAAGGCACCAAAAGGTAAGGTTTTCTTGGCTTTCCAACCTCATAGTTCTCAGGTTGAAGGACTTCTATAAAGTTTTGTGTCTTTGGCTAACACCAGATTCCACTTTGGTTTGTCATTTGGTGTAAGTAATTATTACAGGCTATGTATGGCGATGGGAGCATTCATTACTTTCTTCCTCCTTGTCCTATGATGTCTGACAGAGCTACTTACAAATGGAAGGATTTGTTTTGCTTATGGTTGAGAAGATGGGCCATCCCGGCCTGGAGTGCATCGTTACAGGAGTGGGAGGCAGGTGGTCACAGGGCTCTTCCTTCCTCAGTTAGCCCTCTCTGGAAACACCCTCTCACACCGTCTTAGCCACTGCTCCATGGCTGTGAAGACGCACCATGGCTACAACTATTTTAAGAGAAAACATTTAGTTGTGGGCTTCCATATAGTCCAGAGCTTTAGTCCGTTAGCAGAGTGGTGGGGAGCATGGCAGCATGCAATCAGGCAGTGGATCAGTAGCTGAGAGCTACATTCTAATTTGCAGGTAGAGAGACTGGGCCTAGCATGGGCTTTTGAAACCTCAAAGCCCACCTGCAGTGACACACTTCCTCCAACAAGGCCACACCTCCTAATCCAGATTCTAATCCTTTCAAATAGTGCCACTCCCTGGGGACTAAATATTCAAATATCTGAGCCTATGTGTGCCATTTCTATTAAAACCAGTACACAGGGAAGCTGGAGAGATGGCTCAATGGTTAAGAATACTGGTTGTTCTTCCAGAGGACCTGAGTTCAATTCCCAGCACCCACGTGGCAGCTCACAACTCTTTAAATCCAGTTCCAGAGGACCTAACACCCAAGGCAAAATACCAATGTGCATAAAATAAAAATAAATAAAAGAGTTTCGCTTAAATTAAAAAAAAAAAACAACAGTACACACATGGCCCAGAGTTGGGTCCCCTAGCTGACTCCATATCTAGTAAGCTGACAATGACGATTCTCTTTCTGTGTGTGTGTGTGTGTGCGCGTGCGTGAGTGCATGTGTGTGTGTGTTGGGATGAAACCACCAAACTACATCCATAGGCTGTTGATGATTCTAGACTTGTACTCTGCCTTATAGCTATTGGATATTTAAGATCCAGCTCACCTGAAGTGAGGTCTGCTTTAATACCTACCTTGCATTGGAAAAACAATATAGAAAGCACTGTGAGATAGCTCAGTTATTTCCCTGTCAATTACATAGTTGGATATGAATAATATTTTGGGTCTGTTTGGCTCAACAAGATAACATAAATCTGTTTCATTTTGCTTTTTTCACATGGCACCTTTATTTTATCTATTTATTTATGTACTTAGGCTGGTTGAAGGTCTGACTGTGTCCCCATGTAGCCCTGGATAGCCAAGCACTCATTTTCTGTACCATACTCACCTTGAACTTGTGCTGATCCTCCTGTCTCTGCCTCCTGTATTTGGAGATTATGGATATGCACCAGCATGCCCTGCTTGCTTGTTTTTTGCTATTGTCAAAGACAGAGCCCAGGGTCCCACGAACACTGAGTATGTGCTTTATCTCTGAGGTGTATTCATGAATTTGAGCCTGCATGTGAGACTCCATTGTAATTCTATTGAACAACCACTGGTTTCAACAGGTGACGCAGCTTGCTCCTCTGACCTGTGTAACCTGATTCAGTGCCTCTTATGGCTATCAGAACGTTCTTTATGTCTAATCTAAATCCCTACAGATGTGTGTGTGTGTGTATGTGTGTGTGTGTGTGTGTGTGGTGTATATGTGTGTGTGTGTACATGGGTGTTCTGTGTGTGTGCTGTGTGTTTATGTAATAAGACAGTGTCTCATGAACCCAGGGTGACCTCAAACTCACTATGTATCTAACTCTGACTCTAACATTTGCCTCTAACTCCCTACAGCTGTATTCTAAGAGCAGCTTTTTGGGGGGAGAGGGGGGTGCAAGTCATTAGGTTTTTCTGTGTAGCTCTGGTTGTCTTAGAACTCACTCTTTAGACCAGGCTGGCCTCAAATTCACAGATTCCCCTGCCTCTGCCTCTCAAGTGCAGGAATTAGAGGCACGTGCCACCACCACCCTGCCACAGAAGAGATTTAAAGGCCCTTTGTGCCTGTAAGTATTTCCACGCCTTTTCCATATTCATTCCTTAAAGCTGAATAGTGCAAATCTTGCCTCTGCTGTAGGATGAATTGAGCCTCAGGCTCAGTGAACCACCTACCCACCTACCCACCCACCCTATGTACTCTGCCACGGAAGGAAATTCCCAGAATATTCTAGGTAGAATGGGTTATTCAGAGCTGGACCGACTGCTCCCTTGAGCCACTGGAAGGTTGAGGGCAGCCAATTCTATTTCAGGCTTTCTCCTCTGGGCCTGTCAGATCTGCTGAAGGCATGAATGATGTGGCCTGCAAAAATTCTTCTGCCCAGCGAAGTTCCCAGGAACCCAGTGCCAATTTTGAAATCTTGAGAAGAAACTGCCTTGCTTCCACACTGTAGGCCAATATTTTTATATGTTGTGGCAGCCAGGCTCTAAAGCCTTAGTCCCCACCTGAGGTGGTCACATATCCTGCCAGGCAGGCTGCGGCTAACCTAACAAAAGATCAGGATGTTTTGCTCCTTCCTTTGTAATTTGGAGGATGCCTTATAGAGATGCTGATTCAAACCTAGGAGACAGCTAACATACACAGCAGACAGGTAGATGTGGATATGACTGGAAGCCATTCACCTGGTTACCTAGGAGACAGAATGCTAATGTATTTCCCCTAAGTTAAGTAATGGTATTAAGACTGTTTGGAGAATAAACGGAGGAATTTCTTCAGGATGTGAACTCGGGATTTTATGAGGGACCACTGAGAAAGAATCTTCCTCCCGATGAAACCATTTGAGTAGTGTCTTTATTCCTGTCTCCTCCACGCTGGTCCAGAGAGAGATAGTTTATGTTGGGGTCTGGTAAAGAAATAATTTATGGTCCGGGCTAGCACCGGACCCCAACACCACACTAGAAGAGAGGTCTTCCAAAGATAGCCAGGCCAAGTTCACAGTGGAATTAGTGCTCTGGCCTGATCCTCTACTTGTGGATGCCAAAGCCAAGGTACCAAAAGGATGGTGGTTTGTCTCAGGGTGCAAACAAGCTGAGCAAGGGATGTCAAAGTCAGATGCCTTGGTTAAGATTTTTACAGCTTGGGCTTAGCAGGTAAAAGTGCATGACCCCCTGAGTTCAGTGCCCAGAACCCACTATGGAAGGAGAGAACTGATTCCCCAAAGTTGTCCTCTGACTTACACACACACACACACACACACACACACGTAACCAAATAAGAAAACGTGATTAAAACAAACAAAAAGTTTCAACTCTTAACCAGGATGGCAGCTATGCCTTTAATCCCAGTACTCAGGAGCCTGGAGAAGAATCATAGGTTGGAGGCCAGTCTGAACTACATAGGGATAGCATGTCTCAAAGGAAAAAAACAAAACAACAAACAAAAAACCAAAAGGAACTTTGAAGCCAAGGGAAGTGCCTATAATTCAGAATCTTGGGGGGCGGGGCAGTAGCATCAAGTATTTTAAGACCATATAGAAAGTTTGAGGCCATCCTGGGTTGCATAGCAAGGCCTTATCTTTAAAAAGAAAAATTATTATGCCAGGCATATTGACTTGAGAGTAAGGACAAGTGACAAGTCAGAGTGATCATGCAGACTTGTGGTACCTCAACCTGTGGGACCCTCAACATTTGGTGGGCAGATATTCCTCTGAGAGACCTACAGAATCAATCCATTCAATTCCTGTGATGCACTCCCATTTTAGAGACTGATAAACTGAGATAGAGAGTTTATTTTTGCTGTTCTACTTCACATCTAAATCTTGTCTCAATTCTACAAATTATGTATTTCAGATTAGTACCTTCCTCTGAATTGCCCAGTAAAACGACATGAAATTTTGTTACTTTATTCCTGGTGTCAAGGATTGAGCCCCAGTTTGTACTACTTTTTAACATAGGGTCTCTTTATGTAGACTTGGATGGACTGGAACATGCTGTGTAGACCAGGCTGGCCTCAAGCTCACAGAGATCCACCCTGCCTCTACCTCTTGAATGCTGGGATTAAAGGTGTGTGACACCACTGCCCATCATTAATTCTGACACTTTATAATAGCTTGTTTCCCCCCCGACTTGATCCTAAGGCTTATGAGAGCAAAAACCTTTATTTCTCTGTTCTCTTTTTGCACAAGATTTTTTCCTTATTATTTAATTTTTATTTTATGTGTATGAGTGTTTTGCCTGCTTGTATGTCTGTGTACTATAGTCTGCCTGGTGTTTATGGAGGCCAGAAGAGAGTGTCAGATCCGCTAGAACTGTAGTAAAAACAGTTGTTAGCTGCCATCTGAGTGCTTAGAGAGTGAACCTGAGTCCTCTGTAAGAATCATCAGCATTCTTAATTGCTGAGCCACCTCTTTAGCCTCTTGGACGTTTTGTTTTGTTTTTTTTTTGTTTGTTTGTTTTGTTTTGTTTTGTCATGTCTTGGAAGGCAAGAAGGTAGTTTGGTTCAGCACAACTCAGTAGCTGGTGTTGATGCAAACTTCGGGAGTCTGGCCCCGAGTAGTTTATTTTAGGCATATTTAAGCACAGCACAATTTGGCATTTTTTTTTCCTGGTGATAACTAAATCCCATGTGAACAATAAAGCTCAAGACATGACTACAGCAAAACTCTTTGTAAAGCACAAGTGACATCTTCTTCCATAAAGAAGGGTTCCATGGACTAATTGAGAAAAACAAGGTCATTATAAGGGTCTGGGGGAGGAGCCGGTGTGGTCTCAGTCACACGGAAAGCACAAACGTCACAAGGCTATTAACCAGCCCTCTGGGTGGAAAATGGGTTATATTTCTCCCCTTGAAGAGCCAAGCCTGTGTGTTTAACATTCCTGGTTCCCTCGGTGCTTCTCCGTGAGCACAAGGGCCTCAGTGCCTCCTACACCTGGAGTCTCCTTGTTCCGCTCTTGCCCTGCTGAGGAACAGCTGCCTTCCTCAGGTTAAGTCTCCAGCACGGCCTGTGACCAAATTCTGCAGGGACCCCTCTTCTAAGCAGTACTTTAACTATTTTGTAGTCGGACTACATGCAGTTAGGTCTGGTCTTTGTCAGATACCAAAGAGTCCACGGAGGAAATGGCATCGAGGTTATTTTTTGCCTAGGAGGTTGTCTGTCCGCTAACCAGTCCTAGTGTCATTGTGTATTGGTTCTGAGTGTAGAGACAACTTTTTTTTTGTATGTGTGATGGGAATTGAACTTAGGACCTCACTCTTGCTAGGCAAGCGCTCTACCACTGAGCTATATTCCCAACCTGCAATTCCTTACCCACATTTCTTACCATCCTTCTTCCTCACCCCAGCATACACACACACACACACACACACACACACACACACACACACACACACACACACACACACACACCTCACCATTCCTTATTCTAACCTTAAGAGCTGGAGCCTACAGAAATTCTAGCTGCCCTACCCCCTCTCTTCCCCAATCCTCCCATACTACTAAGAGTCTGCCAAGGAAAACAGAGAACAATTCATAGCTTCAGGGATGTCTCCAGAAACCTGAAACAGAGGTGGTATGAGGCTGGAAAATGGAGGTTATTCCTTAGAAGCTAGAGTCCTCAGCCTCCTGAGGCTTCTTGCTGAAGCGGGCTAGGCTGCATATCCTTAGGCCCACTCTGGTCTCCTCCCACCAGGAGGCTCTTTTAGACATATCCAGGGCTTCTTTCCCTCTTTCTCGCTGATGTTTTGGCAGGTCTTGCCTTGGACAGGTAGTAGAGGGGCATGGCAACCCGGTTCTCTATCAGGGCTTGGTAGTCCCTCACCAGGTCTTCGCTCAGGGGCACAGTAGGCAGCCGAGCCAGTTTCAGGGCCTTCTCCTGGTAATGCGGCTGTGGGTTTGGGCAGGGCCAGTTCTTGGTGAAATTATTGGGAAGTGGGTTGGGTAGGATCTGGAGGCCCCAAGGCTCAAGCCTTCCGCCATCAGAGATGAACTGAGACCTGTTGGGAAAGCGGTTCAGAGACAGCAGAGTCAAGGGAGGGTTCCAGGCACAGTATGGGGAGGTGGAAAGGGCAGGTGATGATTCCCAGCAACTACTGGGGATCGAGCTATATACCAGATGGCCTGCATTTTAACTGTGTTGTGGCATTAGGTGGGCCGTACTGTACACCTTTTATCCTTTAGACAACTGTATAGTATATCACCCAAGTTTTTTTAAAATATGCTTTCTGTTGCATATTTTTTAATAATTTATTTAACTTTATTTTATGTGCATTGGTGTGAAGGTATCAGATTCCCTGGAACTGGAGTTACGGACAGTTGTGAGCTGCCATGTAGGTGTTGGGGTTTGAACCTGGGTCTTCTGGAAGAACAGCCAGCTCTCCCAACCGCTGAGCCATCTCTCCAGCCCGTTACATACTTTTATTGTGCTTATTTACTTTAATATTTTATGAGTGTCCTTGCCTGCATGTTGCCATGTACACTTGTTAGCCTGGTGCCAATGGAAGTTAGAAGAAGACATAGGATCCTCTTGGTCTAGAGTTGCAGACAATTGTGAGCTGCCATATGGGCAGCAGCCAGTGCTCTTAACTGCTGAGCCACCTCTCCAGCCCCTCACCTAGATTCTTCTTAAATATGTGTGCATTGCTAGGGATTGAACCCAGGGCCTTGCATGTGCTTGGCCAGCACTCCACTGAGCTACACTCCAGTCCGATTTTCCACTCTTGTCTTCCTTCTTCTTTTCCTTCTCAATCTGTCGTCCAGGCTATTCTCCATCTTGAGATCCTCTTGCTTCCTCCTCCAGAGGTTTCTACCGTCATGCCTGACTCTATTTTTTTTTTAATCTAAATTCCAGCCATTCTTCTCCTCTTTTCTACTAATGCAGAACAGATGGGAAGACTCAGCGTAGCGTAGCAGGCAACTTCCTCTTCTTCCGTTCTGGCCTGTAGTATTAAATTGAACAGGAGCAAATTGACTTAAAAACAACAACACGGTTGAATAGTAGCAGATTATTCAACAGGCTTTGTACCTGGTTCAGCAGATATTCCTGTTGGCTGCTTTTGGTTTATTTGAGGTTCTCAGGTGCAGCTACACATGAGAATCACCCCCAGAAACTTTTTTTGTTTTTGTTGTTCATTTACTATTATTATTATCATTATTATTATTACTATTGCTGTTGTTATTGCAGAGCTGGAACTTTGAGCTGTTGCATGGTAAATAAGAAGCTATATTCCTGAGCTATGTCCCACCCCTGTGATAGTTTGTAAAGTTCCCTAGGGATGTAGCTTAGTGGTAGATACCTTGCCAAACACATACAAGACGTTGAGTTTCTATGCAGACGGTCCTAGGGATTAAGACAGAATCTCATGCAGCCCAGACCATGTCCAGATCATGTGGTGCTAGGCACTGAACCGAGGACTTCATGCATGCTAGGCGAACACTCAGTCAACTGAGCTCACTCAACTAACACCCACCCACTGTCTGTTTTGAAAGGTCTCATATAGCCCAGGCTAGCCTCCAACTTACTATGCAGCCAAAGGTGGTCTTGAATTCCTGACCCGCCTGCCTCAGTCTCTTCCAACTGCCAGGATTATAGTCATGCACCACCATGTCCTTCATGACTGCAAATCTTTCTGAGATGCCTGTATGCCACACACTAGTTACCGATAGTCTTCATGTGCAGAGAGAGAGAGCCGGGGTCCTCAATGTGACTCACCTGAAGAGGTCACCAAACTCTGGTGCCATATTTTAAAAAATGTATGTGTATGTGAATAAACACACGTGTGTAAGGCACGTGTGTGCTGGTGTGCAGGTGCTGGTGCAGGCCAGAGAGAGCTCTCTGTGCCCTGCTCTCTCACTCTCTGCCTTACTCCCTTGAGGCGGAGTCTCTCACCAAATTCGAAGCCTAAAATTTCAGCGAGGCCAGCAGGCCAGTGAGCTCCTAGAAGCTGCCTGTCTCCATCTCCCAGCACCACTGGGGTTACAAGTATGCACAGTTGTGTCCCGCTGTTTTCTACATGGGGATGGAGGTGTTGAACTCAGGTTCTTGTGCTTGGGCAGCAAGTGCTTACCCACTGAGTCATCTCCATGTATGCGCCTGCGTGCAGCGCTGGAGGTGGAGCCTGGCCTTGCACTTACTAAACAAGTGCCCTGCCCCTGAGCTGCACTCCCTCCCAGGCTTCTTTTCTTCTTCTTCTTCTTCTTCTTCTTCTTCTTCTTCTTCTTCTTCTTCTTCTTCTTCTTCTTCTTCTTCTTCTTCTTCTTCTTCTTCTTCTTCTTCTTCTCCTCCTCCTCCTCCTCCTCCTCCTCCTCCTCCTCCTCCTCCTCCTCCTCCTCCTCCTTCTCCTTCTTTAATTAAAAATCTCTGCTGGGAGATAGTAATGCACGCTTTTAATCCCAGCACTCCAGAGGCAGAGGCAGGTGAGTCTCTGTGAGTTTGAGGTCAACCTGGTCTACAAATTGCGCTCCAAGACAGCCAAGGCAACACAAAGAAACCATGTCTTGATAGCCAAAACAAAACCTCAAGCTAGGTATGGTGGCATATATTTTTAATCCCAGTGCTGTGAGTTTCAGGCCAGTCAAGGTTATATAGAAACACCCTGTCTCCAAAAAAGGAAAAAATCCTATTAGGGCTGGAGAAATGACTCAGTGGTCAAGAAATGGCTTAGTGCTCTATCAGAAGTGCAGCATTCAGATCCCAGCATCTATGCCAATTGCTCACAAAATCCTGCAACTCAAGCTCCAAGGGCTCTGATGCCCCTCTGTGGCCTCCACAAACATCTCTGTGTGCACCTGCCCGCCAACACATTTCCGTAACATCAACTTTCTAGGGTTTTTATTACATTATACATAATGCATTCTATTGTATTTGTATTCCTGTATATAACGTATTTTAATCATATTCCCTCTCATTATCCTTCCTTGTCTTCCTTTCCTAGGCCCCTTCCTGTTCCCAGTGTGTGTGGCCCACTGCGTTTCCGTAGGATTATTTACAGACATCTGGGCACCTTAGCAGTGGCTCCACCCTTGAAGGAAATGTCTCCCCGCCAAGAATTGTCAACTTGCCTAATAGCCCTCAGGAGGGAGAGGGGGCACCGCGTGCATCCATCCCTCCCTCCTCTTCTCCCAGACAAGATAAGATCTAACTTTGGTTCAATTTCTTTCTCTCATCTTTCTTTCCTTTCCTGTGTGGAGGATAGACTCCAAGGCCCTGGGCATATAAGCAAGCACTCCACCACCGAGCTACATCTAAGCTCCTGGTTTGGTTCTTTTACACACTGACAACCCGTTTCATACTTATCCAGTGAGGTAAGTGTTTCTGACCGTCCTTTACTAATTGAGCCTGGAGAATCCAAGCCACTTGTCAAAATGATACTCTCTGGGTCTGATAAATCTGACCCCAGGTTTCATTTCTGCTTCCTCTATTAATAATGAACTTTACTGGACAGATGTGGTGGTATATGTCTCTAATCCTGGAACTTTGGAGATGAAGGCAGGAGAATCATGAGTTCAAGGCCAGTCTTGGCCACATGAGACTCCAGATGTAAAAAGGAGGAGGGGAGATTTACTGGTGGTTTAATACTCATGTGCCTTGGGCAGGTAATATATTCTATATTCTCCTTGTTTTTAAAAAAAGAAAAAGAGGAAAGGAAGGATGGAAGGAAGGAAGAAAGAAAGGAAGGGAGGGAGGGAGGGAAGGAGGGAGAGAAGAAGGGAGAGAAAGAAGAAAGAGGAAGGCCTGGAGATGTCTCAGCAGTTAAGAGAATTGGGTGCTTTCCCAGAGGACCCAAGTTCAATTCCCAGCACTCACATGGCCACTCTCAACTGTCTGTAACTCTGGTTCCAGGGAACTTGACAACCTATTCTGGCTTCCTTAGGCACCAGGCATACTTGTGGTTTACAGACATACATACAGGCAAAACAGTCATACACATAATGTTTTAAAAATTTAAAAAGAAAAATGTGACAGCCAGGCATGATGGCATGCATATGTTAATCTTAGCACTCAAGAGACTGAGACTGGAGAATTGCCAGTCAAGGCCAGCCTGGACAATATAGTGAGATCCTGCCTCAATAGAAGAAAATATATATAATAATGACACCCACCATCTCTCTCTCACACACACACACTGTGGGTGTTTTGCAGGTATAGTGTGGCTGTGGTAGTTGTCTCTTCTATCTCTTGAAGCCAGGGACTAAATTACATTTCTCAGTATCCCTAGGCCAAGCAGATGTTAAATTCACAGTACCCTCTCTCCATTTTTAGTTAAATAACAAAGTGCCTCCCCCCCCCCTCCCCGTTAACCCCACTCCTCTATCTGCACCATCTGGCCAGCTACTTTCAGGAAGCAGTTGGGGGTGTGGCTCCACAGCAGAACACTTGTTTAGTGTTTGCAAGGTCGTGGGTGCCAACTGCACAGAAGAAAAAGTCTCAGATGACCATGAGTGGGAAAGTTAGAGATGCAAATTAGATACCAGAACAGGACTGGGAAGCCGTGGGAGGGGGCACATGAACATGCGGGGCGGGATCACTGCCTGGGAAGGGGTGAGCTTACTTCTTGAAGTTTGGTGGGGGCAGAATATTGCCGTGGGCATCGAGCGGAGGGGCCCTCAGCTCGCTCCTCAGCTTGAGTTTCTCCACCTCCTTCAGTTCTCGCACGGTTCTCACAATCACTTGGTTCTTTCTGTTCATGTCCATGAAGATGGGGGTAGCGCTGATGAAGGTCAGGAAGCTGTGCGGGCCCATCCAGGAGGGCGGAGGAATGGCAGGTTGTGCAGTAGGGAGACGGTGGGCATTGGAATGGGTCAACCAGCGCCAGACATTGCTGTCATAGGGTATGTCTGGCCTGGTGGGGAAGGTGGCAGGCAGACGCCCCACATCGAGCCATGTGTGAAAGCCCCAGGTGTGCTTGGTTGCATCCTTCCAAGGATAGAGTGCCTGGTGACGAACCTTAGACTTCATCTCTGTGTTTGGTGGCTGCTTCAGGGCCAGCTTGTGGTATGGTTGCTGGGTGAAGCCTGGCAAGTCTCTGGCCTCTCTGGGGAGGAGGAACTCACGCTGAGTCCACGTCTGGTAAGTGGGGAAGGAGTCTCTGGCATGGACCATCTAGGGAGACACAAAAGAGAGCCTAGAAGGGCTATGCCCGCAGAGCAGGATGCTGCAGAAGTGCCCTGCTCTCCTTCCCAGGCACAAGCTGTCAGCCTCCAACCCAGGACTCATCAGGATGCACGTGACCTCCACAAGGAGGCATCTCTCCATTCTTGCTGTCATCAGGTGTGTGTACGTACACGTGCATGTGTTTATGTGTGTGGAAGCCAGGAGACAACCTTGGGTATTCTTGGGTATTGCTCATCTTTCTTGCTTTTTTTTTTTTTTTTTTTTTTTTTGAGACAGGGTGTCTCTTACTGATCTGGCTACACTGACTGGCCGTTGGCCATCAAGTCTCAACAATCCACCTCTCCCCACCCCAACCCCCAACCCTGGGATTATAAGTGTTACCACTTAAAACTTTATTACCTGAAAAAGATTGATTTTTATCTTATGAGTGTTTTGCCTGCAAGGATGTATGTGTGCCGTGTGTGTGCTTGTTAATCTTGAAGGGCAGAATCCCGGGGACCCAACAGAATTAAAGATGGTTATGAGCTGCCATGTAGGTGTTGGGAATCTAACAAGATTTGCGAGAGCAGCAATTTCTCTAGTTCCCTGCAAAAAGTTTTACATGAGTTCTTGGGATTGAACTCTGATCGTAATGCTTGTATAGCAAGCACTTCACAAACTGAGCTAGCTCTCTTAACATTGCCAGCTTGACAGGGTCGAGAATCGTATAGGATGCAAGTCTGGCACGCTCGAAGGGGACTGTCTAGATTAGGTTAACTGAGGTAGAACGAGCCACATTAACTCTGATGCCACCATACAGAAGGCAAGCTGAACAGTAGTGTTGACCTTCCTGACTGCCGACAAACTCCGACCACGATTGACTACAGTGCCCTTAATTTTGTTTCAGCGAGACTAGTAATTGCCCCAACCCAAAAGTCACTGTACTATCCTCCGTATCATTCCCATAGAGTTATCAAATCTCAGTCTTTTGCTAATTATTAATTTTGGCTTTGATTTCCCACTCTCTCAACTTCTGCTCTTTAAAAATTATATATAATTGCATCTTGGGTTTAAACTTTTTATCTTTTTAAAAATTTATGTGTATGTTTGTGCATGACATACATGCCTGGTGCCAAAGGAAGCCAGAAGGCATCGGATGCCCTGGACTGGAGTTAGAGATGGTGTAGGTGCTGGGAGCCTGGCCCCTCTGGAAGAGTAGCCAGGGCTCTTAAATGCTGAACATCTCTCTAGGTCCTACTTAAAGTTTTATTTATTTAGTGTTTATGTGTGTTATGGTGTGAGCGTGGAAGTCAGAGGACAACTTACAGTAATCAGTTCTCTCCTTCCACTATGAGTTCTAAGGAACTCAACTCAGTTATCAGGCTTGGTGACAAATGCCTTAACCCTGAGTTATCTCATTGGCCCCAACATCCTTCACCACACTCCCCTCTGTTCTGATGTCCTCATATATATCCCTGTAGACACACACACATCAGGCTTAGGGGGACGGGAGGATCCATGCCAGCCATTCTAGCGACATTCCTGGTCCTGGTCACACCCTAGGAAGTCTCCCTAAGGGAGGGCCAGGTAGCTTTCCACCCCAGAGTCTTCTTAGTACCTGTTGTCATTGGCACTTTCCCCTCATTTCTCATTGAAAGATCAGCTGGGCTGGAAAGCATCTAGAATGTTCTTTCCTTATCTTTTCTGTCTTCCTGCCACAAATCATGGTGCCCCTTTCCTACAACTCCATCCAGTTCTGCTATGGTTTGTATAAGTGTCCCTCAAAAGTCGGTGTAAAAGGCGTGGTTTCAGCCCAAGGACTGACTGGGAGAATCTCAGGTGGAGGGACCTTGTGGCAGCATGCTTTTAAGAGAGACAGTGGGATCCAGGACCCTTCCTGCCTCTTTGCTTCTGGGTGCCCATGAGGCGAGCAGCCATGTTCTTCCATGAGTTGCCTCACAGGTCTAGGGCAGCAAGGCCAAATGGCCGCACACTGAAAGAAGCCTCTATGAGCCCCAGTGAGCCTTTCCTCTCGAGTTATCACAAGCACTCTGTCACGGCAGTAGAAAACTGACAAAATTGGCAATAAAGCCCCTATTTCAGATGTAAAGACCCTGTTACAGTAAGGAATTCACAGGAGGCCTCAACTAAGGGGCAGAGTTCAGGTTTAAGCTGTGTGAAACATGGCTAAGAGCCTGTTCATAGTCTGACCAGGGCAGAAGTGTCTCTTAATCATTCTTCCCTCACACACTCCAAAATCCCACCAGCATCACTGCCTAAACCATATTCCCTTAAAATGAAAATCCAGTGCATGTGCACACACACGCACATCAGAGCATGTATGAAGGTCTGATGGCAGCTTGTCCATCTTCTCCTTCCACCACGTGGGTTCTAGAGATGGAGCTCAGGGTGTCAGGCTTAGCGGCGAGCGTCCTGAGCACCTGAGCCATCTTGTTGGCTTGCTCGCAGGTTTATTTTCTCCTTCCTTTTGATTTTGTGAGATAAGATGTTGTGTATAGACTTGGCGGACCAAGCTACTGAGTGTTAACATTACCTAACTCTCTAAGTCTTTTCTACAAGAGCTCCTCAGAGGAATGGCCTGAGAGCTAACACAAACATGCCGAGTCAATCCCAGGCATGGCAATACATGGTATTAACTTGTTAGGAGGTAGAGGCATATTTCCACAGATTTGACAAAAACCTGGCCTAGGCGTGAACTTCAACCAGGACTATATAGGGAGGTTCTGCCTCAAAATAAATGAAGTCAGACAAACAAATCCAAAACTGGGCCTAATGGCACATATCTATAATACCAGTCCTTGGAAGGCTGAGACAGAACTACTGTAGGCTGACAGTATCAGGCTAGCCAGGACTACATAGCAAGACTGCCTCAACAAAACAAAAACAGACCCCCTGACATCTGAAAATGCAAGATCCCAAATGCCGAAAAATCTGATTTTTTTCCCTGGGCAAGGGCATGGTATCACAAGTAGAAAATTCCACATTTGACCTTTGCAATCAATGTCAAATATCAAACATCCTAAAAATACTGCATGCATTAAGTCACATTCAGGCTGTGTATAAGATACATATGAAACAGTGAAATGGGACTGGAGAGATGGCTCAGTGGTTAAAAGCACCGCCTGCTTGTCTAAAGGTCCTGAGTTCAATTCCCAGCAACCATCTCTGAGATCTGGTGCCCTCTTCTATCTGATGTTCTCTTCTGTCATGCTGGCATGCATGCAGATAGAGCACTCATATGTATAAATAAATATTTAAAAAAAAGAAACAGAAATGTTATGGGCAGTTTTGGGTCTGTTTATGACACACAAACACTCTAAAATCCAAAACTGACAGTAGCTCTGGTTCCAAGCGCTTTAGATAAGGCCCCATCCACCCGTGCTCTAAGCTCCAAACTCAGCATATCATAGGATGACGGCAGAAGAGTTTGTGTACCAGAAGCCTGTTGCTCAGGACACATGAAAGGTTGGCTGCAGAGGCGGGCCCCACTCTACCTGCAGGAAAGGCTCCCTGACATGAGGTACATCATCCATGTTTGACCTTTGGAGGGATCTTCCCCAGCTGTTGGCCATTCTTCCTCTGAGCCACAGAGCCAGGAGGGGAGGCTTTGGGGAAAAGCCCTTTCTGGGACCATTGTTTGCTGCTGAGGTTGCTATGGTGATGTTTCCTGACTAGTGCTGCTGGGAGGAGACTGCCTGTCCTGGGAGGCTCTTCAGTCCCTGATGCCTTCCTGGTGAGGTAGGGAGGGGGCAGCGCTATCAGTTCTGGTTACAAGATATGGTAACAGGAGCTGCTTCCAGGAGGACCTTGTCTGGGAGGTTTGGGGAGGAGGAAGCATGCAGCCTCTCAGGTTTGGGGCTGGGATAGAAGTAAAGAGACCCCTGCAAAGGGCCCAGCTTTCTGGCCTGAATGCTGAACGGCATGGGAGGGGAACTGAGGCCACAAGTGCTGTGCTACTTGAGGAATCGACAGGAGCCCAGGTTAGAGTTTGGGCCATGGAACAAGGTGGCAGGGAAGAGGTGGGCAGGACATTTTAGAGCCAGGATCTCACGTAGCTGAACTGGCGGATCCTCCTGCCTTTCTCTACCTTAAGGACTGAGATTATAGGTATGAACCACACCAGACAAAACTGGCAATTTCTGCGTCAGAAAAGGGTGTGGGAGGAACATCTGTGAAAGGCCCTGACCATCATTTTCAGTCTCCACCATTGCCCCTCATTCAAGTCCTCGAGACCAGCAGTGCCACCCAGGGTTTTATTCAGTAGGTAGTTACAGTAGTGTTCTTGTGCTCGCTGTGTCCTGCAGCCTAGGGTGGCCCTTTGCAAAGCTCAGGTGCAAGCTAAGGAAGTCAGGCGGGTCAGCGAGGTCAGCGGTCACTTCCTCCTTCCCAGGCCTCTGTCTGAGCTCTCCAGCATGATCAGGAACACTCTCAGAAAACCACCTAACAGGACTCATGGGAGCACCCATCCCCCACACCCAAACCCAACAGGCTTTTCTACCAGGACCACTGGTTTGGGAACATGGGGGTGTCAGAAAGAGCGGTAAGCAGGATCCTGGCAAGCCAACCTGTATGTCTAGATGCCTAGAGAACCCACACGTCTGGAAGAAACTGCACTGCAGGTCCTTCCCCCAGTGCAGCCCTTGTCACCCCACCCACTCCTGGCAGTCTCTAGATAATGATCTAAGGATATAAGCTTACAGTTATAATTAGAGGACAATTTGGGGGACTTACACCATTTACAAGGGTTATCCTGCCAGGAGCAGCAGGTGACAATGGGGCACTTCCTGATCATCACTGCTTTTGTCACACCCACCCTTCGGGTACCAGCAGAGAGAGTGGAGGACTCAGACTCTCCGGAGACCCTACTGCATGCACAGGTCCCAGCAGTGGCTTCGATGTGACTATCTCTTGGCATAATTAGGTAAAGGGCACAGCTCAGCCCTTGCGTGGCAGCTTCCCTCAGGGGCCTTGGGGTACACTGAGCCTTGTACTACCCAGTCACACAAGTGCCAGGACAGTGGGGAGTTTGAGTGGCAAGGACAAGGCCTTGGCTCTATCGCAGCTCTGGGATGAACTGAGACCAGTTGATGTTGTCAGGGCCCAGAGGGTCCTCTTCCAGGCCAGGGAAGCTAATGTCTAGAAGGATCTTGCTGAGGCTGTCATTCATTGTGTCCAAGACCAGGCCTTCTGTGAGAGAACGGTTGGCTGAAAGGCTGGGGACTTGTGGCTCGGGGGAGCCTGGCTTGGGGACCTCGAGATGTGGAGGTGGAGAGCTGCTGAAGGGGTCAGAGGCAAGGTCAAAGGGTTCTGAGTTGAGGAGCTCCCGGGGTGAGTCAAAAAGGGGAACACTTTTCAGAGGTGTGGTATTCAGCTCCATCAGCCCCAGGGAGTCAGGCAAGGGGCCAAAGGTGCCTTGGGGGGTTCGTACTGGGCTGAAATCTAACCCCCCAACTTTGGCTGGGGGTGTAAGCCTCCAGGACTCAGGGGTTCTGGAGAGCACAGACTTGCTAGGAGTGGAGGAGATGGGCAATGTCTCCTTGACGGGGGTCTTGAAAGGCACCCCCTCCTCCTGAGGGCAGTCGAACTGGGAGGCAGGCTCTGACGACTCTGCCAGGAGTAGGGGCTCCATGGCCGGCTGTAATGTGCTGGGGTCCTCTGAGAAGAGTAGTTCAGGCTCATCCAGACAGGGTGGCCGGAGATGCTGTTTCCTCCGAGAGCGGCTCACCTCCCTCTTCTCTCTTCGCTTGGTCACCAGCATTTCTGAGACACACCGGGCTGGGGACCGGAGCCCACAATAGGACTTCTTGGGCTTTGGGGTAGGAGAGCAGGAAGAATCTTCCCAGGAATTGGACAGTTCCTCTTTCAGTGATGCACACGGAGACGGCCACTCTTCCAAGGGAGGGCTCTCCACTTTGATAGGCCTCTCTAAGTGTGCCAAGTCCTCCCCAGGCTGGATTTCTTCCTCCTTAATGGATTGAATAGGAAGCAAAGACAGTAGCCCTTCTTCAAGCAGGGGCTTCTCCTCCTTCACTGGTCCGGCAGCAGGAAGTGGGGCTATCCCTTCATTGGCTAGCAGTACCTTGGGTGCAATTCGGACTCGCTTGCTATGACGAGCGAGCTCTGAGCTCCTAAGTGAAGCTGCCAGAGGCAATGGCATCTTTACCGAGGGCTGTAACACCAGAGACTGGTTCACTGGGAACTGGATGGGCACCAGGTATGAGCTGACCCGTGGGAGCAGAGGCTTCATCTTCCGCCCTAGGAGGAAGCAGGAGAGATCAGAGGTAGCAAAGCTATGGGTCCACTCCAGGAGCCCTGCTTAACTGTGTGCTCAGATCCTGAAAGTTGGAGACAGAACCTGAAGCTAGGCCCAGAACCAGATCGGGCAGGTCTGAGGCCCACGCCTATACTCACGTGCGCCCAGCGGAAGTTCAGTTTTGATGGTCACATTTCTACGGAGCTCAGGATTGGGTCGTTTCTGTTGCTGTTTTTGGGAAAGAAAGAAACCAGGGCTAGTAAGGTGAGGGGAGAGAGCAGAACCCCGACAACTTGAGCTGATGCAATTGGCCTAACCAACAACCCAACTAGAAAAGGCTAGTTTGAACGATGGATGCAGGTAAGTACAGTCTGTCAAGCCATGCTGGGGGGAAAATGGACAGAAACAGACATATGAGGAGAGAACAGGACAATGCGACACCCATGATCCTCACCACCCCCAGGGAATGCAACAGCTACCAGAGAGACAAAGGAAAGGCAGGCTGAGAGAACAGGCTGCTGCTGCTGCCTGCAAGGCCCATGCCATGCACTTGTTCTTGCAGTGGCAGGTCCTGTAGTGCCCAGGTTGCTCTGCTCAGCACACCTTTGTGATGCTGTGTTTAGGGTTAGCAGTCACGGGGCCAAACACAGTCCCCTCCCCACATCACAGCTTCTCTGCCCACTAAAGCCATGCTGAGCAGTGAAGGGAAATAAGGCCAAGCCCGGAGCCAGAGGAAAAGAATCTTACTGATTCCAAGTTCTCAGGCGATTGTGGAGACCCTGGTTCCAGTGGCTGGTGGCGGCCAGGCATCGAGGGAGAGAAATGAGATGAAGTTACCACTAATGTGGTCAATCTACCCAGACTAGGAAGAAACCTATTTGATGGGTACCAAGGGGCACCATGGATAATGGTCCCTTCCAGAAGAACAGCACAGCAACAGCATCCTATGGGCACTCAGAAGTTCCCAAAACAACTTTTTTTTCCTGAAAACATGTTCTTGTGGTTCCATTTCTGGTCTCTAGACTTAAAGAAAGGTTTCTTTGGAGGAAGACTGAAAATACAAACTATTGGGCTGGAGAGATGGCTCAGTGGGTAAGACAGATTGCTGTATAAGCATAAGGATCTGAGTTCAGATCCCAGCCCTGCATTGAAAAACAAAGTCAGGGATGGCCATGCAAGTGCTTATGCCCCAGTACTATGAAAGGTGGGGTGGAGACAGGCAGACTCGTGGGGTTTGCCGACAATCAATGTACCTCCAGTTTCAATGAGAGACCTCAGCCCAAGGAAATGAAGAGTGATAGAACAGGATACCCAATGTCTTCCTCTGGCACATGGCATGTGCACTGACACAAAGATGCTTCCCCTCATGCCACGCCATTACTAGGCCCATTCCAGATTCATTCATCAGAACCCAAGTTAGAGACCTGGAAGCTGTAGTAACAACGGTCTACTTACAGGGGAAATTAGGGAAAGATTTCTCGATTTTGGACCAGAACAGTTCTCTTTGAGTTCTGGTCTAACGCAAAGGGGTGTTATTTGGTATCTGTCGCCTGAGGTCAGGGCACTATGCAAGCCATTAACTGACTGATTGGTTCTAGCTCTCTCTCAATCAGAGAACATCAGGAGGAACACTGCTCCTTTCCAGAGGCTCTATAACCAACGACTCTGGCTCTCTAGCTCAAACGGGGACAATCACCTTAAACACTTGGTCCAATGTCAAGTAGCGATTGGCACTTGGGTGAATGGTCCAGAAAGAGACCTTGCCATTGGCAGACGTCTCCCGCACAAACATGTCATGGAGAGAAAGGTTGTGACGAATGGAGTTCTGAAAGGGAAAGGTGAGCAGTTAGCAGCTCCGTGAGCTTGGGAAACATCACCCTTCGAGTGAACTGGGAAAGGTAGGGGAGTCTCCCGCTATCATCAGCACAGACTATGCGCAGGGTCCTTGCAATCTGACCTGTTGGCACCTCCCTTCCTGAGGTACCACACTGCAGAGCTAACCTCAGCCATACACCCCAGGAGATAAAGATTGGTGACACCCCTTCAGATGGTTACAAAAACAATAAACCATAACAACAAAAAACAGATCTAGCTTATCTCCAGGCTCTTAAAGTCTGGGGCTGGAAGCTTCGCTCTCTGTTCCTGCGCTCTACCCCAGTGCAGGACAGAGGTGAAAGGAACCCTGAAAAGGAACTTTACACCTGCAACTTCTGCCTATCATCTGAGTGGAAAAATAAAGACAGGCAAAGCCGGGCACTCTGGGTTTTCCATAAGTGTACCACGCCCTTTGGCATCAGGAGAGGTGAGAAGAGTGCTGCCTACCGCACGATCCAGAGAAATACTGAAGGTACAGGAGCAGCAGCAGGAAAAACTATCTCCATGCCTGGACACGTGGTGAACACCCATATTCCCAGTACTTAGGAAGACAAGGCAGGAAGATGCAGAGTCCAGCTAGGCTGGGTTACCCAGCAAAAGCCTATCTCAGAGACTGGAAATTTTGATTTTAGAGATTTAGGAACATGCCAATGTGAGGATCAGATACAACTGAAGCACTGCTACCTGTGGCCAGGTGTCAGACAGCCCAGGTGTCAGCACTGCAGGCAAGCCACGCAGGGCAGGCTGCAGAGAGGACATGAGGTCACATGCTGGGTCAAGTAGGAGTCGGATGTCATTCTTCCTGGCAAATCCCACTTCAAATCCAGGCTCTTGTGCGTGGCAGGTAAGTACTCTGCCACTAAGCTACACCTCCAGTCTGGCAAATCCCATTCTACCCAAGCTTTTTGATGTAACGCAAGGGACTGAAAGATGGGTAAAGGTACCTGCTGCCAAGCCTGAGCTCAATCCCAGAATTCACACTGAGAGGCGACTCTAACAAACTGTCCTCTGACCTTCACATGCCCACCACACACAGACCACTCTGCAACAAGCAAATAAGTAAACACAAATACATATATGTATATATATTCATATGCACTCTCTGATTCTGACACAGATTCCCAGGCATCTGTCTTGGAGTCCCAATGCATGAGATGAAAAACAAGACAAACCTGCCCAGGTGGGTATGGTGGGCACACATTTGCAACCCCATCTGCCCCCAAGGTTGAAACAGGAAGATTGTAAGTTTGAGGCCAGCCTAGAGCACATAGTGAGACTGTCTCAAAACAAGGAAGAAAAAGAAAAGGCCCAGCCCACTAGATGTTCCAGGAAGTTAATTTTGGGGCCATGAGGTTCATCTCACAATTTTTTTTTAATTATTATTTTTCATTAAGACACAATCTGAAGCAGAGTGAGAAAGAGTTATACCAGAATGAGCATAGTACCTTCCAGCCTGGCTTGGCGATGTGCTTAAAATAGGGGAAGTGGTCCTCAATCCAAGTGTAGATATCTTTCAAGGTCATACGCTTTCTCTCAGTGCTGTTGATGGCAAATTGTATCATGGCCATGTAAGAGTAGGGTGGCCTCTCAGACACAGAGTCCTGCCAAGACGTGGCTGCTCCTGAGGGCTCCTCAACCTGTGGTGCGAGAAGTCAAAGGGAGAGGGAACGGAGAATGACACAGAGGAGTTCACGGAAACCACCCCCACCCCGAGTCCGCTGAGCAGCGCTTCTCTACCTTCCTGATGCTGTGCCCTTTAATACAGCTCCTCATGCTGTGCTGACCCCCAGCCATAAGATTATTTTGTTGCTACTTTCTAACAATAATTTTGCTACTGTTATGAATCATAATGTAAATATCTGATATCTGACCCCAAAGAACCACTGTTTTAGTCTTTACTAAAACCAAATTTTTCCCTCGCTCTGAAATAGATTTGCAGAGCTACAGAGTTCTGGAACTCACTCTGTAGACTGGGCTGGCCTTGAACTCACAAAGATCTGCCTTCTTCTGCCTCCCAAGTGCCGGGACTGAAGACCTGTGCCATCTCTGACCAGGAAAATAAGCTTATTTGAGACCATCATTTCATAATGGAATTAAAGTTTGCGGTCAGTGATCAGGCATTGTTAGTCTAGGCCCCCAGCAATTAGGAACTGATTCACTTCCATCCTCTGCCTGAAGATAAACTGCCTGAGAAGAAGCCTAGAGGCTGGGAACACACATAACTCAGTTGGTACAATATTTGCTCAACAATCAGGAAGGCCTGGGCTGGATCTCCAGCACCACATCAATGGACTGATAATACATGCATCTGCAAAGTCAGCAGCAGGGCAGGGTGATCTAGAACTCAAGGTCATCCTCAACCGCATAACCTTTTCTTTTGGTTTTTCAAGACAGGGTTTCTTTGTGTAGCTTTGGAGTCTGTCCTGGAACTCGCTCTGTAGACCAGGCTGGCCTCGAACTCAAAGAGATCCTCCTGCCTCTGCTTCCTGAGTGCTGGGATTAAAGGCGTTTGCCACCACTGCCCGCTAATTCTCTAGTTGGGGTCTGCACAATGGTTTGTATGAATCCATGCCCATTTTCAGACCTGCAGGTCGAAAGTCTTAGGTCTCAATTCCATTTGTAGTCCTGATGATCTGTAAACCCATCCTGTTTCAGTGTTTGTAGAGCGGCCACAGTCAAGTGTGGGACAAATGCTTTCAAAGGACACCTCTGCAGGTTTTACACAAAGATCTGATCATTCAGTTTAAAATTTTGAGATATAACTTTACACATACACAACTGTATGGGTTTTTATGTTGTTTGTTTTTTGAGACAGAGTTTCTCTGTGTAATTGGTGCCTCTCCTGGAACTCACTCTGTAGACCAGGCTGGCCTCGAACTCACAGAGGCCCACCTGCCTCTGCCTCCCGAGTGCTAGGATTAAAGGCATGTGTCAATACTGCCCAGCCAAAAAAAAAAAATTTTAAAGAAAAATGACACAGAAAAGCACTCAGTGGTGTCGGTAAGAGAACTTGGATGTTCTGTTCCAGTAGCTCCTTGATCCATTTCCCTTCCTAGAAATCCCCTGCACTAAGCAGTTCTCTGACTTCCCTAAATGAGTGAGTGACGGAACAGTTCACCTTAACCTGATTCTGCTCCAGGTGACAATTCTCCTTCTCCTCCATCTCCTGCTTAATGCTGCAGGGGCCCAGCCCGTCAGAACTCATCTTCCCAAGCCACTGGATATTGGTTAAGCTGTTGTCCAGCGTGCAGCCTGCTGCTTCGCCACCAGCTATAAGGAAAAAAACCCAAGACTCCATTAGCAGCCTCTTCAGATGCCCTGCAGCTCCATCAAAATTGATGGCTGGAGATAACCCTCCGACTCAACTTTTAGGGAAGGGGAATACATGCTAAATCACAAATAATTGTGCCTTCAAGTTACTCTGCCCCATGATGGATTTGAGGAACCTTAGACATCTGTCAAGGCAATTTTTGGATAGCTACACGAGAAAGTCACTTTTCTTCCCTAGGCTCCAATTTATTCCTTTAACATGGAGATTTACTTCCTTACCGGATTATGGTGGTCTGAATAAGAATGGTCGCTATATGCTCATATATTTGAACGCTTAATCACCAAGTAGCACTATCTCAAAGGATTAGGAGATGTGGCCTTGTTGAAGGAAGTGTGTCACTGTGGGTGGGCTTTGAGGTTTCAAAAGCCTGCGTCAGGCCCAGCTTCCCTCTGCCTCTCTCAGCCCACAGATCAGCAAGTAGCTCTCAGGAACTGCTTCAGTGCCTGCCTAAATGCTGCCACGCTCCCCACCATGATGACAATGGACTAAACCTCTGAAACTGTAAGCAAGCCCCCACTTAAATGCTTCCTTTCATAAGAGTTGCCTTGGGCATGGTATCTCTTCAGAGCAATAGAACAGTGACTAAGACACAGGTCCGGACAAAGAATAAATCAAAACAGCCAACCAACCAGTCAATCAGCAAATCCTTTTCCAATATAAAGAGAGAGATGGGAATGCTACATTACTGTAACCCTTTCAACAGTGCCCAGACGGTTTGCTCAAAGTTTCAGAATAAAGAAAAACAAGTCTTTGCCTTGGTCCCTCCTAGATTCCTATCTACCACATTCATCAGCTTGACTGACTTCAGGCAGGGAGGAAAAGGCCAGCCTTCACACTCCTTTGCCTTACAAACCACATACCACAGCTTTCCTGTCTTTGCCTTGGAAGGGCTCCAGGTGGCTTGGGAACAGGCACACCCTTAGCTGCTGGCTTTGGTCCCAACGTCTCAGTGATCGCTTCTGTCCTCTTGGAATCATTGCTGGTTTGGGCTTGCAGCTGGGGACCAGGAGGGTGAGATGAGGTCCCCCCAGAGCTGATGAGGATGAACTTGTTGGGTCCGCTGCTGCCGCTCTCTTTCCCTTTGGCAGTTAGTGCTGTGATGATGCTTTGGATGTCAGCATTGTTGGGGATGGCCACCACTTGTGTGTTGGGCATGGTGGGGTGGTTGATAATCTTGATTCCAGCTGGAAACTTACAGGAACTGGACTCTGCCACCTCCTGGGAGGCCTGTGCTTGAGTAGGCTCCTGCTGGGCAGGGGGTCTCTTGGCCTCTTCCTCTGATGTTTCACCTGGGGCATTTTGAACAGGAAGGGGCAGCCTCCGTCTTTTGAGAATCAGTGGCCGCCGGGGGCTGGTTCTCATCATGAAGCTGTGCTCTCACTCTCCATTGAGAATCACAAGCACTGACCCTGCAGGGGCAAGGAGAAGCTTGGTGTCACAGATCGGCGGAGTGGAGACAAACTGGAAGGGGTCCTTTGTATGACTGGTCACAAGCAGAGGCTCAGAGGCCCAGGGGAATGCTGCCTGTGTCCCTGTGGAGCCCTCAGACAATAAGGACAGAACCTGGGTTTGTTGTACACTTGTAATCCCAGAACCTACAGCCAGATAGTGAGTTCAAGGTCAGCATGGGCCACATGAGACATTGGCTCAAAAAATAAAATAAAATGAAATGAAATGAATGAATGAATAAATAAAGCCCTACTACTGACCAAGGAAAGCTAAAAATTACAGTAAACAAGCAAATTCAAGTGGAGAACATGGGACTGAATTGGAGTCAATGATCTCCTGGAAGCTTACTATTGGCCAGGCCGTGGATATAATACAGAGTGCTTGCTTAGCTTCTGCAAGGCCCTAGGTTCATTCCCAGCACTACAAAAAAGCACACAAAACCCAGATCGTTTGGGGTTGGCAAGATGGCTCAGTGAGTTAAATCGCCTGCTGCTAAGCCTGACACCTGAATTCAATCCCTGGGACCACAAGGGTGAAAGGAGGGAACCAATTCCAGCATTGGGCACCACCCCCCAGTAAACACGTGAAAACATCTTTTTTAATGTTTGGCTAACAGAATAAGTGAGATGATATCTATAACAATGTGGAAAAGCTGCCAGTCCCCCAGAATTCAGAAGGTCACTTGCAATGACTGTAGAGAGAGGTGAAAGATCAGAGAATGGATGGACAAGTGGCAAGTAGGAGTCCTGACAAAACTCTGATTCTGCCACCCGTTCTGTGATACAGTCTTGGTGCTATCTGCAGGTCAGAGGTTCGGTGCACACAGTCAGAGGCACCTGTGAAATCACCTCCTAGCCTGCAGGATCTCCCAAGGGGGGAAACTTCCCTATTCAAAGCGTGCAGTCAACGATTTCACATTTTCACTGCTGGTGATTGAACACACAGTAGGTAAGGACTCTACTACCCCCCTGAGAGCTATACCCCCAGTGTCTTCATCGTCTGTCCGTGTCCCCCCCCCACCCCCGTGGAGGAAACATAATCTCTTCTAGCCTGGGTTGGTCTCAAACAATGCAGCTGACCTTACATTTCTGATTCTCCTGCCTACACCTGCTAGAATCACAGGCATGGTCATGAACCAGGTTTTTGTGTTGCTGGGGATTGAACCCGGGGCTCTGTGGTGCTTGGTAAGTGCTCTACAATAAAATCCCCAGTCCTCTCGCATTAAACAAAATAAAACAAAGCAGTGACATCTCTGTACTTGCAAATATTTATGGCATTTGAATTTTGTAAGTATGTTACTTTATATACCTTAACTTTCTGCTTCCAAGTAAGATTGTAACGCCCATCTCTCATGTGGGATTCCCCTCTGTATGCTATGCATATGCTTTAGTGCCATCGGTTAATAAAGAAGCTGCCAGCCGTGAAACAAACTAGCAGTCTCGGTTTATACATCTCCTGCCTACTAAGATGTGCTACCATCAACATGCTCAAGGTGGCTTTTATTTTTGAGACAAGCTTATGTAGTCCAGGCTGGCTTTGAACTGCTGAGCCTTTGGTCCCCACTTTTGTAAATGCTGAGATTACAGACATTTGCCACCATGCCTGACCATGCTAAAGCGCCTTTGAAATGCTAAGGGAGTAGTCTTTTCTTTAGAAGAAGCATTTTATAGATTTTTATAGATATACAAAATAACTTATCGTTAATTTAAATCCTGTCATTCTATTTTGAATGACAAAAAACAGGGAAACCAGCTCTTTTCTTTTCTTTTCTTTTTTTTTTTAGAACACCTGCCAAAAAGGATTACCCATTTTTGACATTTGCCAGCTGCTTAGGATTCTTAGGTCCCGTCCATCCTGTGGCTTCCTTTTCTTTATATTTCCTTTTCTCTACCTTCAAATCTCAGTCCACCCCAATCAAGTAGCAGACACCCCCACACCACACGGTATTTCTCGTTGACCTTTTCTCTTCCTAATACTCCCTAAAACCTTCGAACCGGACGCGACTTGCAGAGTCACCCCCATTCTCCACACCGAACCGGGAACCTTGCAACACTCAGCTAAGGATCCCGCCCTGCAACCGTGGAGGCGGAGGCAGGGTTGACCGCCTGTGCAGACTCAGAGGGCAGGTCTGTTCCCAGGACCCCCGGGTGCTCGGAGAAGGCGGCGGGAAGGCCGAGGCCGGTGGGCTCACACCTCCTGCCCGGCGGTCCCCATCACCCCCTCGCGCCCCGCAGCCCCGGCAGTCCCGGCTCCGAGCCCTCCCCTGGCTCGGCCCGGCCCGGGACTTTCTTTCTGCACCGCACTCACCTCACACGCCACGGTTGCTCCACGCGGGGCCGAGGTAGGCCCGGGCGGCGGGTCCCGGAGGGACGGCCGGGGTGGGAGCCCGGGGCGGGGTGGGGGGGAGCCCGGGCCGGGGGTGGGTCCCGCAGCGCCGCTTTCAGTTGTTCCGCTGTTTGAAATTGGCGCCGGCGGAGCGTTGCGATCACGTGACGGAGCGTCGCCAATCGGCACCGGCTTGTCTCCGGGTTCCGGCTCCGAACGCTCGGCGTCCGGAGGAGCGGCGGCAGCGGCCGGGAGGGCGGGTAAGGCGGCCCTCGGGGCTCGAGGGGCGGCGGGAGGGACGCGGGGACGCGCGGCCAGCGGCCAGCGGGCGGCTCCGCCCCGACTCTCCCAGGGAGCCTCCGTGGTCGACTTCCTTCCGGGGCAGCGCACGTCACTCAGCCGGTTGGCGACCCACTCGGCCAGCCCTGGTCTCCGGTCCAGCCCTCGGTGCTGCGTGTCCCCCGACTGCGGGGACGTGCCCTGCGGGGGCCCCGCCCCGTCCAGCCTCGAGGGGGACAGGTGTTCATTTACTTACCGGACAGACTTTACGGAGCCGGAGACACGGTGACAGATCGGGGTGTCCCTTCCACCGTCTGGTGGAGAGGGAGCACGGAATGAGATAAACAGACCCGTAGAATTCTAGCTGCGGAGGAACAAGTTAGAGGCCGGTAGGTTTTGTCTGATACAAGGTCTCCCCATGTGTAGAATTCTCGATCCTCGTGTCTCCGCCTTCGGAGTAGCTGAGGTCACCCCCTCGCAGCCTCGTATGACACTTTGAATATTTATTTCATTGAGAAAATAATGGCTTAGGACAGGGAAGACTCTTTTTTTTTTTTTAATTTAATGAACTGAGACGCGGTGTAAGATCCGTACCTAACTACACAGAAGGGTGGGAAATCTAAGTCTGCTTTGACTGAGAGTGCAAAGCCTGAAGGTCACGGATATTTGAACTAAGGCGCAGGAGTGCGGTGTGCTTTGAGACTGGAAGGCCTTCAGCCTTGTTGAGTTTTGTCCTTTTAATTAAAGGAAGCCAATCAAGAGTTGTAAGTGTTATGCCCAAACCCGTGGGTCCTGACAAAAGCCAACAAAGGAGACCAAGTCCCATCTGTAAAAGCAAAGAGCCTTTATTTTAATCAAGTTTGCAAACTCGGTCTCTCCGCCTGTCCAACATATTGGAATAACCGGAGAGCCCCGAGCTCAATTAGAATTGGGTTTCTAGGGGCTGGAGAGATGGCTCAGAGGTTAAGAGCACAGACTGCTCTTCGGTTAAGAGTTCAATTCACAGGAACCACATGATGGCTCACGACCATCTGTAATGAGATCTGATGCCTTCTTCTGGCCTGCAGACATATACAGACAATACTGTACACATAATAAATAAATAAATAAACAAACAAACCTTTGAAAAAAAAGAATTGGGTTTTTATAGTAGTAAAGGTGGGGGTGAGGGAGTCTCTGAGGTTCAGGACCCCTGATTGGCTGACATTTGTCTAGGGGTGTCCCAGCGAAGAGCTGGCAGGTGTTTCTAGCTACAGTGCTTGGAATGCCAGGAATTTCCTTTGAATGGTCTAATCTTGGGTGGGAGTCAGGTAATCTCGGCCTGTCAGGCATCGTCTCAGGGTAAACTATTGAGACTCCAGACTCCATTTAAATTTATCGATGGCCAGAGTCCCCGGTGATAATGGTTGGAAGTAAAGAACTTCCTTTGGATGATGTGTCCAGACTTAGCTTTCATGGCTGGCCCCCACATTAGCCGCGAGGCCTGTGGTGCATAACAGTAATGCTGGGGGTGAGACGAAAGGGTCTTGAGTTAGAGGCCAGTCTGGACAGCAGAGTGAGACCCCATCTGAAAAATGAACTGACCTGTAGTGGTGCGGGCTTTTAATCCCAATGCCCAGAGTCAGCCGGATCTCTGAAATTGAGGCCCGCCAAGGCTACGTAGTAAGGCACTGCCTCAAATAAAAATAAAGCTTGAGCAGAAGTGAGTCAAAACCTGAGTTAACATTTTGGTTTGGGCACATCTGTAAGAGATCATCTAGATTAGATTAAGGTGACATAACGCCACCCGAATGTGTATGCTCCCATTTTGTGAACTGGGGACCTGAACTCACTAAAATCGAGAAAACCCGCTGAGCACATTCATCTGCTTCCTGCCGGCTAAAGTGTGTGCCCAGCTGCGTTCAGGTCCCTGCTGCCGTGACTCCCCCAACACACAAGACTGGACGCAGGAACTGTGAGCCAGGATAGCCCTTCCTTCCTTGCTCTCCTGGGGGTATTGACGCCAGCAACAGACCGAGCACCTCGTGCTGCGCATGCCTTGTAACCCCAGCACCTGGGGAGGCGGAGACTACACAGTGAACGTGAAGCCAGCCGAGGCTGCTTGAGACCTTGTCTCAGAAAAAACCTTCAAAGTAATTGTAAGAGGGCCGGTATATAGCCAAAGGGTATAGGCATGAGGTTCAACATGAAAACCAAAAAAACTATATTTTCTTCAAAGTCTTGCAAGGGTAGGGGAAACGGGAAGATACAGATGGTCAGGAGGAACCACCTGGGTGGTAAGTGCATGGGGCTCACTGTGTGACCTGGTTGGCTTCTCTTTATATTCCAGAGACTCTGCGGCGGGGTGGGCAATTTTTTTAAAATTTTGTTTTATGTGCATCGGTGTTTTGCCTACATGTATGTCTGTATGAGGGTGTCAGGTACCCTAGAACTGGAGTTTCAAACAGTTGTGAGCTGCCATGTAGGTGCTGGGAATTGAACCTGTATCCTCCGGGATAACAGCCACTGCTCTTAACTATTGAGCCATCTCTCCAACCCCTTGGGTGATTTTTTTAAACAAAACCTAGATGTGATCACAAGCTTCTGTCTGAAAATCTCTAGTGACTACTCACCCCAACTCCACACTCATTTGGCCTCCCTGGCTCTCCTGACCCAGTGCTGACACCATGTCTAATCTTATTGTTGTCATTCATCCTTTAAAAAGGACCTTAAAACACGGCTCACCGTGTATGCCCCCACTGCCATGGAACTCGCTGTGTAGACTAGAGTCCAGCTCACAGAAATCTGCTTCCTGAGTGCTGGGATTTAAGATCTGTTACCACACCTAGCTAAACATTCGCAGCCTCCCAGAGGCTGACATTGTGTGTGAGTGATGCGGGGGAGGAATACATGTGGGTGTCAGAGGACATCTTTTGGAGTTTTTTGTTTTTTGTTTTGTTTTATTTTTTGGCCTTTTGTGTGTGTGTGTGTGTGTGTGTGTGTGTGTGTGTGTGTGTGTGTGAGTTCTGGGGATCAAATACAAGCTCTTTGTTTTTTAGGCCTATTCTTTTAACTGCTGACCGTGTAATTCTCAAGACAGCTTTTGGGCTGTTTAAGGTTTCACGTAACTTAGGCTGTTCTAGAACTAGCCAAACTCCTGATCCTCCAGCCTCCCTAAGTGCTGAGATTATTGGCTGCATCACCATACCCAATGTGGTTTTGCTTTTGTTTTTGTTTTTTCTTTTTTTGTTTTTTGATTTTTTTTGAGACAGAGTTTCTCTGTAGCTTTGGAGCCTGTCCTGAAACAACTCTCGCAGACCAGGCTGACCTTGAACTCATAGAGATCCACCCGTCTTTGTTTCCCAAGCGCTGGGATTAAAGGCGTGCGCCACCACTGCCTGACTTTGTTTTGTTTTCTCAAGACAGGGTTTCTCTGCCTAACAGCTCTGGCTATCCTGGAAGACCTCAAACTCACAGAGATCCGCTTACCTCTGCCTCCTGAGTGCTGGGATTAAAGGCCACCAACGCCTGGTTTGGCTTTTGAGACAAGGTTTTCGAGTGTAGCTCAGGCTAGACTTGAACTTCATCTATCCCAACTCTGTTGGGATAATAAGTGTGTCCTGCCACGCCCAGCTTTAACCATCGTTGCATGTGGTGCGCCTCAGACTTCAGTGACCTTTCTGCTTTTTGCTTCTCCCAACTCTTTATTTCAGGTTAGGTGTCTTCCCACCCAGAAAGTCTTCTCTGAAATGAGTTGAAGCAAACCATTATACTGAAGTGTAATTGTTTCCTTCTGTTAAATTCTCAGTTCCTTTCCACTTTTTCTTTTTTGCAGTACAGGGGGTTAAACTTGGCTTTATGCATTTTAGGCAAATGCTGTTACCTCTCCGCTGCAATCCCGGCTCCTCGAAACCAGGGACCTCTTTCTCGCTGCAGGGGTACTCAGAGCTCAGTGACCTGATAAGTACTTGTCCATCTTTAATTCCTAGTGCTCAGCATGGCACTCATAAAGTGAGTTCAGCAGGTGTTTACTGAATGAGTGTTGTTGAGATAATGTGTTTTGTGAGGTGCTATATAGGAAGCTGCATTTTCCCCCCAACCTGAGGACTGAATGGTAGTTTTTGGTAGATTGGTCAGCACATGTCATGAAGGATAGGGGACTCACCCACAAGATTTTCTCCCAGCTTTTGTTTCTTCTCTACAGGCATGGTTTGCAACTGGACCCCAGCCCAGACCAGGAAGGCAGCCTGCATCATGTGGTTACAAATTGCTCTTCCTTTACCTGTTGATGCCTCCCAAAAAGAGACAGCAAAGACAGTCACGCAAAGCCCAGCTGCAATTCCACCATCAGCCACTGGAGGGCCCCAAACACCATGAGTCTCTCCAGCGGCCCATTACCCACACTGTACGGGTGCCCAGCAAGCCCATTGATCAGGGCACCATCACTTCCTGGGTAGGTCCTTTGACTTTTACCGCGTTAGGCTTTTCAGAATACTGACTCTTAATCCTTGTGGAGCAGGGACAGGGAAGCAGTTACTCTTTCTGGTTGTGGTAACCTGACCTATCTAATTTTCTTAGTTCGGATCAAAATACATGTTATATGTAACTGGAGTCTTCCCTGCCAGGGTCTTCTGAAAAAGTTCTGAGTGACTGTTTCACTGCCCAGTAGCTGGGTGAAGGACCTAGAAAATGGCAAGCTTCTAAATGAGATTATTTCCTGTAACTCACATGGAAAGTACTAGGTATTCAGTGATTGAATGGACTGAACGTTAGGGAGAAAATCCTACAAAAATGATATTATGAGGCACACCTGTAATCCTAGCATTTGGGAAGCTGAGGCAGAAGGCCAACCTGGACTACATGGTAAGATTGTCTAAAACGGGGGGAGGGGAATCCATAAGCATTGATTGGATAAACATGCTGTACTAGATCCTTTTCTGAACACTGCCACACTTCCTAGTTCTTGTAGCTGCCATTCACTGTTTGCTGAGACTTTTTTTAAAGCTTATTATTTCTTTTTTTAAGATTTATTTATCTATTTTTATTCTGTCTCCATGTATGCCCGCGCGCCAGAAGAGGGCGCCAAATCTCATTACTGATGGTTGTGAACCACCATGTGGTTGCTGGGAATTGAACTCAGGACCTCTGGAAGAGCAGCCTGTGCTCTTAACCACTGAGCCATCTCTCCAGCTGCATGTTGGGGACGAGTCTGTGGGTCCCTACCCTATTGAGGGCTTTGTTCTGCTGAGAACTGAACTGCGCATGCTAAGTGTGGGGAGAGGGTTCAACCCCCAAGGCTCCTTCCAGCCCTGCTCTTGTGAAGTTTAACGACAGACAGTTAAATAGCCATAGCAGTGTCGCGTGGTGATGAGAAATGCCTTGTCTCCTCTTTTTCTTATTATCAGTCTGAAAGGCAGAGGGACAGAGAAACCAAAGCTGTTTTCTTATTAGTGCTTCACATAGCTGGTTGGTCTGGGGTCCTTTACTATAGCGAATCCTCACGATTCTGCTCATTGGATAGAGTTTCTTTGGTAGTTGACCTGCCGCCATTTTTGTCTTTTTATGCACAGGTCTTACCTCAGTTTGATACAACAGCCGAAAGCCAGTTTCCAGCACACCGGAAACATCGCCCCCAAGACCAGGCAAAACAGTTGACACGAAGATCTACCTGCAAGTTCCCACGGCTAACCTTTGAGAGTCCACGGTCTTCCAGTTCAGAGACAGTGATATCCTTGAACAGAGAAGAGCCCTGCCAGTCAGCAAAGGACACCCCCAGAAGGCCTTTAGTGCCCCTGCTCAGTCCCCAGAGCTGTGGGGAGCTGTCAGTGCAGGCACCTCAAAGCTTACCTCATGTGTTCATACCCCCTGATATCCAGACCCCGGGGTCGTCTGTGAGAGAAGAACCCGCTTCCCCCGATCAGAAGGAAAACTGTCTTCCAGGCTGCATCCTGGGCCCTGGAACTCCCAACAGCCCAGAGCCTGGACCTGTTCTGGTCAAGGACACCCCTGAGGAGAAGTATGGGTTAAAGGTCACGTGGAGGCGCAGAAGGCACCTGTTTGCCTACCTCAAGGAGAGAGGAAAGCTGGACAAGAGCCAGTTCCTTGTGAAGATGTGACATGTCACAGGCGTCGTCTCAGAGCTGCTGATCACCGTCACTGCAGCGTCACTCCTCCGCTTGAAAGGGAACACCAGAGAGGGGAGGACTGAGCTGGAGGCCTGGAGCTGGAATTCGGTTCCTAGATTTGCTGGTTAAGCCACCTCATATCAGGAAGAGTTGGATTTAGTGTCATGAACTGTTGATATTTTTCTCATAGTAACTGTTTGAACCTCTAGAGTATCTTGCACTGTTTATGATGTTTGTAAATAAATGGCTGCTCCACGCGTCTAGAGGACCCCGCTTTTGTCAGTAATGCAGCGGTGTGGCCCGTCTATAAAAGTTCTGTGCTGATAGTCTTTTGTCCCAAACTCAAATCATTCTGTACTTTTTGTTGCTGATCATGAGGCTCAAAGACAGCATCCAATGATGGAGAAAATCAGAGAGAACTCTAGTTTTTAGTGGTTGGCATTTAAATGTCTTTACAGCTTTGACTTTTCTGCCCAAAGGGCCACAACCCTTGTTCATGAATGCAGTGGGGTCAAGGGAGATAGGAAACAGATGGGGAGGTTTGTGTTTTGAGATTGCGTTTATAGTGAAAAAATATGCCAGCCAGGCAGTGGTGGCGCACGCATTTAATCCCAGCACTTGGAAGGCAAAGACAGGTGGAACTCTGTGAGTTCGATTCTAGCCTGGTCTACAGAGTGAGTTCTAGGACAGGCACCAAAGCTACAGAGAAACCTTGTCTTGAAAAAAATACCAAAAAAAAGCCATTATTACAGTCATATGGTGAGGCAGTGGATTCTTTTTGTTGTTGTTTTTGTCTGTTTTTGTGTTTTGAGACAGTTTCTCTGTGTAGCCCTGGCTGTCCTGGAACTCACTCTGTAGACCAGGCTGGCCTCACAGAGATCCACCTGCCTCCCAAATGCTGGAATTAAAGACATGTGCCACCACTGCCAGGCTGGGGAATGGATTCTTATAGTAACTTTGTGTACATAAAGTAGAACATTACCTCTACTAACAAGTGCCTCAGTGGTCCTATTGCCCATACACATAGCGTCTCTTTCAGCTACCTAGTGCCCATACATATAGTGTCTCTTTTTTTTTTTTAAATATTTATTTATTACGTATACAATATTATGTCTGTGTGTATGCCTGCAGGCCAGAAGAGGGCACCAGACCTCATTACAGATGGTTATGAGCCACCATGTGGTTGCTGGGAATTGAACTCAGGACCTTTGGAAGAGCAGGTGACGCTCTTAACCACTGAGCCATCTCTCCAGCCCCATATAGTGTCTCTTTCAGCTCTTCTCATTTAACACCCAGCCGCTGCTAGGCCAAGCAGACCTTATGCTACCCTTTATATGGGTGAGAATTTTTTTTTATATATTACTCCTTGGGTTTTTTGGATTTATTTATTCATGTATATGTGTGCTCTGTCTTCATGTATAGAATCAGAGGCATCAGATCCCACTATGGTTGTGAGCCACCATATGGTAGCTGGGAATTGAACTCAGAACCTCTGGAAGGGTAGTAAAGTGCTCTTAACCACTGAGCCATCTCTCCAGCCCCCATGGGTGAGAATTTGAAGTGCGAAAAAATGAAGCAATCCAGGGAGGGGGCTAAGTGAGTGCAATGTTCTGTTCTCCTGCTGGTCTATTTATGTACCGTATTTCCTAGATTTCAAAAGTTAATTTCCGGGGCCTGGAGAGGTGGCTCAGTGGTTATGAGTCTCAGATGTCCAGAAGGCACAGGTTCTGACCTCCTTGGCCACCAGGGATGCATATGGTATGCAGACATACATGTAGGCAAAACATCCGCACACATAAAATAATGGCCTGGGACTTGGTGACGCATGCCTGTAATTCCATCACTAGGGGGCAGAGGCAGTCTATAGTGAGATCTTGTCTCTAAATAAAATACTTTTTTTTTTTTTTTAATTTTAAAGTGAAAATTTGGATTCAATATCAGTGTGGTAACTTCGGCCTTACTAAGTCTACTTGTAGTAGGTCTGACCAGAAAGTCCTATAGGGACCAGCACCAGACAGGAACTGATGCCTGGAGGCATGATTCACTGCAGAGGGATAAGGATATGCGAAGACAGTCCTCACGTAGGGGTCCCTCAGTCGTTTAGATGAGGGCTGGTGTAGAAGGGCATCCCGGAGCCGGTCCGACTTCGAGGCTTCTGGTGGCAGAAGTTCACAAACCCCTGGACCACAACCCTGGCAGCCACTCTGGGTGTTCTCATCGCTGCAGCGCGGTGCTGGGAGTGGCTCTGTGGGAGGCGGCCGCTGAATGGAGCAGCTGGAGACACCCCGAGGGTCAGCTGGGTCCCAGCCCTGGGTGCGGGGGTGGTGTGTGTGTTGGGGGGGTGCACCCCGCTCCGGCGCACGCGCCTTCGCCTCCCGGTGTCTCCCGCCCCCTGGAAACCCTCCAGCATCGCGGCTGGCGCCATTAACCAGTGAGAAGGGAGCCACGGGCACTGGACCAATGGGCGTCGGCGACAGTGCGGGGTGTGGTTGCCAGGGGCTGGGCCCGACCTCCTCCATCCTCTCCAGCCCCGTGGCCGCAACTCGGGGTCTGGACTCTGATGCCACCGGCCGGGCGGATATGGAGGCGGCGCGCTGCGCACCGGGACCTCGCGCGAACAGGTCAGGGGCGGGGGCCAGGGCGGCAGAGCGGCGGGGAGGGGTCTCCCGGCTGGGCGGGCGAGGACCGGGATCAGGATCGGGTCTCCAATCTGGGCAGGCGCTGAGCATCCGGCGCCGCCAGCACTCTCTCGTGCCGCTTCCTTGGATTTTGCCCCGAACCAGCTCGCCCTGCTCCCCCAGGGTCTCCGATTTCCTCACTCACAGTGCGTTCGCCCTTTACCGTGTCTCTCTGGAGTAGAGTCAAAACTGAGGTGGAACGAGGTCCCTCTTGGGAGTCGAAGCGGAAGATCGCGGGTGATGGTTAATTGGTTCCAAGGCCGTTGCTTTTGGCAGTCATTGCGGAATTCTGGAACGGAGTGCGAGGACTGAAAATGCAAAACTGCTCTTTTCTTTTTTTCTATCTGCTCCCACCCCCCGCCCCGCGCCGGCTTTCCTTTCTTCCTTTGAGTTCCATAGTTCTCTTAGTTAAGCTCCGTCTTAATTTAGACTGCTCCATACCTCTTGTTTGTGCCCCCTGTTTCTCTGCCGAGACCCCACTTTTTGCACGGTCCACGGGGTGAGCCTGGGAAATCAAATGGGTTGCAGTCTCAGACTGTTCCTTTCTCGTCAGCTGGGCTAACGAAAATTAATGGTGTGTGTGTGTGTGTGTGTGTGTGTGTGTGTGTGTGAGAGAGAGAGAGAGAGAGAGAGAGAGAGAAATCATTGGCTCAAAACTTTGACATTGTCTGAGGATTGAAACCAAACATTTCAACTACATTCTTCGTTTACCATCCCATCACCACAGCAAATAAAGACCGGGCGTGTAAGGGTTTAGTCTGATGTTTAAACTAGTAATTAACTGATTCGAAACCATCTTTTTAAAAAAGTTACAAAGACGTTGGAGTATAATCCCCCTCGCCCCCCCCCCCCCCCGCATGTCGATCTCATGCGGACTAAGCTCGCCTCAGACTTGATAATGAGGATGACTTTGAACTTCGGATCCTCTACCTCTGACTCCCAGTGCTGGGCTGTTTTCGACTTTCATCAAGTAAATCTATAAACATGATAGCTGTTCTGAAATTTGTTTACACCCTCCTCATTTTGAGAACAAAAAAATACATTTGCAAGTATAGGGTCGAGTTATTTAAAGTTGGTATTCAGTGTCTCTGTTTAAGACGAGCGCCGGGCGGTGGTGGTGCTTAGTCCTAACACGCAGGAGCCAGAGGGAGGCGGATCTCTCCTAGTTCGAGGCAGCTGGTCTACAGAGTGAGTTCCAGGACAGCCAGGGCTACACAGTGAAACACTGTCTTGAGGGGGGGGGGCGGCGGCGGGGGGGGATTTAGTTTTATGAATTTAGAGAAGTAAATTTTATGGGGCTATGGTTTTATTTTTATTCCTTTCTGTTGTTTTGCCTTTTTGTTTGTTTTGTCTTGAGACAGGTCTTATGTAGCCTTGGTCAGACTGGAACGCTCCATCTAAACCATGCTGGCCTCGAACTCATTTCGGGCTGTCTGCCTCAGCTTCCCATGACTCGTGATTTTAGGGAACAAGAAGGGCTTGACTCTGAAATTGGGGCCAGGTGGCAGCTGTTTTTTTCATCTTCTGCACTTGAACCTTAAAGGTGTAATTTTAAAGTTTCCCCTCTTCTCCGATATTTTCTTCCAAAGAAGCCAGCTCTTTAATTTTCAGTTGCCATCAAAGGGGACTCTGGGAGTCACGGTTTCTCCTGTCCTAGGTTGGAGACAGTGCAGTTTTTGCCACTCTTTAGCTCATGTGTTGCTAAAAGGGAGTGCATGTCTGGCGTTTTAGGTAGTCGTTAATATTTAGAGAGAGGGGAAGGGAGAGAGAGAGAGAGAGGGAGAGAAGACTGACGTTCAGCAATCCAGTAATCCAGGCCGGCCCCACACTCGAAATCCTTCTGCCCTAGCCTGCCAAGAGTCTCTATGGGCATGGATCACGAGGCCTGGGTATGTTCCTGTCCTGGTGTACACTTTCTTGTTTTGTTGCGTTTTCAAGGTGGTCTTGTATAACTTGGGCTTACCTTGAACTTTTAATATTCTGCTACCACCTCCCTGCTGTCAGGATCACAGGTGCGCAGCACCGGTACCAAAGATAGAAGCCAGGGCTTCAAGCTTAACTCTTTTTTTTTTTTTTTTTTTTTTTTTTGGTAAAAAGTTACTTATTATTGCCGGGCATGGTGCTCACAAACCTTTAGTCCCTGCATGTGAGAGGCAGAGGCAGGCAGATCTCTGTGAGTTCAGGCCAGCCTGGCCTACATAGTATATCTAATTTTTTAAAAAAAGTTATTTATTATTATTATTATTAATGAATGGTGGTGGGTGTTATAGCATAAATATGGAAGTCAAAAGACAATCTGTGAAGTCAGTTTTGGGTCTGGGGAGGAAACTCTAGTCACCAGGTCTGCGTGGCAAGCGCCTTCACTGCTGAGCCATCTTTCCAGTTCCTAGACTTTTTGATGAAAGGCTTGAATACAGATCTAGTATTAATGCCTTTATTGTGTGGGTAACAGCTAACCTTTAACTTTCCTGTGATTTTTTTTTCCCCTTTTACTTATGTAGCTGTTTGGCTAACTTACCTAACAAGCAGAGAGAGTATTAACAAGTGAATTTCAACTATTCTTCTGTTGGAAACTGGAGATGACTGTAAAGCCACACTCAGGAACTTTGCTGAGCCGAGACAGTTTGTGCTGCTGATTCCCTGGGGGTAGCAGATAGCTAGCATTGGGACTGACTGAATTTTTGCTATGATACCAGAGTTGGTGGTGTGGCTCAGGGTCAGAGCGCTTGCTTGGCACGTCAGAGGCCTTAGGTTTGACCCCAGCAGTACAGATGCACAGGTAGACTTACTGGTATGTGTTGGTATGCCCGGTATGGTTATGCATAGCTGCAAGTATAGAGTCAGCGAGGACTACATAGTGAGCCCCAGGCCAACCAGGGCTACACAGGGAGACCGTATCTTTTTTACTTTTATAATGATTCTTTGTGGGTTTCACATCATGTATTCTGATCCCACTTATTTCCCCGTCCCCTCACATCCACCCTCTGCCCATGTAACGCATCCCAAAACAAAACCAAATTTAAAAGAAAAACCAAACAAAATAAACAAAACAGAAACAGAGAGAGAGAGAGAGAGAGAGAGAGAGAGAGAGAGAAACCAAACAAAATAAAACAGAGAGAAGAATCTCGTGTGGAAGCTGCAGTGTGTTCCGTTGAGTCATAGTTTACCCTCAGGTCCAAGAGAGAGAGAGAGAGAAACCAAACAAAATAAAACAGAGAGAAGAATCTCGTGTGGAAGCTGCAGTGTGTTCCGTTGAGTCATAGTTTACCCTCAGGTCCATTCATCTTTATTTGCAAGTGTTCATGGCTCCAGTCATTGATCTGGCTCCAGGCCTCTGGCTTCTGCTACACCACCTGCCACCGATAATGGACTCTCACTGGGGCTGCTCTTGGATGTTCTGTTGTTGTCCTGTGTCATGGAGATCCTGTTGTTTTGGATCTGTAGGGTCATCCCCTTCACATGCTCCAACAGATCACAGGTGGGGTGGGTGTTGGGGTGGGACAGCTCCTCACATAGCTGTGGTACTGAGCCTGGGTGGTAGCTGGGTTGGTTAGCCCGCCAGCTTTCCGTCCTAGTCACTCTCCAGCACCGCCCTGGCGAGTTCACCCAGTGCAGCCTACAGCCAGGAGCAGGGCCAGTAGGGAGACCCTAGCTTAGCCCACCCCACAGATGTGATTTCCCTTTAGAAATAAAATCTGAAAGCTTGGTGTGGCCTGTAACCCAGTGCTGTGGGATCCCTAGGGCTGTTGGCTATCAGCCTATCTCCAGGTTCAGTGTGAAACCCTGACTCAAATATGTATTCGTTGTTACACACACACACCACACACACACACACACACACACACAGAGAGAGATAGAGAGAGAGAGAGAGAGAGAGAGAGAGAAACAGAGACAGAGAGACAGAAAAAGGGAGAAACACCAGGATCAGGAGTTCATCAAGGTCACGTTTGGCTATGTAGCAAATTCAAAGCCAGCTTGGACTACGTGAGACCCTAACTTAAAAGGAGCCCTCCTCCCCCCCCCCCCAGACTAGAGCGGTGACTTCACTGATTAAGAGCACTTATTGCTCTTACAGAACACACCTAGTGGTTCACAGTCATCTATAACTATAGTTCTTAGGGAGCCAAAGCCGCCTTCTGGTCTCCTCAGACACTTGGAGCACAGACACACAGGCAAAACACTCAAAACCATAAAATAAGGAAAGGAAAAAGGAAAGAAAATTAGAATATTCTTGACTGGAAACTATGCCTTGCCTAGTTTTGTCAACAGTGCCTATGCGCAGGTAGGGTTTGTTTGTTTGTTTGTTTGTTTGTGGCAAAGGTCACAGCCAACCTAGTCAGGAAAGAATATCCTGTAACAAGTTCCTTCTTGCTAGAGCCCTTTGCTCTAAGCAGAACGGTTTCTGGCCCTTCGACTTTCCTGTGGAAACATTACCACTTTTCTGGCTTTGGTGCCCATTGAAAGAACAAGTTAATGTTTGTTCTTAGCAGAGCAGCGAGAATGTTTGAACTGAATCTTCAGGGGAGGATCCGGAGCTGTGTCCAGCTGGGTATTGGTTGGTTGGAGGGCCTAGATAATTCCTTTAGTTCCCCTGCCAGAGACCAGCTCCACTGGAGAGCTGGGGCCTCTGACAAGCCAGAATCCCCTGGAAGTTGGTTCACCAGGGGTAATTTTCTGTTCCTCATAATCTTGACTGCCTTGCTGAGCATCCTTGCTGAGCTTTTTGGTGTTTATTTGATTTCTTTTTTAAGGTTTTTTTTTCCTTATTTGTAATTATGTGTATGTACGTGTCTGTGTAAGTTCTTAAGGAGGCCAGAGGAGTCAGAGCCCCCTGGTGCCGCAGTTCCAGCCTGATTAGGTACTGGGAAAGAGAACTGAACTTGGGTCCTCTGCAAGAGCATGGTACTTTTGAATCTCTCCTGCCCTAAATGCTGCGTGTGTGTGTGCATGTGTGCGTGTGTATATGTGATGGAGTCATGTGTGCGTGTGTATATGTGATGGAGTCATGTGTGCGTGTGTCTATGTGATGGAGTCATGTGTGCGTGTGTGTGTGCATGTGTGCGTGTGTCTATGTGATGGAGTCTCCCTGTGTAGATCAGGCTAGTCTGTAACCCCTTTTTAAAAAGTTACTACATTTATTTCTTTATTGTATGTGTTGGGGCAGCAGTTGAGGCTGGAGGACCACCTGTGGGAATCTGTTCCCTCCTACCACATGAGTCCCAAGGATTGCTTTAACCGCTGAGCTACTGCACTGACCTAACCCTGATCCTAAACTTTTAAGCCGTGTGTCTCAACCTCTCCAGTCCTGGGATTGCACTTGGGAGTCACCATGTCCTGTAAGATATATCCCCCCAACTTTTTAAAAAAGGTTTATTTATTTTAGCTGGGCAGTGGTGGTACACCTTTAGTCTCAGCACTTGGGAGGAAGAGGCAGACAGATCCCTGAGTTTGAGGCTATCCTGGTCTAGAGTTCCTGGATAGCCAGGGCTACACAGAGAACCCCTATCTTGAACCCTCCCCCCCCAAAATATTTATTTTTATTTCATTTACATTGGTGCCTTTTCAGCATGCATGTCTGTGTCAAGATGCTAGATCCTCTGGAACTGGAGTTACAGACAGTTGTTAGCTGCCTTGTGGATGCTGGGAATTGAACCCAGGTCCTCTGGAAGAGCAGCCAGTGCTCTTAACCACTGAGTCATCTCTCTAGCCCCTGCAAGATATATCTTTAGCATATGAATTACAATGACAAGTTTTAAGGACTTTTTCATTGGTAGTATATAGGAAATTTTTGCACAGGCTTCTGAAAAATTAAATCATTGCTGCTTATTAATTAGCCTTTCAGGAAAAAGTGCCAATAGATTTCAGTAAGTTAGACTAGAACTGCGGTCTGATAGAGGATGGATTGCTTTCCCGTTGGAACATAGTGTGAGTTTCTCTTGGCGATCCACTGTGTCCAGAAAACTGGAGGCTAAAGTAGGGAGGGACATTTTGATTGAATGAAATTCTGAAGCTCTTTTGGACTTGTCATCCTCCTCCTTCCCCCTGCTGAGTGCTGGGGTACAAGACTGCACCCCACACCTGGTTTTAGGTTAGGGAGTGCTGGGTATTGAACCTGGGACTTCATTCCTGCTAGGCAAGCGTTCTGTTGATTGTGTTGTATCCTTAGCCTTCAGCTGTATATTTGTTTTGTTTTGGATCAGGTCTCACCATTTAGTCTCGGCTGGCCCTGGACTCGAGATCCTTCCTCCTCAGCCTCTGGAGTCCTGGCACCACAGGCTTTCACCACCATTCCAGGCCTTAGGCTGTATTTCAGAGAGGGGGAGATCTGTCAGGATAAAGTGAGCAGCAGTCGTGTTGACACTTGTCGTGCCTGACTTCATAGTGGCTTCATCGCTGTGAAGAAAGTGGGGCAGGTGTCACTGTCTTCATTTCATGCACGGGAACTTAGACAGCTGGGCCTGGGGGTGTTCGTTCCGGCCAGTGTCAGCCGCTCAGGAGGCTGAGCTGAGAAGATCACTGTAGCCCAGGAAATTAAGTCCAGGCTGGGTAACAGTGAGGCCATCTGCAGTGACACCTAAGTGATAATGACCAACAGCAGAAGAAAGAAGAAGGAAGGTGTGCTGTACCTGGGATTATAGGAGTAAATGACGGCGCAGAAATACAGTTCTGGGGGCTGATGAGACGACCCAGTGGCTAAAAGCATCCACTGTCAAGCCTTGAATTTGATTTTCTGAGCCCAAGAAAGAACCATCTCCTATAATTTGTCCTCTGACTTGCATGTGTGTACTGTGGCACATGTGTCCTGCCCCATGCACACGCAAATAATTGTAATAAGACAAATTAAACCCTTTCTTTGCCTGAGTTATAATGATATTTAAGTGGGGAAGAAGTGGCCCAGTGGTTAAGAACATTTGTTGCTCTTCCACAGGACCTCCAGCAGATTAAATGGCTCCCAACTCCCGATAATTTAATCTCCAGGGCAATCCGATGTCCTCTCTGGTCTCTGTGGACACACATACACACTTTTAAAGAGTCTAGGGAGAGTGGAGGGTAGGATTTAGGGGTGGATACATTCATTTTGTAAATGTATGAAATTATAAAAGACTGAAACATAAAGGAAAAAATCTTTTTTTTTTTTGAGACAGGGTTTCTCTGTGGCTTTGGAGCCTGTCCTGGAACTAGCTCTTGTAGACCAGGCTGGCCTCGAACTCACAGAGATCCGCCTGCCTCTGCCTCACGAGTGCTGGGATTAAAGGCGCCACCACCGCCCGGCTAGGAAAAAACATTTAAAAGCAAATAAAATCCAGACTTTTGGCTTTTGTGGGCTCCTGTTCTCTCTATCATGTATTATCAAAGTATATAATGCTGATAGTTGAGCTTTTTGGTTTTTAGATAGTATCACACTGTAGCCCAAGTTACCCCCAAACTCAGTAGCAAGCCTGCCATCAGATCCTGGGTGCTGGACTGAGGCATGAGCCACCATGCCCAGCTACTGCAGATGTTCTGGATGCCATTTGTGCACATAAATGATAGCACAGATACCAATTACATTTAAATTATTTTTAGAGCTAGCTGTTTAAGAAATCAAACATTTTGGCCATGTAGAAGTAATTATCGGTTTTATCCAAAGTAAAGTATTTGGTGAGCCCCCCAGCCTGGGACATGCTGAATACCAGCTCTGCCCCAAGCCCAAGAATATGTAGTTGGTATCATCAGGGAAAAGAAGACTGTGCATTCATCTTTACCCTGGAAAGAAAAGAATAAAAACCTGCCCACGAGAGAAAGTGTAACCAAGGAGGAGAGACTCGTATGACAGGAAGATGGGTTTCGGTTCTGAGTGCCAGCCATTTGTAGGTCCCTAGGGGACAATACATCCTTACTTGGGGTCAAATCATGCGTAGTTACTAACATTTCTAAGAGGGTAGAAAGGTGCACACCTGTAATCCCAGCACTGCAGAGGTAGAAACAGGATGCTCAGGAGTTCAAGGCCATCGTGGACTACTTGACAAACACCATATCTCAAAATAATAATAATAATATAAATAAAATAAAATTTAAAAAATGTTGAGCTATTGAAAAAGCTAAGGTACCTCTTTGTTTGGGTCATTCAACTGATTGGTTGTTTTTCTCCAGCTCTATGTATGAGATGTGAGCCAAATCAAGAGGGAATCACCCTAAGTAAATTTCTCCCTGTGTTCTTGGAGCTGTAAGAATGCTTAAGTCAGCTGCCAGCTCTCTCTTCTCATTGCCTCCTCCATGGTCTCTGTGTAGCCTTGGCTGTCCAGGACCTCACTCTGTAGACCAAGCTGTCCTCGAACTGACATAGATCCACCTGCCTCCGCCTCCCAAGCACGGAGATCAAAGGTGTGCACCGCCACTGCCCGGCTTCATTTAAGTTCCCTCCAGATTGCAGCAGCCTCTGGAGGGGAAGACAGCTGGGCCTAGAATATTGGCATTTCCCCTGGTTGAGGTAGGACAATGTCAAAGGAGTCTTCTCTGGATTGTCTAATTTGTTCTTGATGTGTCTTTTCTCAGGAACAGTATTTTATTCTTGTCAGAATTATTCTTAGTGTCTCAACAACAAGACTTTCCAAGGTTGTCTAAATTTAGAATTTGGACAAGGTGAATTTTATTTCATTTCATTTGTAATTCCAGTTGCTTGGGCTGCAAAAGCAGAATGAAACTGGTCTCAAACTTACAACAGTCCTCCTGCCTCAGCCTCCCCAAGTATTGTGTCATTTTCTAGGAAGAAATTTGTATAAGCCCAGATCAGCCTGAGCAACATAGGATGATACTATCTTATTAAAAAAATGGTTAAAGCCCGGGTGAGTTTCAGGACAGTTAGGGCTACACAGAGAAATCCTGTCTCGAGGGATCGGTGTGTGTGTGTGTGTGTGTGTGTGTGTGTGTGTGTGTGTGTGTGTGTGTTTTTAATTGGCATGTTAGTAAATCCTGTAATATCCAAAGTCTTGTAACTAATACTTTCTAGATGAAACTAGGCATACTGTTTGTGTTCTTAAGTATCTGACTGAGGATTGCCACAAAAACAACCATAAGTATATAATAAAAGAAACCTTGATAGATGTGGTGGTGCTTGCCTATAACCCTATCCTTCAGAGATAGAGGCAGAATCAGAAGTTCAAGGCCAGCCATGGCTTCATAGTGAGTGCATGGCTCTCAACAAGAAAAGAAAAAAAAAAACATTTTTAGTGATAGTGGCTGAAATTAATAGTTCTGGCTAGCAAAATATAATTTTGTATGCAAATTAATTTTAGGTATAACGGAAAGAGGTAGCGCATTGGAGGTCCTAAGGGTCATTAGTATTCAGCTCTCAAGTTTAATCAAAGCCCCTGAGTTGTTTAGCAGTACCCCAAGTTTAGATTTAATAACATGTTTAAAAACCACACTCGCCACGATAACGAACTCCTGATCTCACGCTGACAATGGGGCAGCAGAAGTTTCTTACATGGTAGATCCTGCAGCTTGGCTGAAAGGCCACGCTTACCCTTTTAACTGGCCGAAGAAAGCAAAGGAGGAAGCCAGAGGACAGGGAGGAAGCTGGTGTCCTGGAAGTGGGCAGCTTAACTGCATCTCCGAGTCATTGTCATGATAGATTCCAGTTCGTCACCGTTAACAGACCTGGACATGGTTTCCTTGAGACTTCAAACCAAAGTTTGCTTTTACAAAGTGTTCTTTATTGTTGGGCAGAACGGGAGGCAGAGGCAGGAGGATCTCTATGAGTTTGAGGCCAGCCTGGTCTACAAGACCTAGTACCGGGGCAGTCTAAAGCTACAGAGAAACCCTGTCTCGAAAAACCAAAACAAACAAACAAAAATTATCATAAAATAATACCCTGCAAAAAGCATACATCATCACCCTCTCTTGAAATTATTATTAATTTTTTTGTAATTAGTCAAGATAATCGGAAGATTCTTCCTGATAGGGTTTTCATTCTAGCTTCTATATTCTTACTTTCCTCCTCTCTCTCTCTTCTCTCTCATTTAAGAAATGCATGACTTAAACATTAATTTAAATGATCTATGCTCTGTACACCACGCACCACTTACAAGACTGAGTTGGGTTAGAAAGTCTTGCTATTTAAGTCCCTTTTGAATTTTGCTTTTCTTTTGAACACTCCAAGTCTTCCGATTGCTGTGCGGGTCAGCGAAGGGCTCGGCAGATCGTTGTTTTGGAAACTGATCTGTCGTAGTAAAAACAGGAATTCCAGAGAAGCGCAGAGTGCTTCTCCTGACACCACAGCTGTACATAAACACGGCATAAAAGATGCGGATGAGAGGCGAGGGCACCCAGATGCCTGTGTTGACACCAGCCACACCTACTCCCCAGAAGAGCTCTGCTCCAAGTCCTTTAAAAAAATATGTATTTTAGTTTTATGTGTGTGAATGTTTTGCACGCATGTATGTCTGTGTACCATGTGGGTGCCTGGTGTCTGCAGAGGTCGCAAGAGGGCACTGGGTCTTCTGGAACTGAAATTACAGGTGGTTGTGAGCCACCATGTGGTTGCTGGGAACTGAACCTAGGTCCTCTATAAAAGCAGCAAGTGCTCTTAACCACGGAGCCCACGGAGGGGCTGAGCTCTCTGCAGCCCCTCAGAGCCCTTGAGCTGGTCCTGGAGCTCATGTCATTAATAGCAGTAATGGCATTGAGTTTCCGACTTCCAGCTTGTACAGCAACTTTTCCAATATTTTTTCATATTAAAAAGCACTTATTAGCCGGGCGGTGGTGGCGCATGCTTTAATACCAGCACTTGGGAAGCATAGACAGGTGGATCTCTGTGAGTTCAAGGCCGGTATGGTCTACAAGAGCTAATTCCAGGACAGCTAGGGCTGTTACACAGAGAAACCCTGTCTCAAAAAACCAAAATCAAAAGCAAAACCAAAAAGCAATTATTAAATTATTATTACGTTTATTTTTTTAGCATGACTACCTTTTTTTTAAGGTTTCATTTAGTTTATGTGCGTTAGTGTTTTGTCCACATTCATATCTGCGTGAAGGTGTTAGATTCCCTGGAACCGTAGTTACAGACAGTTATGAGCTGCCGTGTGGGTGCTGAAAAATGAACCTGGGTCCTCTGCCCTAGAAGAGCAGTCAGTGCTCTTAACCACCAAGCCAGCTCTTCAGCCTGTTTGTTTGTATTTTACAACAAGGTCTTACTATGTAGTCTGGGCTAGCTTTGAAGTCTTTCAAATCCTGCCTCAGCTTCCAAGTACTGGTATGCAATACTGTGCTCAACTTGTAAATACATCTATGTGAGAGATTTCTAGAATGTATAGAGGGAACATGTGTCAGTGAGGTACCAGTAGATAAGCGTGTGACTTAGACACTCACATTGCTAGTTCCTAGGTTTCTAGGTTGATGTTTTTTTAAAGACTGTTTTTATTTTTATGTTATGTGTGTGTGTGTTTCGCCTGCATGGAAGTATGTGCACCACAGTCATGTCTGATGCCTTGAGAGACCGGAAGAGGGCATTGAATCTCCTGGAACTGGGGCTGTAGGTGGTTAGGAGCTGCCGTGGAAACTGTGTCTGGGGGCTGGAGAGATGGCTCAGTGGTTAACAGCACTGACTGCTCTTCCAGAGGACCTGTGTTCAATTCCCAGCACCCACATGGCAGCTCACAGCTGTCTGTAGCTACAGTTCCAGAGGATCTAACATTCTCACACAGACATGAATGTGGACAAAACACCAATGCACATAAAATAAAATCTTAAAAGAGAGAGAGAGAGAGAGAGAAACTGTCTAGTCACCACATGTTCACCATGGCATGTATGCCCAAATATACATACATAAAAATGTAGTTAAAGTCAAAAAATAAAATCAATATTGTGCTATAAGTTTAGGATCCTAGCAAGGACCCTGGGAGGGGAAAACCTAATTTCCCAAGACAACAGCTTGGCTATTGAGGGAGACTGGTTCTGCTGTGGTTTAGATCATGTTTAAATACATTGTCTTTTCTGTTTATTTTATCCATCAATTTAGTTGATTTTTTTCCTTCAGTGAGAAAACAATCCCCAAGGAGCGTGTGTTGGTCAGTCCTAATGTGGAGGCTGCAGGAGGCAGGAATGGTTGTTTGCCCTGGCCTGCTGTTGGCTGTTTGTTTGTGTCTCCATGCCGACTCAGGAGGCCCTGACTCTTCCTGGGCATCTTTAGTTCAGCCACAGGATTCTGTGTCCATAGATTGGAGACTCGAAAGTTTTCTAACTTCTCTTAGCAAGGTGTGAAATTCAGAATGTCGTTGATAATTGACAGAATTATAGAAGAGAAGGAACCCCTAAGAAGCAAAAACCAGGGCTGTGTCTGACCCAAAAAGGAATCTGTCCCTTGTCATCTGTGCTGTGTGGTTCCCTTGTCTTCCTATTACTGCTTCTACTTCCGCTTCCTGTGTCTCTCCTGGCCTCCTGGATTTATCTAGATTACCCTTTTGTCTATTGTTTGCTTAGTTTGGGTCTTTGTTGGTTGGGGTTTTTATTTTGTTTTGGGGAGACCGTGTCTCATTTATCCCAGCCTAACCAAAATGACCTTGAACCCCTGATCTTGCCTCCACCTCCGGAGTCCTAGGATCATTAGCTTGGCCACCACACATGACCTTATGAGAGACATTTTTTTCTGTCAAAGGTATAGCCTGACAAGAGTCCTAGTCCCTGGAATCTTTCTAGAGCCTCGTCTGCTTGTCTTGTCAGTTCAGCCACGGGCAAGTGTACAGGTGTTGTCATAAACATAGATTCATGAAACTAGCTGTGTGTTGTTCAAGAAAACTTGCCGGGCAGTGGTGGCGCACGCCTTTAACCCCAGCACTCAGGGAGGCAGAGGCAGGTGGATCTCTGTATGTTCGAGGCCAACCTGGTCTACAGAGTGAGTTCCAAACCAGCCAGAGCTACACAGAGAAGCCCTGTCTCCAAAACAAAACAAGAGTCATGTCTGGCAAGAATCCAGGATGTAGGATTCGAGAGCGACACTGAGATGGGTTGTTGGGGGTAAGAAGTTTATTATCAGGACAGAAAGGCAACAGAATGGCAGGGGCTCTGAGGAGACTCAGGCCCATGCAGCAGGGTTGGGGTCCCTTCTTACAGATTTTACAGGAGCCTGCTGCCAGACTGTCTCGCATTCCCTAGCAGGCAGCAGGAAAGGGGGAGAAGAGACTATGTCCGTGTATTGTAGTTCTTTGATATGTCTGATTATCCAGTCTGCCAGTGCAGGGTGCTCACTTGGGGAAGTAAGAAGCCAGGTACCTGGAAATCTGTTAGCTAAAGATTCAGGTGGTGGTCTTAGGAGGATGCCTTCCAGTTTCTGGCTGACTGGGGACGGCTGCTATGGGACCTGAGTTCAAATCCCCTGGCACCCGTGTAAAAATCCGAGCGTGGCCATGCGTATGTCTATATCACCAGTGTTCTAAGACAGGATTGGCCAAGCCAGCTTTCTTTATTAATTAACCAATTGTATTCACAGCATACAAAGGGGAACCCACATCACTAGGCTTGCTGGCTGCCAGCATAGTTACATAGTTCAGAGACCCTGTCTCACGGAAATAAGGCAGAGAATGAGAGACCGGGACACCCAGTGTTCTCTGGCCTCCACATACGTGTGCACAGGTTCATGTACATGCATGAGTGCATATACAACATACATGTATGCATGCACACGTACACACACAAAGAGCTGTGTCTACTTTCCTAGAGTGTTCATTTTCTTTAGACGTCCCCTCATGGCCCTCTTACCCTAGAGCAGAGGGATCCTGCTGGCCTCTGTGAGTATCAGTTTTTGGCAGGGGGCTTGGTGTTCTTGATTACTACTGAAGCGTAAAGTGACAGTCACCTTTAATATATATTTTAGTGTAGTAGTTGAGAGCACAGAACAGGACCAGAATGCCTGCCTCTTTTCCCCAGCATTTGCTGCTTAATGACTGTAGACCCAGGTAGCCTCACTTAGATGTGTCTCAGTGTCCCCAGAGAGCCCGTGCTAAACTGGATCCCCGAGATCCAATATCAGAATCACAGGCAAGGGAGTCTGATTGCTCATCTCGGGTCAGGTGTCTTCCGGATGTGTTGATTGATGGTCAAGTAGACATGGTACAGAATAACCGTGTCCGCTCCCCAAGAGGCCGCAGTATAGCTGAGGTTGGCCTTGCACCATAGAGACTGCTCCTTAGTGTGCTGGATGTAGGCTTGTGCCGCCACCCCTGTTCACATACTACTTTTACCTTTTCTTTCTTAAGACAGGGTCTCTGCCTGTCTCTATATCCTAGCTATCCTAGAACTTGCTGTGTAGATTAGGCTGGCCTCTAACTCACAAAGATCCTCCTGCCTCTGGATGCCACTCCTTACACAATAGATCGATAAATGTAATAGAGTCCTTTTAGATTTTGTCTTTCCCATAACAGCTCACCAGTCCTTCCTTGTGCGCCAGGTGACTTACCTCTCCTGAGCTTTGTTGCTGTCTTCCGCCCCAGCGCCTTTCTTGCATTAGCGTCCAGGATAATCCTCCTCGCTTGTCGCCTCACTGATAACAGCTGAGACTGACAAGCAGTGTTTGTGACAGTAAAAGAGCTATTTGCTTCAGTCCCTCCTGGGAAAGCCATGGCCAAGCCTCGCTGCCCTCAGTTTTCACAAGCTGTATCTTGTTCCCTTCCTGCAGAGTGGCGTTTCTCTCCCCAGGACCTCGGGGGCTTGCCGAGCCTCTACATCCTTGGCCGTATCCCTCAGCATCTTTCTCTGGTGGAGACATCGCTCATGATTGCTCAGCTGCAGTGAGCTCCAGAGAACTGGCAGGGAATGTTGAGAGGTGGAGATTGTTCAAGGTTACCAAGTATTTGAAAAGAGTAGACAGCCGGCTGTCAGGGAATGCTCCACAGCAGCAGTAGGAGGGAGAGGGGTCTTTCAGCGAGCGAACTAGCTCTGATTGATCTTGGGCAAATATCTTCACAGTTAACCTTCTCTCAGCTTCCTGGAAATACCCTGCATGTAATTGGTTGCAGTATTCAAGGGCAAAGTGGCCATGGAGGCTCACTCCTTTAATCCCAGCACCAGGAAAGCAGAAGCAGGCAGATCAAGGGCAGAGGAATTGATAAGTTATTCAGCCCATAGTTATGAAACAAACAATTATCAAAATGTCTTATTTTTGTAGCTCTTAATGTTTTTTTATTTGGAAAAATAATTCACTTTTGCATCTACGCCTTTTCCTAGCTCACTAACCCACACCCATTCTTGGAAGAGTCTTTGTCTTTCCTAATAAACTGTGTCTATAATTATTTAGAAATTAAATTTGCAAAAATGTTACCAAAAAGAATAAACGTTCAAAAGTAACCTTTGCCCTTCACCTCAGCTTATCTCTTACGTAATAGTGACTCCTACATTAGAAAACAACAAGAAGCCGGGCAGTGGTGGTGCATACCCTTAATCCCAGCACTTGGGAGGCAGAGGCAGGCCGATCTCTGTGAGTGTGAGGCCAGGTTGGTCTACAAAATGAATCCAGGACAGCCTGGAAATATTGCACAGAAAAACCCTGTCTCAAAAAAAAAAAAAAAAAAAAAGGTGGCCGGTAGTCAGGTAAATGTCTTTGATCCCAGCACTCAGGAGGTAGAGGCTGGTGGAGCCCTATGTTCAAGACCAGCATCTACATCTACATCAGCATCTACAGAGCAAGTTCCAGGATAGAACAACATAGCACCTCAGCATCTCTTTTTTGTTCTGTTTTATTTTGAGGCAGGGTTTCTTTGTGTAACAGTCCTGCTGTCCTGGAACTAGCCGTGTAGATCAGACTGGCCTCAAACTCACAGAGATCTGCTTGCCCTTGTCTCCGAGTGCTGGAATTAAAAGTGTGCACCACCACTGCCTGGCGCCTCAACCGCTCATTACTGGAGATCTTAACGGGATGTTTTGCTTGGTTGTTTAGACAGGTTTTGCTAGTCGAGGCTAGCCTCAAACTGGAAGAGTCCTGGGAAGTGTGATGCTTGGCTTGGCAGTCTTCATCGTAGTGGAGCTCTCTGCTTTCTCCACTTTGCCGTTCCCCTGTGGTCACTGACCATCCTTCGATGAAGTCCTGTGATGTGATCATGTTTGTCCCATTTCCTTCCACCACAGTTAATCAAATCAGTGAAATTACAGTCTTAGGAAATGGGGCTTTGGGGAACTGAGTAGGTTATGAGGGCAGAAGCTTCAGGAGGATGGAGTAGAAAAAAAAAAGAAAGAAAACAAACTTTTGTGTCAATATGGTAGACTGTCGAAGCTGTAGGGGCTGGGACTGGAGACAGGGTTCTGACATTAACAGCACATTCTGTTTCTGCTGAATGAGACTTTCAGGTTACTTTTTGTTTATTTTTTCAGGGCCTGTGCCTGTCCTCAGCCTATGGTTTGATTTAGAATTCCTGTGGACGTGTTATAGTCCTATAGCATCTGTTTACTGTTCCGTTCAGGCCCAGATACTTTCGTGATACCCTGTTATTTACATCTGCCCAGCTTGCCCAGGCTTGCTGGAAGGAATTGAGTGCTGTCTGGGTGCAGCCTTGAAGACACGCCCTGCACACTGATTGTTAGAGGCCTTGAAAGGAATGCTCGAGGCTTCAGGGGTGTTCAGGCTTCAGGGGTGTTCGGTCGGAGTGTAGCTTTGTTTAGATTTCAGCTCCGGGGAGGTGTGGGGAGAAGAGGGGATGGTCTTTAGCTGTGCCAGAAGGCATCATAGTTTTGGTTTAGTGTTGAGGACAGAGAGTGAGAGGTTGAACAAAAGCAAGTTTGCAGCAGCTGTTGGGAAATGCTAAGCTGTAGCCTCAGAGTCTCGTCTCCGGGTTAACCCTTTCCCACACACTGTTCATGATGGGTTTGTTTGTCTCAGTCATTTTAGACGCCATCTTTGCAAATCTACACCAGTCCCCCCTGGATTCCAACACTGTTCACCCTGCATTGAGGATGGAAATAGAAACCTCAGGAGAAATGCAGGGACCCGTAGGGAGGTCAGAATGGGTTGCAGCTGGGAGGAGAGGCTGGGATTGTAAGTGCTTCATGGTTTTCTTGTTTGTTCCTTTGTTTAGTTTGTTCTGCAGTGCTGGGCTTTGAACCCATGGCCTTAACTATATTGTACTGATGACCGACCTGGAGCTCACTATGTAGGCCAGGCTAGCCTCACTCTCACAGAGATCTGCCTGCCTCTACATCCCCAGTGTGGGATTATAGGTGTATGCCAACATCGCCTGGCCGTGTTTTTTTCCTAACAAGAAGTCTGTCTCAGAGCTGCACGTGTGGCTCAGTGGTGTATTAATTACTAGCTTAGTCTGCCCAAGGACCAGAAGTCAATCCCTATCACTACCCAAAATGCTAGATGATAGACGGTGGGTGGGTGGGTCGGTGGGTGAGTGGGGGATTGAAAGGGAGCCTGGAGAGATAGTTTAGTGGTAGGGTCACTTGCTGCTCTCCAGAGGACCTGACTTCAGTCCTACCAACATGCACCTCGCGGCTCACAACCACCAGTAACTCCAGCTCCGGGGATGTGATGCCCACTTCTGGTTCCCTGTGGTGTCAGTCTGTGTGTGTTCCTTAATACTAAAGACCTGCTCTCTGCAGAACAATGTTACTACTGCCAGACCTTGTTGATTTTGAGACACCATGAAGCCCCAGACTCCTCAAAGTCAGGGCCATCCCAGCTTCACTTCCCCCCTACCCAGTACTGGGACTGCAGGTGTGAGCTGCCATGCAGGCCCTGATTGCAGATCTTAGGGAAGTCAGTCAAGGTTAGTAACTGAGTCCCTGTTTCCTTCTCATAGAAGAAGCTCCAAAAAAGAAGGAAAATAATCTCATTCTTAGGTACAACTTGGACTTTAGCTGTTAAACTTTTTTTTTGCCTGTTCTGGAACTCGCTCTTGTAGACCAGCCTCGAACTCAGAGATCTGCCTGCCTCTGCCTCCCGAGTGCTGAGATTAAAGGCGTGCGGCGCCACCGCCCAGCTAGCTGTTAAACTTTGGCATGACTCTCCAAGCCTCTGCTTCTTCATCTTAGGTGTGAGAAATCAGTCTTAATTCATAGGGTTGCTTTAAGAAATCAACAAAACAAGACACACACAAAACACTCAGACCAGGTTGTTTTGGAACAGGATGAGTACTTGATGCACAGTTTAAAACAAAAAGAAAGGGCTGCGTGTGGCTCAGTACACAGGTTTGGTGGGTGAGTGGGCCTGCGTGGTTGTGGGTGGATCTGTGTGGTAGTGGGTGGGCCTGCATGGTAGTGTGGACCTGTGTGGTTGTGGGTAGGCCTATGTGGTAGTGGTGGATCTGTGTGGTAGTGGCTGGGCCTTTGTGGTAGTGGTGCACCTGCGTGGTAGTGGTGGATTTGCGTGTTTGTGGTTGGGATCTGCCTGATAGTGGGTGGGCCTATGTGGTTGTGGGTGGGATCTATCTGGTAGTAGGTGGGCCTGTGTGATTGTGGGTGGGCCTGCGTGGTAGTGGGTGGACCTGCGTGGTCGTGGGTGGGCCTGCATGGTAGTGGGTGGGTCTGTGTGGTAATCAGTAGATCTTGCTTGAGTGTAGGCAACACCTAGAAACAGGCACTTCCTCTAAGGCAAAATCCCTTGGTTCCAGTTAACCCACTGGAATGCATGTATGAAAAAATTGAAACGGACCGACTTTTAGAATGCTTTTGTCTTCATGTGCTTGCTTTTTCTGTTTTTGTGACAGTGCTTTTGAAGATGAGACACTAAGGCTTCGGCAGTTGAAGCTGGACAATCAGGTGAGCAGGGGCTCCCAGGGGCTGTCCTGGCTGGAGCTGGTGGTCTCGGTTCTGAAGTCACAACAGGGTCTCACAGAAAGACTAGATGGGCAGGATGGCTCGTGGCTACTCATTAAACAGTGTCTGAACTTAGTCGCCAAGCCAAAGGTCTGGGCTGTGGCAGGAGCAGGGCGATTTGACGATAGTAGCAATTAACTGGCTTTGTTAATAATCAATGAAAACCTCCTGACACCTTCTACAGGAACTAGAAGAATGTTGTAGCTGGGCATGGTAGCATTGGTAATCCCTGCTCTAGAGAGACTGATCACCACGAGGTCAAGGTCAGTCTGATCTACACAAGGAGACCCTATCTCAAAACCCGAAAATAATGATAGATAGATGGATAGATAGATAGATAGATAGATAGATCAACAGACAGACAGACAGACAGACAGATGAGTCAGTAAGTAAATAGATAAGAGATATGTTGGCCTGGTTCTTATTGCTATAACAAAATACATGAGACTGGGTACATTATTTTTAAAAAGAAACTTACTCAACTCACAGGTTTAGAGGCTAAAGTCCGAGATCTAGCAGCTTCATCTGGTGTCTGGTGATGCCCGTCTTAGTTAGGCTTCTAGTGCTGGGACAGACACCATGACTGTAATCATCTCACAGCCTGGAGTCCATCATGAAGAAAGTGTGCTACAGACTTGCCTAAAGGCATATCTTAGAGAGGCATTTTCTCAACTAAGGTTCCTTCTTCCCAGATGACTAGTTTATACCAGATTGCCATAAAACTAGCCTGCACAGCCCCCTTAGTTACTGCACAACATGACAGAGACCAACAAGGAAAATAGCTGGTACAGGAGAGATGCCACATGAAAGGGCAGGAAAATGACTTTGTAGGCGGAGGCTGCTTGTTCATTTCCCCAACACCAAGACCCAAAATAATCACACAGAAACTATATTAATTAAACCCCTGTTTGGCATGTTAGCTTTGACTTCTTATTAACTAACTTTTATGTCTTAAATTAATCCATTTCTATTATTTTGCATTTTACCATAAGGTTCATGGTTTACCAGTAGATAAGGTTCTGGTATGTCTGTCTCCTTCGGCAGCTACATGGCATCTCCCTGACTCCACCTTCTTTCTCCTAGCCTTCAGTTTAGTTTTCCTGCCTAGCTCTATTCTGCCCTGCCAAAGGCCCGAAGTAGCTTCTTTATTAACCAATGGTAACAAAGCATATTCACAACATACAGAGGGGAATCCCACATCATAACTTTTTTTTCCTTCTTGGTTTCTTTGGGGGTGCATAGCAGGACTTAGCTGGCCTCAAACTACAGAGATGCTCCTGCCTCTGCCTCCTGAGTGCTGGGATTAAAGGCATGTCCAACCCTACCACAGCTTTTTGATTCTTGAAATAGATTCTTGCTGTGTTGCCCACCCAGGCCTCAAATTCATAATCATCCTGCCTCCACCTCCCGAGGACTGGGTTTATAGGCATGTGCCACCACAGCTGGCGCTTCTTATGACCTCTTGCTCTTGGAACCAGCTGACACCCTGGGGGCAGGGGAACTGCCTTTATCCCTTCCCACAGCAGGCTTGTAGATGACTTATCCCTTCCACGAGGCCACAGCTTTCTCTTACTGTCTTGGAACTTGCTGTGTAGCCCAGGCTTTCTCTGAAGTCAATCCTCCTGCCTCAGCCTCTCTGGGGCTGGGTTGCAGCCTCTACCCTATTTCCCCACCCTTCAGCATGACTGCACTTGACTGCATGGGGCCCTGCTTCAGCACATGACTCTCTGGGAGACACTGCAGGCCATGTCCACATTGGAACAATACCACTTAACAGGTTTTCCTCATCTAGAATTTGGTCTGAAGCACATCTCTGAGTTCGAGATCTACAGAGTGAGTTTCAGGACAGCCAGGGCTACACAGAGGAACCCTGTGTCAAAACAAAAAACCAAGAAAACAAAATTTTGGCCTATGCTTGCTGCTGTGCTGTTTAAATTTTGTTTTGGTTGGGTTTTTTGTTTTTTTTTTTGAGACAGAGTTTCTCTTTGTGGCTTGGGAGCCTATCCTGAAACTTTGTAGATCAGGCTGGCCTCGATCTCACAGAGATTCGCCAGCCTCTACCTCTCGAGTGCTGGGAATAAAGGCGTGCACCACCATCGCCTGGCTTATTTTTTTAATAGTGTTATTCACAGGTTTTTTAATATACATTTTATTTATTTATTTAATTTCTATGTGGGAAAGGGTTGGGTTTTCACGACAGGGTCTCACCCTACAAACCAGACTGTCCTTAGACTCCCAACAGCTCTGCCTCAGTCTCCCGAGTTCTGCGATTGCAGGTATATCTCACCCTGCCTAGCTGTGTTTGTTTTCTTTACTGGACTAATAGAATAAGAACCAAGGACAGATTTTTTTAATAACTTATTTTTATTTTATGTGCATTGGTGTGAAGGTGTCAGATCCCCTGCAACTGGATCTTCAGACAGTTGTGTGCAGTCAGTGCTCTTAACCACTGAGCCATCTCTCCAGCCCCAATTTATTTTTATCTTATGTGCATTGGTGTTTTGCCTGCATGTGTGTCTGTGTGAGGGTATTGGGTCCCCTAGAACTGAAGTTATAGACAGTTCTAAGATGCCATGTGGATGCTGGGAATTGAACTCGGGTTCCTTGGAAGAACAGTCAGTGTTCTTAACTGCTGAGCCATCTCTCCAGCCTCCTAAGAACAGATATTAAGATATACATTTATTTTTGATTGACACATAGTGATTGTACATATCTGTTCGGCACTGCGACATTGCCTGCCAAGTTGGTTTATGTGCGTGTGTGCTTGTCCCTGGGTAAGTGAGTCAGAGCACAGCCTTTGGGTCTCACTTCTCACCTGTCCATCTTGTTTGAGATGGGGCTTCTGGGTGACATGAGCCATCTAGCCGTCGAGATCAGCTGGCTCAGAATTTCTGCAGCATCCCTGTCCCTGCCTCCCCTTTCCTCATATGGACACCCGAGGATTACAGACACATGAGTTGTGGCAGCTAGATTTTATGTGGGTTCTGGGCATCTGAGCTTAGAACAAACTTGCGTGGCAAACACTTTTACCCTTCCAGGCATCTCCCCATCCCATGTTTTTGTTTTTGTTTTTTAGCTCTTTTGAAACAGGGTCTCTCTTTGTAGTCCTGACTCTTCTGGAACTCACTCTGTAGACCAAGCTTGTCTTTGAACTCACAGAGATCCACCTACCTATGCCTCCCAAAGTGCAGGGATTAAAGGCACGGCCGCCGTGCCTGGCTCCCACTAAGTATATGTTTGATGATCATTCCATCAGAGTTCCCTAGCCTAGGGACATGCAACAGTCTTTCATGACATGCCTGCATGAAGGAAGGAAGGCATGTGCAGTGCTGTGCAGTAACATGCTGTAATGATGCTTAGGCAACTTAGAACTATACCTGACATCCGTCGCTTTCATGTTTGATTTTCTATGTGATTTTTTTTTAACATTTGTCAAAACTATTTAATAATCACGTGAGTTTGCATGGGGTCTACGTGACAAACCTGATGGCATACAAAGCAAAGTGAGTCTAACCAAGAAAATGGTGAGTTCTGAATCTAGTCAGCACCTAAGAACAGGCCTGGGGAGAAGGCCAGGGTGCGGCTGAGTCCTGTAGTAGAGTTGCCTTGGTTACCAAGTGTGCCAGAACTCAGTGGTGGGAGGGTGGCGACTGCAGAGGAAGCAGGTCAACTGCAAAGCGGAGGAGGAATCAGCAAAGATGAGATGACACTTTTTATCATGGAGGTCAACAAGGACCAGTCCCCTTCTTGGATACCACACAGAACAGTATTCCAGACTCAGACCACCAATTGTGACCCCTTTAATCCTACCTGAGGCTCCCCTAGAATCTTTAGAAATTACCAAAGGCTAGTGGCGCATGCTAGCGTGTGCCTGTAATCACAGAGCTGAGTAGGTAGAGGAGGGATGGTCACAGGTTCAAAGCCAGCCTCAGCTGCATAGCCAAATCCTGTCTTTTAACATTGGTGTAGCATTTGCTCGTGGCTTTTGCCTGCCCTCTCTAGCCTTAAATCACCCCTGATTTCTGCAAGACCGGATCCAGTCCAGATGAGACACTGGACCACTTGAGTTCCCACCAATGCCGGAGGCTTCTGGTCTTATTGGTTCCTAGCATCTCAATGGGCATGAAGTGGCAGCTGGGTTCATCTCCCTAATGACCAATAGTGCTAAACTGTTCATAGCTTAAAACAAAACAAAACAAAACAACAGGATCCAGCTGTATGGCTCTGGCTGGAATTCCAGTTCCAGGAGATCTGCCTCCCTCTTCTGCGCTCTGTGGCCATCGGGCATGCACGTGGGGCACAAGCATACTGTAGACAGAACTGTTGTGCACAAAGAAAAATAAACATAATTTAAAAATAGTGTATGTGTCAGTGCTTTCCTTCCTGTCTTACTGGGCATTTCTCTCATATCCATTCCTGCCTTTTCGCCTGACTTTCTTGCCTTATCTTGCTGTTTTGGTTTGGTTTGGAGGAACTTGGTCTCACCCTGTTAGGCAGTCTGGCCATGAACTCCTGGGATCAGTGTCCTGCTTCAGCCTCCCAAGTGAGTTTCCACGTCATAACCATGACTTTACATATACAGGGTGTGTATGTTGGTTTTTGCCAACACAACACAAGCTGACGTCATCTAAGAGGGACCTTCAGTTGAGAAACAGCACCCATCAGATTGGCGCGTAGGCAAGCCTGTGGGGCGGTTCTTAATTGGTGATTAATGTGAAAAGGTTCAGCCCACTGTGGGCGGGGGGGGGGGGGATGGTGGTCCTGGGGTATATAAGAGTAGACTGAGCCGGCCCTGAGGAGCAAGCCTGGAAGCAGCATTCCTCCATGACCCCTACTCATTTCTTGCCGCCGCTTGCCTGTCCTGACTTGCCTATTGTGGGAATGGAGCCTCTCCTTCCAGGTCAGTTTGGGTCAGGTGTTCATCACCGCACAGAAAGTCACAGAGACGCAAGCAGGCGTTCTGAAGGGTTGCCCCAGCTCCGGCTCTTTGTCCTGCGTCTACCCGTAAACTCAATTTCCCTGCTCAGAATGTCCCAACTATCTTTTCTTTCTTCTCACTTCTGATCCAAGTTCATTTGATTTCGATTTGTAAGATGAACAAGAATGCAAAAACCGAGGTTGGCTGTGGCAGAGCATCCCAGTAATCCCAAGATTTGGGAGGTGTGGGCGAGATGGTCAGTAGCTGAAAATCAGTCTGTCATGCATAGGAAGACCCTGTCTCAGAAAAGAGGAAAAAGCCCGACCTGATGCCGCCCGCCGTGTGCTGGAATTAGGATATGCGCCTCTATGCGCAGCTGCCATGTTTTCATCTTTTGTGAAACAAAAAGAGATTCACAGTAGCCCTTAGGATTAGTTTTTAAAAGGAAAAGAAAGGCCTGCTAAGCTATTCCATGAGGGTGGGCGCTGCGTTGTAATGCCGAATTTTCTCTCTAGAGGGCGCTGCTGGAGAAGAAGCAGAGAAAGAAGCGCCTTGAGCCACTTATGGTACAACCAAACCCAGAAGCCAGGCTGCGGCGGGTAAAGCCCAGAGGCAGCGAGGAGCACACGCCTTTGGTGGACCCTCAGACGCCTCGCAGCGACGTCATCCTACATGGTGTGTATTTAGACAGTGCCAGGTCTGGCTTAAGTACAATTTTCACAGACCCAAGATGAGGCAGGAGAATGCAGATGGTGCACAAAGACAGTACTGGCTCCCTTCCTAAGATCCTTCATTATCTTGATAATCACGTTCTGGGTCTTTGGGAAGAGAAATAGCGGAAGATGCCTTCAAGTTTACGTCCATCCTAGAACTATTGATTTTGATGCAAAGAGAACGGCATTGCCTGAAATGAATGAATGAATTCTCAGAATGAATAAAAAGTCTGCCGTGAGCCACACGCCCAGCCTTGGCCTCATTCCTAGGTTCTGAAGTACAGTTTGAGTAGCCAAGCCTGTTGGTAGACTCGGTCCCTGTTCTGAACACACATGCTTATGATGTTAAGGAAGGAGAACTGAGGTGGCTGGGTAGCCCTTGATTGGCCGCATCCCCCAAAGCCCCCAGCTCAGTTCTGATCAACATTCACTCTTTCTTCGGGCTCCTAGGCATCGATGGGCCAGCTGCTTTCCTTAAGCCAGAGGCTCCGGATTTGGAAAGCAAGCCTCAGGTTCTCTCAGTGGGCTCCCCAGCTCCGGAAGAGGCCACCGACGGAAGTACAGGTGGGGAAAGCCCTCCAGTGGAGACCGCCTCCAAGCCAGACCTCCAGGAGATTCTCCAAAAACACGGTGAGGGGGACGCTCAGTTTATGGCAGGGTGCGCACCTTTCCCGCGTCGGCCTACATTCTTAGTGACCCAGACCTGCTTAGTGTGGCTTGGGTTCCAGCATCTTTGACATCTAAGGGGGGAAACTTGACAATAGTCGTCATGTATGCTGTTGTCTGAGGAAACAAGATAATGAAATACAGAGTAGTCATTATCATATATGACTTTTCCTTTTGCCTTTTTTTTTTCTTAAACCTACTTTTTTTCAAGACAGAGTTTTTCTGTAGCTTTGGAGCCTGACCTGGAGCTCTTGTAGACCAGGCTGGCCTTGAACTCACAGAGATCCGCAGGCCCCTGCCTCCTGAGTGCTGGGATTAAGGACATGCACTGCCATCACCTGGCCTTACACCTAGTTTCTTTTTCTTTTCTTTTTCTTTTTTTCCTTTTTTCCCCCTTTAGACAAGGTATTGCTATGTGACCCAGGCTGGCTTCCAATTTGAGATCCTCCTGTCTCAGTCTTTTGAATGCTGACACCGTAGACATTTATCACCATGCTCAGCTATATAACTGCCCTTCAAGTGAGGAACTTGAAAGGCAGCAAGGAATCAGTGTATGCTGGGTGCTTGCCTTGCTAGCCCCTCCTGGGAAGAGTGGTTGGATACCGAAACAGGTTCATGCATTCATCCATTAGAAATAGCTTATGGGAGTCAGGAAGCTGGCTTATTGTTTAAAGACACCCGCTGCCAAGCCCAGCAACCAGAGTTCAATCCCTGGAACCCCATAAGGGAGAAGGAGGATTAATTACCCTCCATACACACCTGGCAAACCTGTCAACCTGAGCATAAGCAGAGCCGGTGTTGGGGAAGGAGAGAAGCACAGAATAAACAAAATGTAACTTTTAAAGGTTTAAAGAAGAAAATGAGTTCTGTGCATAATTGTATGGAGCTTTGTTCTCATACATGTTCTCATAGAACGTTTATTTTGGCTGAGGCTTTGTGGCCTGGGGAGTGCAGCCCAGATGGGGGAGCGCTTGCCTAGCAAGCCTGAAGCCCTGGGTTTGATTCTCAACACTGTGTGTAGAGACATGTGCTTGTATTCCCACCACTTGGAAGCTGGAGGTAAGGCGTTCATTCAAGGTTCTCCTTGGCTATATAACAAGTTCAAGGTTATCCTGGACTACATGAGACCCTGTCTGAAGAATAAGTAAATGTGGCTTTGTGCTAGAAGTATAAAGGTGCCAGAGAATCCCTGGAGAGCCCCTAACCCAGACTGAGTGGTTGGCAAGCTGCCCAGAGGAAGTGGGAGGTCCTGCAGCAGGAACTGGGTCCTTTGAGGTGGCGGTAGTGGAGCACAGAGCAAGATGCAGGAGGGTGGGAAGGAGCATGGGTAGGGCTCAGAGGGGCTATTGCTGGCTATAGAGATGTAGGCACACACCTTTACTCCCAACACTTAGGGAGGCAGAGGCAGGAGGGTCTCTGTGAGTTCAAGGCCAGCCTGGTCTACACAGTGAGTTCCAGGACAGCCAGGGCTCCATAGTGAGACCCTCGTCTCAAAAACCAACAAAACAAAATGCTAGTTCTGTAGAATGTGGGAGGCCATAGCAAGACTTTGTAGTTTGCCTTAAGCATAATAGGAGGTGGTGGTGGTGGTGATGGTGGTGAGACAAGGTATATGTAGCCCAGGCTGGTCTCCAGCTTGTTATGTAGCCAAGGATAGCCTTCACTTTCTGATCCTTCTGTTCTGCCACTGTCCCCTGAGTACTGGGATTATAGACATGCACTACCATGTCTGGTTCCAGTTAGCAAATTATTATTACATTTGTGTGTGTGTGTGTGTGTGTGTGTGTGTGTGTGTGTGTAAATGCTGTGCACACATGTAACAGTCAGGCAACTTTAGGGAGTCAGTTCTTTCTTTCCACCATGTGGATCCCAGGAATCAAACTTAGGTTGTCAGCAAGCACCTTTGCCCACTGAGCCATCTCGCTGGCCCCAAGTTGGGAAGGTTTGAAGCAACCTCTTCATTTCCAAGGTGATCTCCAGACAACAGATGACAGTTGCTGACAGGCTTTCCTTTTCTGCCAGGCATCTTGGGTAGCGTGAACTATGACGAGGAGACCGACAATGAGGCAGAGGAAGGGGACAGTCTCAGCTCCCCATCAGCTCATTCGGAAAAAGAGAGTTCTGTGGCCAGCCAGAAAGCAGCCTCGGTACGTGGTGCCGAGCCAGTGATCGTCCTCAAACACGGAGAACTGTTTACACCGAGGCTCGTGATGCTCTGATTGACTCACCAGATCGGGAGGGGACTGAAGATAGAGGCAGGATTTTGTCCACTAAGTGTCTGACACAGGGCGTGAAGTTTGCCCCCGATTCTGGTTGCTCAGAGAAAACTCTGTTTGCAGGAGACGGGAGCTGCTGGTGTCACAGCCCAGCAAAGTGATGCCCAGCTTGGAGAAGTGGAGAATTTAGAGGACTTCGCATACAGCCCTGCCCCGCGGGGTGTCACGGTGAAGTGTCGAGTAACCCGGGATAAGAAAGGCATGGACCGCGGCCTCTTCCCCACCTACTACATGCACCTGGAGAAGGAGGAGAACCGGAAGGTACGGGGTCCACTGTAGGCCGTTCTCCTCTTTTCTCCGAGCACTGGTGATGAAATGTCAGCCACGGCAGGCAGACACCCCTCTGCTAAGCCCTTAACCCCCAGATGGTCCTGAGAGAACAAGGCTGTCGTGGGGATTGTTTATGCCCGGGGAGTCCCACTAGTTAGCCATCGTCATCTGATAGTGGGCTGTGTACCCAGAAGTCCTGTTCTTAGTGTCTCATGAGAACTAGTCATGGTCAGGATTTCTAGTTCCTCACCCCTGCCCACCCTCAAGAAAAACTCTGTCTGCAATGTAAGGAAGTGGAGAAGTGTTTCCCTGGGCTATGCTGGAGCTCAGCCCCCTGTGCACCAGTAGCTGCCCCACTGCAGAACTGCCCCATCCCAGCAAGAGCATAGGAGTGGGCTTTTTTCACCTTCCTACCTCTTTCCTTCCTTCCTTCCTTCTTCCTTCCTTGATATGGGACTCATGTAGCCCAGGATATCCTCAAACTTAGAAACTGAGGGTTTCTAACTTGTTGAGTTTCAGATCCTCCTGCCCTGCCCCGGTCTTCCAAATACTGGATTTCATTTGTTTATTTATTTATTTTGTGCTTTTTGTTTGTTTGAGACAGTCTCTCTGTGTGTAGCCTGGCTATCCTTGGAACTCAATCTGTAGACAAGGCTAGCCTTGAATTCAGAGATCCACCTGCCTCTGCCTCCCAAGTGTCACCACCACTACTACCACCTGGCTATTTTGTTTTTTGGTTTTTTTGTTTTGGTTTGGTTTTTGAGATGGGATCTGTCTCTGTAACTCTGGCTGCCCTAGAACTCTCCAGGTAGATCAGACTGGCCTTGAACTCACAGAGATCCTCCTGCCTCTGCTGAAAGCAAAGGTGTGCACCACCAGGCCTGGCCTAAGATCCACTTCTTGCACACGAGAGATACTGGTAAACATTTGTGGTCTCACTGGACTTGGGTTTGACTGACATTTTTCTTGTCTCAGATATTTCTTCTTGCTGGTAGGAAGCGGAAAAAGAGCAAAACCTCCAACTACCTGATCTCCACAGACCCAACAGACTTGTCTCGTGATGGGGAAAGTTACATCGGCAAATTAAGGTAATGAAGCCTCAGCTCGCCAGCCCAGTCTTCTGTAGTTCCTGTAATTCAGGATAATTGCTAGTTTATCCCCCCCCACACACCTTGTTCTCTCTGTCACTGAAGATTGAACCAAAGGCCTCACACATGTTAAGCAATTGCTTTACCACTGAACTACATCCCAAGCCTTTGCTATTGTTTTTTGTTTGTGTGTTTGTTTTTAAATGATTCAGATATACAGATGTGTTCATCTTGAAAAGAAAATCTTTAGCCAGGCGATGGTGGTGCACGCCTTTAATCCCAGCACTTGGTAGACAGAGGCAGGCGGAGTTCTGTGAGTTCAAGGTCAGCCTGGCCTACAAAACAAGTTCCAAGACAGTCTGGACTGTTACACAGAAAAACCCTGTCTTAAAAAAGAAAAAAGAGGGGGCTGGAGAGATGGCTCAGCGGTTAAGAGCGCTGACTGCTCTTCCGAAGCTCCTGAGTTCAATTCCCAGCAACCACATGGTGGCTCACAACCACCTGTAATGAGGTCTGGTGCCCTCTTCTGGCCTGAAGGCATACACACAGATAAAATATGGCATACATAGTAAATAAATAAATATTTTTTAAAAAGAAAAAAAATTAAAGAAAAAATTTGAGGCCAGTCTTTATCACACACACCTTTAATACCAGAATCTGGGAGACAGAAGCAGGTGGACCATGAGTTCCAGGCTATCTAGGCTAGTTAAAATAATAATAATAATAATTTATTTTATTAAATTATTTATTAATTGTTGGGCTGGAGAGATGGCTCAGTGGTTAAGAGCACTGGCTGCTCTTCCAGAGGTCCTGAGTTCAATTCCCAGCAACCACATGGTAGCTCACAGCCACCTGTAATGAGATCTGTGCAGGCATACATGCTTCCATGTATGCTGTATATATAATAAATAAATAAGTAAATATTTTTTTTAAATTTATTTATTGATTGTTAATGATTTATTTATTAAATTATTTTAAATAAAAACTTATAAGAAGGAAAATCTTAGGTCAGGCATAGTAGTTTATGCCTGTCATCCCAGAATTTAGGAGACTGAAGCAAAAGGCTTTTCCACAAGTTCAAGGCCTGCCTAGGATAGCAAGGACGACTCTAAATAAATAAAGAAAAAGAAAAAGAAGCCTAAGCCCTCCCTTGTGAGTCTTTGAAAAGACGGTATCTTTGCTGCTCTTAGGCTAGCAGTCTGTACGCAGAGACAGTTCTTTTGTTTCCCAGCTTCCCGGACCCAATCATCACAAAGTCTGTATTAATTACAACAGTTTGGCCGATTGCTTAGGCGTATTCCTAGCTAGTTCTTACATCTCAGTTAACCCATTCGTGTTATTTTATATGTTACCACGAGGCTGTGATTTGATACCTTTCTCCTTCAGCTACATGGAGTCTTCCTGACTCGGCCTTCTTTCTCCCTGCATTCAGTTAGTTTTCCCGCCTACCTATGTTCTGCCCTGACCAAGGCCAAAGCAGCTTCTTTATTAACCAGTGGCAATAAAACATATTCACAGCATCCAGAGTAGAATCCCACATCAGCAGGCAGACAGGTGTCCCCTCTCCTTGTCTCCTCAAGAGGAAAATGCAGATCATCATGGTAGCCTTTTCTCCTGATACTAGATCCAATCTCATGGGGACCAAGTTCACAGTGTATGACCATGGTGTCAACCCAGTCAAGGCCCAGGGTCTGGTGGAAAAGGCTCACACCCGGCAGGAGCTGGCCGCCATCTGCTATGTAAGTGCTGTCCTTGCTTCACCTGGTGCTCCTGCCTGGTGCTCCTACCTAGTGCTCCATCTTCAGTGCTCCTTCCTCAGTGCCCTCTGTGTGGCCAGCCAGGCCCAAAGCCAGCTCAGCTCCCTCCTCCCGGATCTTTCTTTAATTCCCCTTTAGGAGCTGGCATCGTTTCTTCCTTGTATTTGAGTTTTAATTGGATTTGGATCACCAAGTTCAGTTACAATTCATTCTCCACAAACCTCTCTTCTCTTTTCCTGATGCTTTGCTCTTCAGCTAGAGGCTACAGTAAAAAATAGGTTAGAAATAGAGCCATCTCTTTGCATTTAATGGTCCCCTTCCCTCGTACCCTTCCCTCCCCTCCCCTCCCCTCCCCTCCCTTCCCCTTCCCTCTCTTCCCTTTCCCTTTTCCTCCCTTCCTTTCTCTCTTTTTGTAGATGTTGTTTTGGCTTGGTTGTTTCTTTTGAGGCAGGGTCTTCTTATATACCCTAGCCTTGCTGCATATTCCAGGCTGGCCTCAAACTCTCAACCTTCCTGCTTCAACCCGCTGAATTCTGGGAATAAAAGTGTGTACTGCCATGGCTGGCTTTCTTTTCTTTCTTTCCTTCCTTGACAAGGTCTCTCTGCTTTGCCTAGGCTAGCCCCAAACTCCTGGGCTCAAACAATCCTCTCACTTCACCCGCCTAAGTGCTGGAACATGTATGTGCAGGGT